>NW_008335885.1:762723-815982 GCF_000622305.1 Nannospalax galili | reverse complement strand
GGGGTTCTTTTTGAGACAGGGTCTCCCTGTAGCCCCAGCTGTCCTGGAATTTGCCATGTAGACCAGGCTGGCCTTAAACTCACAGAGATCCGCCTGCCTCTGCCTCCCAAGTGCTGGGACTGCAGGCTTGAGCCACCAAGCCTGGCAAAAGTCCAGCTGCGCATTGGCCGGGAAACGAACAGAAAAGTTTTTTAAAACAAACTTTGATACAAATAAATGCTTACTTGGTAACTCACTGAAGTGATTCATACTTTAATCTCTGTTTCTTTTAATAGGTATGATGATTACTACTATTATGGTCCACCTCATATGCCCCCTCCAACAAGAGGTCGAGGGCGTGGAGGTAGAGGTGGCTATGGATATCCTCCAGATTATTATGGCTATGAAGATTATTATGATTATTATGGCTATGATTACCATAACTATCGTGGTGGATATGAAGATCCATACTATGGTTATGAAGATTTTCAAGTTGGAGCTAGAGGAAGGGGTGGTAGAGGAGCAAGGGGTGCTGCTCCATCCAGAGGTCGTGGGGCTGCTCCTCCCCGCGGCAGAGCCGGTTATTCACAGAGAGGAGGTCCTGGATCAGCAAGAGGCGTTCGAGGTGCGAGAGGAGGTGCCCAACAACAAAGAGGCCGCGGGGTACGTGGTGCAAGGGGTGGCCGCGGTGGAAATATAGGAGGAAAGCGCAAAGCTGATGGGTACAACCAGCCAGATTCCAAGCGGCGCCAGACCAATAATCAGAACTGGGGCTCCCAACCCATTGCTCAGCAACCGCTCCAAGGTGGTGATCATTCTGGTAACTATGGTTACAAATCTGAAAACCAGGAGTTTTATCAGGATACTTTTGGGCAACAGTGGAAGTAGAAACAGTAGGGCCTCTGTAAAATTGGAGACTGATAGGTTGATCAGAAACTGGCCCAAAGTCTGAATGGGTGCCGCTATAATTTGTGACATCTGGCAAGATTTCCCTTCATGTATATATTTTAATAATCCGCTTGGACACGAACAAAGCCACACTTCTAACTGCTTCTGGCGAACTGATTTTATTTTTACTTTTAATTTTTTCCAATAAAGGCATTCTTAGATATGAAAGAAATAGTTAATGAGTTTGCATTCCTGCTTGAGAAAATTTGGCTTAAGTAACTATTTGGCTGTAGTATATATAATGTTTCTGGGTAGTGTTTAGAGTTGGTGTCTTGAAAAAGATAGTTGATGAAAAACTGAGTATGTCTTTAAATATCTTGTATTAGAACAACTATTTGTATGTTACCAACTTAAATTGCTAGAATAAGGTAAATTGGTACACAACTGCTATTTTTAATTTAGAACTTTGACTTAATTTGGGTTTTAAAAACCATTTTGGCTACTTGTATTCTTTATGCTGTTGTTTATTTCAATAAAAAATTCACACCTAAATGTATACTTACTAAAATTGTGTTTACAATTCGTTTTTCACAAAATTTCCTGCAAATTTGGTTCAAATTGTATAGCATGTCAAGGCCAATTAAAGGGTTTTGTGCCTTGCTAATCGTTGTGTGGAATATGTCTGCACATTACACAACACTGAATTATTGCAGTTTTCTGCTTCTGGTTTTAAGTGCCTTTTTACAGATTTCATGTTCTAAATAAAAATTTATTAAGTAGTACATGTAGTAATTTTAAGTTGGTAAGTATTTTAGAGCTCTTAATTTTCATGGATAAACTGTATAGCAAGGAAGCTCGCAGGAGGTCTCAAAGGGTTGCAGATCATGGTGACAAATCACTTTTAGTTGCTTTAAGTTTGTCTTAATCTAAAATTCAGATTGAGTATATTATTGCCCTCTTGATTATTTTGTGTACCGTGGGACAGCAGGGAAAATAATGTGATACTGGGAATTTATGTGAATAAATTAATGAATTGAGTCCTAACTAAAAGAAAACCCTTCTAATTAGCAATTATATACTTGAAAGATTAAATTTACTTTGCAGATTGGTTTGTATCAACAATCTAGTATCTTGGCTAGTTTCTTCCATTTGCTTTTGAGACTTGTTTTGGCCATATGGTCTATATTTATAATAGCAATGATGGGAAAAATAGTAGTTTTTTGTGGAGCGGGGATAGGTGTGTAAGGCCAGTCCTGAACCTGCATTTCCCCTAAATTTAAAGTCTTAATTTGAGAGTAAGGCTATATGAAAAATAATGCATGAGTTCAAAAGAATGATTTTTTTTAAATGTAATAAGTCAATGAATTTTAAACGTCAAGGTCAAACAAATCATGATGTTTGCTTTGAGTATATTTCATGTTTCAAAATGGGATTCCAAGCTGGGCATGGTGGCATACATCTTTAATCCTAGCCCTCGGGAGGCAGTGGGAAGAGGATCCAGCCTGGTCCACCTAGCAAGTTCCAGGCCAGCTGGGCCATAGGGAGACCCTGTCTCAAAAAACAAACAACAAAAAAAGAATTCCTTATAAATAATTGAGGCAGTTGCCTTACGGTATAACTTCTATCTAGGTTTCCCTTTAGTATTTCTTAAAAAATATTTTTTAATAAAATCAATTTGTGAAAAACATGGGGTTTTTCAAACTTGAAGATACTCTACTTTCCCAAAAGACAAAACAAAAACAAAAACCACCCCAAAATAAAAACCCCAGACCAAACCCAAACCTCAACTGAAAGCAAGTGGAAAAAAAAGGAAAAGGATATTGATAGCTTTTCTAAAGGGAACTGTTGATTAAACTTTATATAAGATTTTTCTTAAATTTTTAATATTATCATTATGTATGTACACATAATTCATTTAAAATGATTTATCTAACTGATTCCTTTTGTTACCTGGCTAGCAGGGAAAAGGGGTCGAGGCCGGTCCTGACCTGTTACAATGAAGACTGACTTGCTATGTGGGATTACACCAGAAGCTTGCAGTGGAGTAATGGTAAGGAAATCAAGAAACCTTAAATATCTCGGCTGTATAGGAGCATATTCTATTGCAGAAGACCTTCCTGTGAAGATCATGGAATCAAATACGGGACATTGAACTAATACTTGGACTTTGATATGAATTTCTTTAACAATTTTCTCTGCAGTGCAAGTTATTAAACTAAAGCTACTCTATTTTCCAAATGTGTTCCAACAGAAATCCTTCATAACTTCTAGCATGGTATCTTAATAAAGAATAAAGTTCTTCTCTTTAAAAAATCTGCTCTAAGTAGATTTTTCCCCTGTTTTTTTAAATTAAGGATCCCAGCAGTGGTATTCTGAAATATTCTCTTGAATTTGTGCATTTAAATTTTATTGCAGTGATATAGATGAATGCCACTGTTTGTATCCTTAAATTTTATTTCTGCTCACCAAGGTTAATCATGATTGTCTATATCTTTTTTACAGTAATCACTTTTGAATTGTGTTCAGATATGCAGTTTCAGGTGTAATCATCAGAGCTGGTTAGTCAGGCATTCCAGATAGTGGTTCTTTTCAGAACCTTTTTTAAAGGGTTGGTTAACTACCTCAGTAGCAGAGGATTGAACTATACCCTGTCTGTACTGTACATAGAAATCTTTGTAGATAAAAGCAAGGCTTGTTAAATATGATATGAGGGTAAGATTTTAATATACCAAATGTAACATTCTTAGTTGCCTTTAGTTTCAGAGGCTTGTAAGACTTCCTCATGACCATCATAACAGGCCTTGCTTTTGTCGTATTTTGTGGCTGAAAAAGCAGCCTTGCTTCTTCAGATATTGTAGTTATTTGGATGTATAATAGTTTAGCAAGATGTTACTTTTGTAAGACATCAGATGTTCAAAAAAGTGCATCCGAACTTGTACTAAATACTGCAGTGTCCCTTTATAAAAAGTCAGACTAAAACTGACAATTGTACAGCAAAGCCTGACATTTGGATATTTTGAAGTTTTTTCATAAATCATAGAAATTAGTATATGGCTGTAGTTTAGCTTTTTAGGTAAAAGGTATGTTTCATTAGTGCATTTGTTACTGCTGATCACTATAAAAACGTGAATCAGCTTTCCATTTCTTATGCAGGTCATGATAACATAGAGTAGAGTACAATCATTTGTGCTGTTTTTAATTTTTCTAAAGCACCTTGATGACAGTGAGTGTTCAGTGGTGAAGCATCCTCTATTGAATCACCCTCAAAAAAATTTTTTTGCCAAGTCCGAAGTTGATAGCTTAAAGTCAAAAGTTAAAATTATAGTTTAAGTAGGACTTGGTGTAAAGAAAGCCCTTCTCCCCTTCCCCAAAGGGATACTGCAGTTATATCACATACCCAATAGGCACCACGATGAAGATCAGAGCTTATACTTAATTAAGGTTTTATACACACCAGTTCCCCAGTAAATGCAAATTTAACAAAAAAATTAGACATGTCATATGTTCAAAATGCTCATGGCAAACAATCATTTTGCATTCCTGCAAATAAAATTGTTTTATACTGTAAGCTGGAGGCGAGTGTAACTTATTTTTGTAATAAAGTTTTTATTTTTTTTATGTGTCATTAATATAAATGTGTGTTAGTATAGAAAAACTTCTGGTTTAAAAACTTAGAATTGCACACATTTCAGTATGTTCATTTGTACTTACATAATTTTAGAATAGTGGTTGCCAATAGCCTGTATGTTTCCCATTAATTGTTTTTTTTTTTATTTTTATTTTTTTTTGTTACCTTAATAAACCATTTTAGTATGTTGTATGTCAGTTACTGGGATAGCTGGGGCATAGAGTGTAATTTAAAAATTGTCAATAAGTATTCATTGGAATATATGTAAATGTGCCTTGCCGGTTATTGAAACTTACCTACAAAATGAGTATGGGGTGACAAAAATTTGTTCCTGGTGCTTAATGAAACTTTCTTCCACTGATTTTATATATTACCCTGTGCTTTTTAAAAGTACACGTTTCTCAAATCTTAGTGTAAGTTTGAGGGCTACACAAAACATTTACATTCATTCTAACATACTAAGTATACTAGGTTGTGGAAAGTGGGTAAACTAAATGTAGCCTTCAGCAAAATGAATCACAGTGTAACCCTTGGTGCTGGCATTTCCCAGGTCCAAGGAATTAAAAATGATCCCAGCTAAGAGGTCATTGCCATGCCTATTGGCACTTAACTGTCACACCATTTTTAAGGGACACTGTCAAGGTCTTTAAGTTAATTCTCAAAATTATTTGTTGGGATTTTAGAACAGGCTTGTTTGACTTAAAAGAAAGAACTGCATTGTCAAAGTTGAAAGATGAGCACTTTTGTGACTTCACAAATGTGTTCTTTAAGAAAACATTAAAGTATGGAGCTCTGTGGGTTTCCAAGACTTATTTGGCTTTTAGGTTGGGGACATTGGGAGGGATTACTGATCAAAAAGAAATTGGGAAGAATTAATGGTTATGCTTAAAGAAGGGTAATGTAAACAGTGGTAAGGAAATAGAGACTTGAGTGAAATTACTTGACAGTGTTCATTTAAATGACTTTGAATTCAAGCCATTATAATTACTTTTAAAATTAAATGTCATTTGCACTGTTCTGATAATGGGTGCAGTTTTTGAGCAATATAATCAGAGCTAAATATGCATGTAGTGATTAGTGATGTGAAAAATTAAGTTCTGAGAAGAAATACTAGCTGGTATTTTCAAACTTAAATTTCTGTAGTAAAATCAGTATCAAACTCTTTATCAAGAGATCAAGGAAAACAGGCAATGCATATAAACATAATTTTGAATGTTGTGTGGCCTATAAAGCAATAATGCAATTTATATGGAATGTCATGGGATATGAGAAATGGAAATGCGAAAATAACTAATCCTTTAGTAAAAATGTCAACATGTTAAAAGGGGGAATGTTATCTAATGTAGGTTATTGCATTTGTGATTTGTTTATGGGTTCTTGGCTTTGACAGCTTCAAAGAATGGACAGATGACAAGTCAAATTTTGTATATATTGTCAAGGAAAGGCTCTTTAATATAGTCAAGTCCCTTCCTTGGGGTGAAAAGTGTATCCTTAAAAGAATTCTGATTGTTGAAAAGTTACCAAAACAGACGCAAGATTTTGTTTCTGCAGACTACTTGGCAATCAAAAGTGTACATAATATAGTTTATCAGTTTTCAGGAAGTTGCTTTGTAAGAAAATTTGTGTTATTTGTATTCTCCCAAGCATGCTTTTTGTGCAAAATTTTTAGCTATTGCAATTGAATCACATGTTTAAAATGGAGAATTGAGTTGCACAAAAAATTGCACAGTCATGATGGCACTTAATAGCATCATGAGAAACTTTTACTGATTACTACAAATCTGATTAAACAAAATATAAATGTTTTCTCCTGATCAAATAGGAATGACAAATGGATTGATGGGATGATCTGGGCTATATAGTTGTATATATGCTATTTGAAAAGACTTATTTAATATGAGAATGAACATCAGGCTACATGGGCAAAATTAACATCAGTACAGCTTTTTTGAAATCAACTTGATCAGAAACAGCAAAATGCCACCATGTGATAATATAGTCTGTGGGGAGAAATTAAATACAGAAGGAATTCATGCATTAAAAGGAAGCTTATCTTAAAGTAAATAAATAATTGCTCAGGTTCTTAAAACTCCAAAAAATACCCTCCATGACTTTTCTCCCCAGTTATTTATGTATACCATAAACATTTTAACTAATTAAAGGAATTCAATGGTGGGTATAAAGTTAATGAATAAACAGACTTCTTGAGATGGTTTTTAAGGTGTATTTTACTTAGCAATCATACCACTCAATAGGGCATGCCACTAAAGATGCTAATTGTGAACCAAGGCTCACATAGACTTTTTTTACTGGGCCAATGAATAGATGGACTTTTGGGGTCTGTCAATTTTTAAAAGTTCTTAAGACATAATCCATATTAGCACCACAGTCTGCCTTCAATAATATAACTAAAATGTTTTTCAGGATGAGAAGCATTCAGTTGGACAACCTTTTTTTTGCAATTGTAAATCAGTATTAACACTCTGGGTCAAAGATTAAGTTTTTAATATTTACAGTAGTCTGGTAAACATTTAGAAGTCTGGCATTGAGAAACAAAAGCTTGTACCTGACTAGTGTTTTAATTAAAAAATAATTAGTTCTGTTAGCTTATTTAAATTCTTTTACATTTATTTATCTACAGAATTTATATTTATTTCATTTCTATCATTTCACTGAAAGTTGTCTGCAGGTTCTTTGATTTGGATTAGATATGTGAAGTACTGTCTTTCGCCAAAAACCTCAAATTACCTGTTTTTATCCAACGTAGTGGGTTTGTGCTTGTTTGGAGATCAGTTCAAAAACTATCTGTACTATCTGTACTGCCTCTGATGTTAAGATTTTATGTATAGCATAAGGAAGCTAGCTCTGACTATATTTTCCTAAGAATAAAGACCTATTTTTGTAGCATGTCTTAGGATCTCCAGGAGTCCAAGAATTATTGTGAGTGTCCTCCATTTCATCATTTTTCACTTAACAGCTTTTACAAAAAGACACTTGGAATCTTAAGAGATTTCTCGCCTTTTGATGACGTATACATTCAAAGTAATTAGCCAATGGTAAAAACAAATTCTCCAAATACTCCTAATTGCAAACCACATCTGAGAAATGTATAGAGTAAAGGCGTTGGGCACATTTTTTAAGTTTTGGAAATACTCTGTTGGTCACATTTGCCATTAGATTTGTGAACTTCATGATAATTTACTTCCTTGGGAAGAGGTTTCACTATGTATTGTTCCTTCCGTTCTCTAGTCTTTATTTCTGACAAATTATTTTTCAAGATTTGGAAATAAGGTTGACATACCAAGTAACTCAGGCGAAAGGAAAAAAGACAAAAATAAACAATCTCTTTTAATAAATGTACATTTAGATAACTACAAATGAGGTTGGAGAAGTGAACTCACCTTGATGTGTGTATTAAGGTAAATGGTCAAATGCAGGACTTGTAAATATATTCAGGAGTTTTGTATCATAGCTCTAGGCTAGAACTTTTTATGTGAGGTGGTAACTAGGGTAGGGAGGGGATGAGTAGTTTGAGCTACTTCAGGAGGTTTAAAATTTGTCACTTAATGCAGAATTTGTAGTTTCTGTTAGGACCACCAGTCTTGGTATTGATTAGTGAAAATTAATAATTTCAGAGTCATGATAGTTTGAATAAGAATTTTGGGTATGGAAGTCCTAGTAATGCTCCTCTTTTGGAGCATTTGGAAATGAGTGTCTCCAATATTAGAACTTTTAAAAATATTTCTGATAAAATAAATGTAGTTAAGATGAAGACAGGGTCATTTTAGAAGTGACTTTCTGTAAGTTTAAATGACTTAAATTATGTTACAGTTTTAAATAAATTCTGATTCTAGGACAATTGTAGAGGTTATAGTTATACTGTTCATGAGTTTTTTATTTCCTGGCATGTGCTGTATTCTGCAAAGATTATTGTGATGAAATTTCAACTTTAGAGCTTTTGGTAACAAAATCAAGGTCAGCTTACTTTCAGAGAAAAGGGTCATAAAGATTGGTGTACACAAGCTATTACTACAGATTAAAAGAATAGACCAAGGCTTGCTGACAGTAATAGTTTTCTATTCTCCATGACATGCTAGAGGAATCTCAGTATATTTCCTATGTTATGAATCATTAATGGTATTAATGTTAAATGAGGTGACTTTTGTGAATAGTCATGAAATTTATGAAATGCAAGTCTTTTACCATTTGAAGGACAAATTTGTGAAAGCTAGGTGTGTATTTATCATGACTAAAACCTAACTAAGAGAATATCATTATTAATATTGGTTGCTTTAAATTGAGTCTTCCAGTTTGTACTAATTGAGTCTTCTGGTGGTGCATTTTATAATCTCAGCCACTTAGGAGATTGAGGTAAAAGATGATTAAGGAAGTAGACCAACAGTTGCATTAATTGCTTTTCATATTTAGGAAGAATTAGAAAAGCTTATGTACTAATTTGGGCTCATTAATTTTCAGTGTGCCTTGTAGATAACAAAATTTTAGCAATATGGTAAAGGTCACTTACTTAAATGTTGGCACATTATACTTGTAACTTCTGTTCCACAATCATGCATATGTAGTATAGTACAGTTTTGAAAAATAGTTTATACCTTTTTCTTCTCCTCTCCCCTCCCCTCCCCCTCTCTTTTCTTTTCGAGAGGGTCTTCCTGTAGCCCCAGCTGGCCTGGAACTCACTGTGTAGACCAGGCTGTCCTGGAACTCACAGAGATCTGCCTGCCTCTCCCTCCAGAGTGTTGGGATTAAAGGTGTGTGCCACCATGCCTGGCTCCTTTTGCTTTTTTTCTTGAAATAGTCAAGTCACATTTTTGGGAATGCTTCAGAATTATTAACGGACAGTTGCAGTTCCTTCAAACCTCTCACATTGTGTTGACTCATGTTCATTTATGAAGTTACATAAATTCTAGTAGACTTTTTGGGCTTTTAAAGATTCATTCATTCAGCATTTAAGAAAACCAAGCAAAGGGCGCAGCGAGAAGATAATGTAGTTACTCTGTTTCTATGGCTTTTTGATCAGTCTGCTTAAATTAACCTAGGTAGGATCATTTTTAGATGATCATAACTTTGGAATGGAAACTCTTTGTGGGCAGGAAATCTGAATGCTGCTAGACAGGCAATTAAAAATCAATCTTGAGTACTTTTCAGTTGGTAGAAACTGTTTTTTGTACTAGGATTAATTTTGACATAACTTGACATAAGACATTTAGAACCACTTTTAAATTAAGGTTATGAAGATCTATGTTTGAATTATCAGTCTTTCTAAAAAAAGCATAAAATTCTCTTACCATTGAAGGACCAGTGACATTATTATTTTAACTGCTTTATATGTGAGATAAGCTGCATAAAAGACACTATATATTTCCCTTATTTAAATTGGAAGGAAAAGAATGTAAGTCTAGAAATGAAGCCCATCAATTTTCCTTAAGATAATTTTCAGTTTAATTGGCTGGTATTAAAGAAAATCCCTTTTATGTGTCTTTATGAAGAAGTCATACTTAAAGATTTAGTTCCTATTTTCTTGAATTAGAATATTTGATTGGGCTGGGGAGATAACTCAGTGGTTAAGAACACTTGGTGTTCTTCCTGAGGACTCAGCTTCCACTCCCAGCATCCATATGACAGCTAACAACCATCTCTAGTTCCAGGGGATTCGACATGCTTTTCTGGCTTGTGTGGGTATTGATGCACATGGTGCACTTGGATATATGCAGGCAAAATACTCCTACACATAAAGTTAAAATACAAAAAGAATAGTCTTACAGTTTATGGCTTCTATAAGGATCTTTGTATAGCAATTTAAAGATGAGGGGGTAATTATTTTGAAACCATAGATTTAATAGTACCTACATTGCATACTGTACTTTATTTTTTGGTCTTTTTGACATGGGGTTTCCCTGTAGCCCCAGCTGGCCTGGTACTCCCTATGTAGACCAGGCTGGCCTTGAACTCAGAGATCCGCTGGTCTCTGTCTCCAAAGTGCTGGGATTAAAGGTGTGTGCCACCATGCCCTGCTACCTACTATACTTTAAAATAAGAGTAAAAATAACTACATCTACTTAAGTAGCCTTATTTATCAGTTGGTTAAAGGTAGGCTCTCTGTATTACTAGTAGTGTAGTTTTAAGTAATGATGATACCCCTGATTTTATGTTGGTAGTTGACATTTTAACTTGAGTAGTACTGTTTTATTTCCTTTGATGCTGGAGATTGAACACAAGGCATTCCACATGCTAAGGCTGTACCTTGCACCCAGTCCCATTGATACTAACTAACCTTGAGAAACTTTTACACGGAAAGTGTTCTATGAAAGTCTGCATATATCCCAGCCCACTCCCAGATTAATTGCTATAGTTCTAGTAACTTTTTTTTCCTCACATCATTATATCTAAACAGTATTTCTTTACCCCTTGAAAATTTTGGCTTACACCAGTTCTGTAATCCTAGCCCTTGGCAGGCTGAGACAGGAGAAATACAAATTTGAAGCCAGCATGGATCACACAGACGCCTGGCGTGGTGGTGCACGCCTTTAATCTCAGCGCTTGGGAGGCAGAGGCAGGCGGGTCCTCTGTGAGTTCGAGGCCAGCCTTGTCTACAGAGTGAGTTCCAGGGCAGCTGGAGCTACAGGGAGACCCTGTCTTAAATAGACCAAAAAAAAAAAAAACAAAAAAAAAAAACCAACTAGTCTCTTTGCTCCTTAAAATGAGCAACACATAGTGCTTTCTTTTCCTTCATTTCCTAGTTCTGTTAGCTCTTTAATCTGCTGTGAGATTTGTTAACACTGACTTATATGTACCTTGCCTGTAGACTGAAGATTGCTAAAAACATGGAGCATAATAAACCCAAATTTGCTAAAAGGTCAAAATTCTAAGGCAAAGTGAATTCTCTTAGGTTTACTTAGATAAATACCATTACTGGAGTAAACCATGACTTTTTTTTTTTCTCAAGTTTCTAGTTACCTTTGTTTTCTTGTTAAGATGCTCTTTCTGGGCTTTTCTGGTTAATCTTAACTCAGTGCATTGTGGGATTGTCGTCCCCAACCCCTCCCTCACACTTCGAGTTTCCCTGTTTTGTAAGATGCTGTAGCTTGCTCTTATTTCCATTTGCTTTTGTTTTCAGATAGTTCTTTCAGAAGTGTTTCATGAACTGTAAACACGTACACATGGTGGAAGATGTCTATTTTGCCCTTGTTCTTGATAGTTGATGTCATTTTTCTATCTGAATTCCACAGGCATTGTGGTAAGTCAGACTGGACTTGAGTACAAGTTTTCCGTTATTATGGAGTCTGCTTTTTTTTCTGCAGTATTTTTTTTCCCCTTCAGGAATCATGCTTAGGTCTTCATTTATTGCCCCCTACCTTTTATTTATTTAATTTTTCTGTTCTTTTAAGCTTGAATTGAAAGAGTAGGACTGGATTTGGATTTGTTCTTAAAAATTTTTCCTTGCCACTCATTGTATATTTTTATATTTAATAAAATGTGTGTTGATAATACATTTGTTTTATATATGCACTCTCTGATCACTCCTCTCATAATTAAAAAAAAAAACAAAACAAAACCAAAACAAAACAGGAGGAGGGTTCATTGACCAAACAGGACTGTGATGGCTATTTTCAGGTCCTGTCTACTACTGACCAGGACTTTGAACTTAATGCAGACATGTAATTGACATGATTCACCTAGCCTTGAATGCCTGGACTCAAGCATTAATTGCTCTTAAATGCTGGAGTTTTAATTTGCTAATGTCTTAAACAGTAGGTTGATATATAGTCCATATTGGTGGTTTCTTTGTTTCTGATTTTTCTCAAATGTTTGATTCATATTTGTGAATAATGATAGAAGTCTGTTACTGGGCCTATCCATTGATATGGCTGGCTTCAAATCTTGTGTGAGATAAAGAATAAAGATTAACAAACTTTATTTTTAGCTTAGGAGTAGAGAAGCAAGAGCAGCGCTTAGCACTTGATGGTAAGAGTACCAAATACTCCCACATTTCTAACTCTGAGAAGGGACATAGACCTCAAAAGCAGCTTTATAACTAATTGGTTACCTGAATTTCTTCCTTTTCCACTTTTGTAAGCCAAGTGACCTTGCCTATTCTTTTTATACCTCCCTTGGAAAATGAAGGTGGAGAATGCAGTGGAAAATGATTTGTTCTATGTAGCCCCGTGGGTGCAAAGTTAATAGGACCATCAAGTCTTCAGCTTTTGTAGAAGGAAGGGTTTATCTTTGTTCCTAAGTAAATGCATTTGACTGTTTTTGCAGAAGACTTGGGTTTGAATCCCATCACCCATGTAGTGGCTAACAACCGTCCATAACTCCAGTTCCAGGGGATCCAGTGCACTCTTCTGTCCTTCACAGGCATTGCATCATAGGTGTACTTACATACATGCAGGCATAACACTCATAACCGTAAAATAAAAGTAATTTTATAGTTAAAAACATAGAAATGACTAATAGACTATAACATGGAGAATATTGGCTTAGATTTATTAGGAGAAAGGCATCTTATTACCACTTTGGTATTTGTCATTTAAAGAAATCTAGGGGAAAAACATGAATAAATCTTGGTGTATTTATTCCTTTAATCCTAGCACTTGGGTGTTGAATTCCAACCTGGGGTACAATGGGAAGACAACACAAAACTAGCACCTAGTATGCTAGACATTTGTTTCATAAAGATCATCTTACTAGATATAAATTGGACAATGTTCACCAAACAAAGGTTCAGAATATAGCATTTTATCCTATGGTTTTAGAACATGTAAGAAGACCCATTTTTAAGAATGATTTGTCCTATTACATGTGAAAGCTTACTTGCATGCCTTTCTGTTTTACTAGGTAATCAGACATTTTTATTGTGGCAGGTATCGTTCAGATTTGATGTTCAGGGGTTTGATGCCAGTGCATGCTAGCTTCCTATGGAACATACTTATTTATCAAGCTCATTTAGACTTATGTCTTATACTTGGATTAAAGAGTCTAATTTGGGACTGGAGAGATGGTTCAGACCTGCGTTTGAATCCTAGCACCCACATGGCAGCTAACAACTGTCCATAACCAGTTCCAGGATTATATTTTGATAGTCTAGCTTTCAACATTCCATGAGCTGTAGCTTGTGTTCGGATAAAATTTTGCCTAATTTTCGTACTTCATTTCATTTGTGCTTTTGTTAGGAAGTGTATTAATCCTGTAATACCTCACTGTATGAACAGTCCATGTGTATGATTTTACTTAGTTCCTTCCAGGGAAAATGTCGAGTATTTCATTTAAGGAAACTAATATTTCAGTCTGTATATTTAGAGGAAAACTATCAAACCACAAAGCACTACTTCCAAGTTATTTCCAAGTTCCCTAAATTGCTGTGTTAATGTTTTAGTTGGGACTTGGGTTGAGTCGTGTAAATACTCTTGTAGCAGTTGTATTTTTTAATCTTTAGGATGTTTATTTCAAGTTTTTGAAATGGTAAGCAAAATTTTCATGAAATATGCCAATTAGTTAATGAGCCTGATCAGGAGATACAGGCAGTTTACCTATATTTTATTGGTAATCCAGATGATTCAAAAAAAATTACAGGGTCAGCAAGTATTCCAATTCTCTGCAAATTTTGTCCATTGAAACCCCATGTTTATTTTATTGTACTTTTTTGAGTGTGTTGGTTTTAGAATGATGGCCATTTAAGTGTGCTTTCCTCTCACTTGTTTTTAATATCTGTTAAGCTGGATACAAACATCCTGATAGACTAGTATATTTTTGTCAAAGCGTTAACCATTGTAGCATTTACTGTATTGAATCAGTCTTAGTCTCCCTGGCACTTTTTCTTACTTTCATCACCAGTTTCTTGGTCCCCTCCCTTCCTTTAGTTTCCTTGATCTTATCTAATTACTTCACTCAGTTGTACTGATCATGGTACCTAATGACAGTATCCTTAAGTGGCATAACTTGGCTCTAGCTTTTCTAGCCTTCTAATTTCATCTTGTGTACTATCTACTACCCTTTTCTACTTTTGGCTTAACTTAAATTTTTAGTGTCTCAGAGTTGTATACCTTCTCAAGACAATCTTAATGAGTAGAAGTTCTGAGATTGCTTGCAGGTGAATAAGCTGATCTTTTTTTTTTTCTTCATTATTTGTGCTATATGCTATCTAGCTATTTTGAGTCAAAAGCCATTTGTAAACCACTGAAAGGTATCTTTGGGAGCAAAGCTATAGTTTTTAAACACCCACAACATTTTATACAAGGCATCTTCAAAACCACTTAAATTATTTACTGCTACCGTTTAAATTCGTTTTCTGGCAGTTCATTTGTTAATAACCCTCTCCAGCCTCTGTTATGGCAATAGTTTCATAATACTGCTTTACATATTAGGGAAGAAAAAGACCACAGGGGTGGTGAGGAACTATGCCACCTGCCTATTTTAAATCAGTTTGAGAAAACATTCTGCTTTCAAAATTTGAGGACCCAGTGCTTCAAAATGTCTATTGGAGATCTTTGCTGTAGATCTTGGCTCTGAAGGTACTTAGTCCCCACAAAATGGGTCCACTGCTGCCATCAGTAAATTCTGTAAGCGTTAAGGAAGCTAGCTTTTTAGTTTCCAGAAATAACTAAAAGTTGGTCTTTTGTAGAAGTAATAGAACTCCCTTGTGAGCATCTGGAGGTCAGTAGACCTCCTGGTTATCTTGAGTACTGAAACGTGCATCTTTGACTTGTTACAACACTGGGACTTTCTGATAATGCTCAGAATTCAGTTCTTTATTATTTGATAACCTTACTAGCAGGATTATAATTAAAATACCAATGCTAGTGATAGTTACAATTTTAAGTTTTGTAATTTTGAGACAGGGTCTTTGTGGCCCAGTGTAGTGTGGAACTCAAGTAGTCAAGGATGGCTTCAAACTCATGGCAATACTCCTGGCTAAGCTTCCCAAGTGCTGGGATTGCTGGTGTGAGCCAACATACTTGGCTGACTGCAAATCAAGTCTAATCCCATTAGAGTTGCCATGTCAAGTTCTTTTTTCCCCTGAAATAGGGTCTCACCATATAGTCCTGGCCCACTTAGGAAGCACCTTTTACATCGGAATGGCTTCAGACTTGTTGCAATCCTCTAGTTTTTGCCCTTTAAATCCTGGGATTGCAGACTACCATCACAACTGATGTTAAGTGCTTTAAGTTTATCAAATAGTGCGAAGGAGAATTGTAAAGATTTTGCAAAGTCTGTTGATATCTGTAAGCATCTGAAACATAGTAAATATTCCATTTTATGAAAAGCAGTTATCTTGTTACTGTGCAGCATTTTACTTGTTTAAGGAATAAGTAAAAAGTAAACAGGTATCAGCAATTTTGTTAACAACAAGCAAATGGAGTTAGATTGTAAGTGCCTTTTCCAATTTCTGTTGCCAGGCAGTTATATTTTCTGATGAGCCATATCAACTCCCAGGTCAGATTGATAAGCTGTCATAACTTGAAATAAATTGACAAATGTGAACTATTGAACCTTTCTGGTGCTAAAATCATGAGGTCATACAGACTTTGGTGGTGGAAGCATAGTTTTTGTGGGAGTGTATACTTGAACCACTGTGGTTCTTGTTACCCTATGACCACAAAAATATGAAGATAAATTTTAAGCATCTCAGACCTCTACAAATCTCTTGTGTGCTTCTCCCATGAATGAGTTGCTCCACATTTATAAGCTTTTTTTGTTTTGAAAATATGACCTCTTGAAGAAAACAAGGCCTTTTTGTAAAGGTTTGTATTTAGAAGATATGGAAAGGTTGTAGGCAGAAGAGAATATTAAGCATACAATTAAAGCTTAAAAACAGTAACTCTAAAGGTCAAATTGATGATTTGATACTAGGACATACACAGATCTTTTTGGAAAGTATTTCCTGCGACGAGAGTATGTTCCAAATTCCAGATGATGTCTGAGATGGAGGACTGGGCTTTTAGGAGTAGAGTATGTAGTCATTCATCTCGGGCACCCACGCTTTTACGAGCTGTGGACGTCAACATGATAAAATGGGCTTTGTTTTCAGCATCAGAATTTAGTAGGCATGAGCTGGGCATGGTGGCTCACGACCAATAATTCTATAAAACACAGAGGTAGGCACAAACATACTGAGATTCAAGTATGCAATACTACCTCAAATTCTTGTGTGAACCTAAAAGGCATGTTGGTAGGGTGGGGAGATTAAGTTAACTTAAATGGAATCATTAGGTATTTTAACTTTGCCTAGTGCTGCATGACTTCTGAAAATAAGCAAAAACAAAGATAAGTCCTATTTGTGCATCTATCTTCCTAGGGGCTTTTCCCGATTCTAACCAGTTGAAAGTTGCCCCCATTACCTGTCATTAAAAAACAACAGAACTCTTAGTTTTAAATTCTGCCCTGTATCATAAATCTATGTGTGACTTGTCTCCTTCACTAGATTGTAAGCCTTTGGAGGTCAGAAAAACTCAACTCCTTGTATCTTCTACCACATCTAGCACAGTGCCTTAGACTTTCTATTCAATAAATACTCATTAAAATAATGGACATACTATTGATGTTTGATGTCTATGGGCCTTCAGATGAACACGTTATCATAGTTTCTAAATACTTCTAGTGTACACAGTTATATCATTTATCAAATAAACATTTCTTGAGCATGTTCATGGCTCATGCTTAGCACTTGGCAAACTGGAGAAGAGTGATTATGAAGAGTTCAAGATCAGCCTGGGCTATAGTATAGTATGAGACCTTATTTTAAAAACACCCAAAACATTTATATGCACTGTCTCTTCACAGATAATAGTAACAGTCCAGAGCACTGTGTGATATTGAGACCATATGTACTTTGAGTTTTATACCACTGAAAATTAAAAAAAATTCTTAGAGTTCTCAAAATAGATAATTTTTTTAAAAAAAAATTGAGATAAAACTCCATGTTGTGGGACACCCATTTAATCCCAGTATTCTGGAGGGAGAGGCAGTCAAATTACCATGAGATGGAGGCTAGCCTGGTCCACATAGCACATTTCAGGCCAGCTGGGTAAGGCTACATAAAACTTAAAAAAAAAAAAAAATTGAGACTAAGTCCATTCTGGTTTTCCTTTGTCTACTACGTTTACACGTACATTTCAAGTGCTCACTAGCTACATGTGGCCAGATACTACTGAAGTGGACTCTGCCTAGAACTTTGGGGGGAGGGCAGTAAATAAAGGTCTTTGGTCCTGTCTCCCTATGGAACATCGTAAGATCATTTTTTGTCTGAGTTGGCTTAGCTAGTTTTCATGGTTTTAAATCAAACAATTAGACCACACTGTATAAAGATACTTACTAGGTACTAGGTACACCCAGTTTAATCTTCAAATACCTGTTTTAGAGATGAGAACGCAGGAGTGGAGGTAGATCAAGTTAGGCGTGTTCAATGAACTATTAAGGCATCCTAGTTTCTGAGCCAGGATTGGTTGTAGATATTCCATGTCCATTCCATTCTCCATTAGGGAATTCAAAATTTAATACAAGATTGGAAGAAAAGCGTTTAAAAGTTAAGTGATGAGTTACTAGACGAGGCGCCTAGCAGCAGTTTGTCTTGTTTTCTGTGTGGAGTTTAAAGACTCTTAGGCCGGGGAATTAGCTCAGTGGTAGTGCACTAAGCATGTATGAGGCACGAAAAGTGATTTTCTGATATAACACCAATATAGACATTAAACTTACTGTGTAGTTTATTCTGAATTCTGCAATGAAATATGCTGTTACCCTACCATTGTCTAATTTCAACAGAACTGAAAACATTTTGTTAATGTACTGGCTCTTGGTGAAAAGTTGAACAGTAATTCTGGAATAAGCTTTGAATGCACATATTTTTCAAAATACTTTTTTTTTTTTTGGTCTTTTTGAGACAGGGTCTCCCTGTAGCCCCAGCTGTCCTGCAACTCACTATGTAGACCAAGCTGGCCTTGAACTCATAGAGATCTACCTGCCTCTGCCTCCCAAGTGCTGGAATTAAAAGGCGTGTGCTACCACGCCCGGCTCAAAATACATTTTTATTGAATTTTTGTGCCTTGCAAACAGTACATCATATTTAGATTCTCTCCTCTAATACTCCCTCCATAGCCACCCCCCCCCAAACTGGATTTCATTGTCATATATGTTAAGGCCTGTCAAGTGAAGCTTGTGTCCCCAAATGTCCTTTAGTGTAAGTTCATCCACTGGACCCTGGTCAGCCTATCAAAGAAGACCAACTCCCCTTTATTCCCATCACTCAGGAGGCAGAGGCGGGTGGATCTCTTGAGTTCAATGCCAGCCTGGTCTATATAGCAAGCTCCAGGCCAGCTAGGACTTTAGGGAGACTATCTCAAAAAGACGAAGCAAATAACTTGGCTAGGTAAGTTGTAACAACTATCAACTACTCAGGTTCATATTAGGCACTTACAAATACTAATTCAGCATGCACCTTTCATATATTTCTATTTCAGTCTTCTCCACAATACGTTAGGTAAGGAATTGTATTTTACTGTACTGGGACATCTAACCCAGAACCTTGCACACATTAGGCAAGTCCTCTACCATTGGAATACATTCCTGGCCCTTTGTTTGAGATAGTCTGAGGCCTGGCCCCAAACCGAGTGCTGAGATTACTGTGGAATACCTACCATGTGTGAAAACTGCAAAAGTGAAATTAATGTTAAATATGTATTTCAAAATATTTAGAAGTTTAAGCTTTCCAGCCTGAGTATATTTTCAGTGTTAAGTAGCTAATGGTGATAATCAGTGAAATGCACACCACTGGAACTGTTACTAGCGTCAGAGATATTAGTAAATATGAATGTAGTTACTGGCCTTTGGCCCATTAATTGTATTAAAATAAATCCTGAAGAAATTAGTAAGCTTAAGCATCAAGGATAATGTCACACTATTAAATGCTTAGCAATAAGGGCAGTACATTCTGAAAAGGATGACCCATATTTTCAGAACAGTTGATAAAATACTCGTAACCACGACTACATATAAAAACTTTTAGGTCGGACTTGGTGACCCACGCCTTTAATGCCAGTGCTCAGTACCACAGAGGCAGGTGGATCTCTGAGATGGAGGCCAGCAGGGTCTAAATAGCGAATTCCAGGTCAGCTGAGCCTATGGCGACACCCTGTCTTAACCACTCCCCTCATCTTTCAGATGGGCTCCAGCAGAGTTAAAATTTCTTCGATTCTCGGTTTCTGCTGTGAGTCTTTGTTTTTTTTCTTCCTTCCAGCATCTAAAACAGTACCTATACTTTGGGCTGAATGTGTATAGGTTAAGTGCTTAGCATGCTGCCTAAATTTCAGCTACTACGAGAATACGGAAAAGAATTAAATGATGAATTATAAGATTTAACCTAGCCTGCCAACCCGCTTTGTCCAACGGGGAGGCGGAGAGGGTCAGGCTAAGCGCGGCGAACGACTTGAATCCAGCTCCATTTGGCGGTGACACGCTCAAAAAGTCTTGGTGTGCGTGTCTAGGCACTTCTGGAGTTCCCTGGTTGACGCCCCTTATAAATTCCTCGGTCACCCGCGCTCTGCTCCTGGAGGCGTGGCTACGGAGGCGACCCTGTAGGCGGCTGGGGGGCCCTCCGCGAACTACATTTCCCATAGGTCTGCGCGAAGCCGGGTGCCGCACGAGGGCTTTGCGCCAAGGCAACTTCCCCTTTCGTAGTTGTCGCCTGGGCCGCCTTGACCGCCTTGACTTCCCACTACTTCCGGTAGAGTCTAGTGAGTGGTGTGGCCTGAAGGTGCACGGGAGACCCCTAGTGTCCTCGAGAGGTGATGGCCACGGACTGTTTGGGAAGACTTCCCTGGAGGGCGGGACTGGCGGTGTGTGTAGACGGAGCGGGGACGCTGCGCATGCGCAGAGAGGGCAGCGGGGGGCGGGCTTGTGGCGGCTGCGGCAGCGGGTGGGCGGTTATGTGGCTCCGCCGCTCCGGGCTGGTGGGGGCGTCCTCGGCCTCTGCGGGAGGCAGGTCCGAGGGCCGGACGGAGATGGGGTCTTGGCTGCGGACGGTCGCGGAGAGGCTGAGGCTGCGGCTGCGGCTGGATGTGGGCCGCGAGATCTGCCGCCAGTACCCGCTGTTCTGCTTTCTTCTGCTGTGCCTCAGCGCCGCCTCCCTGCTCCTAAACAGGTATGGAGGGCCTGGACGCGGGGCTGTGGGGTGCGGGACAGGTCGGGGCGGTCCCCGGGAACCTGCCTTTCCTTCTCAGCCGCCTCTCCAAGGCTGGACCTTTATCGTCGATGTTTTCCTAAACTGAAATGTGTGTGGCCAGCTTCCTTCGAGACGGTGAGGGGACGTCGCGTCAGCTGACCGAGGGGCTCGCTGTTGGTCCTGCGGGGGCCGGTTCTGCGGAGCCGCCCGGCCCAGTGCGCACCTTTGCAGCCCCAGCACGTCCCGAGTTTCCTGTTGGAAAGATTTGTTGTTCTGAGAGCAAAAGAGTACTCATCACATCTCCAGAATATTCCTAAAGACTTTTTTAAAAAAAAAAAAAAAAAAAAAAAAAAAAAAAAAGCTGAAACATGCTTATGAATGGATTACTTGACGTTTCGAGCTCTGAAGGCTCTGCCTCTGAAAGAAGCGAGATTTCCTGCCTCTTGCTATTTCAGGAAGTATCCGTGCAAATAGATCTGTACTTTAAAACGTCTTCATGTTTCCTCTGATGTTTTCAACACGCAGCCACTTTTTATCTTGAGTTCATCTGTAGGGAAAACAGCGGGAAGCATGCACAAGTTTAATTTTTTTTTTTCTACTAAGGATAACCATTTCCTGGGTTTTGTCTGACATTTGGCCCCCCCCCCCCATAATGGCCTTGCTTGTTGATTTGGGGATTAAATAATAGATTTCAAAAACAACAAAAAAGTATCTGGATCGTGCTCGTAAGGTGGGATTTTAACTGTTAAAAGTATTTTTTAGTACCCTTCTGCCATCTGACTAACATCTGACTAGCTAGACTAACAGGTTCAGTATGAATAAAATGTAAGCTTATAGAAAGAATTAAGTTTCATCCAGGCATTCTTCTCTCTCTTTGGGAACTGCGTCACTGTAATTTTCTTAAGGTTGGATAACCTTAAGAAAAGGTTGGGAGCAGATTGAGTTAGAATTCTGAGGTCTCCCAACTGTGTCATAGCATCTAATGTTAAATCAAGAGCCCATCTGACATGTGTAACGTGATCTGTACTATGCATTTGTATTATTGTCTTTGGTTTATGAGTAAATTTGTTATTTTTTAATTGTTACTACTTTAATCGGCTAATGATTGTAAGCATCATAATGCTGCCTTTAAATAAAAGGTTAGATGTCCTCTTCTTCCAGGAAAGGTATTAGGGAAGACACAGATCAGGTGAATAGTGTGCTTTGTGTGGTGTCTATGTGCGATTCTCTTTAATATGTGTGCTAGTGTTCTTAGTGTATGCTTAGACTGACTGGAATGTTTCACAAGAAAACCTGGACCCTTCTGCTGGCAGGATGTGGTAGGTTTATCCTGTAGTTCTAAGGAATATTTCCTCACATTGTAATGATCAGTTTCAATTGTCAATTTGATAGGGTCTCAAATCTCCTGGGAAGATAGTCTTGTCACTACATGTGAGATGATGCCAAACCCAGGGAGGATTAAGATATATACTTCTGGGTGTCCGAAGAATCAAAATAGATGTTGATTAGTGGAGGAGCTACCCTAAATGTGGCAGCACCCTTCCTGGGGTTGGGTCTTGGGCTGTAAAGGAGAGGTGAGCTGAACAGAGCACACATGCAATCTTGTGTTCTCTGCTTGAGTGTTGCTGTGACTGGCTGCTTCAGGCAATCCTGCCCCTGAGATGATGGATGGTCATGGGAGTTCTAAGCCACATAAGCACTACTCTCCCTTAAGGTGCTTTACGTTGTTTTTTTAAATTATATTGTATTTATTTTGTTGAAGATGTATAAGTGTGTGGGTGCTTGTGTGCTATGGCACCTGTGGAGTCAAAGGATGACTTTTCACCATGTAGGGTACTGAGCATTGAACTTGGCCTGTAGGCTGGGTGGCAGGCACCTTTCCTCTCTGAGCCATCTTGCCAGCCCTTACTAAGGTACGTTTCTCAGAGTATTTTATCATAGCAACAGGAAAGGAAACTAGGACAGGCACAGATAAACAATCATTAGGGGCAGAAAGATGGAATTAAAACCATGGGAACATATGCTCAGTTAGGCCTTTTCACCTGTTGATTTTTTCTTTTTTTGAGACAGGATCTTCCTGTATCCCTAGCTGGCCTGGAACTCACTGTGTAGACCAGGCTAGCCTTGAACTCACAGAAATCCGCCTGCTTCTGCCTCCCAAGTGCTGGGACCAAAGGTGTGCACCACCATGCCCGCCCTGTTGACTTTTTTTTTAAAGCAATAAGTTTAAAAGACATTTTCAGTTTAAAATCTGGTTAACATGGAGTTTTGAAACTTTCTCTTCATATAGTTAAACTTAGGATAGCACTCTCCTTTGAAATATAATAATGCCCTTAGAATAATACTTTTAGGGGCTGGAGAGATGGCTCAGTGGTTAAGAGCACTGACTGCTCTTGCAGAGGACCCAGGTTTTATTCCCAGCACCCACATCGTGGCTACAAACCATCCTTAACTCTAGTTCCAGGGGAATCTGAAGCCCTCTTCTGTCTTCTGTGGGCATTGCACAACACAGGTACACTCACATACATGCAGGCAATATACTCAGACACATAAAATACAAATAATAAATAAAATAATTTTTAAAAAAAGAAAAAAAATACTTTTAATTTTTATTTCAGTTTAGTAAATGCATCTTTCAATATGAATTAAGATTATGACTTACCTATAGAAAGGTAAATAGATACGACCTTTTGGATGCTTGTGATTTTGGAGACACATGGGGTAGCATGCTTTTTATATATTTGAAACAATGCTCTTAACCTTTCTAATGCTGTTGGGACAAACTAAGCATAATTACAATTATGTAGATTTGCTTGTTGGTCAGTTGTAGTGTTGAGTATTATGATAAGTATTTTCAGTTAATCCTAAAATGATAGTGGTAATAATATTAGCCAAGACTGGATATTTTATTTGCCCCAAAGAAAGTTAAGAATTTTATTAATTACTTATGCCATCGTTGTAGTTTAATGTGGTTTTGTTTGTTTGTTTTGTTTTTTGTTGATTGTTTTTTGACAGAGCCTGCCTAGTCAACAGCCCGTGTGGAAGTCACAATGTGAACCTGGGTGGCCTTGATCTCAGTAGAGATCTACCTGCCTCTGCCTCCTGAGGGTTGGGATTAAAGTCGAAGGACACCATGCCCAGCGATGAATGTTTTAACGTAACACCTGACTTCAGGATTTTGATTCCTTCTCCATTTCCCAGTTGTCTGTCTTTTACCTGTTGACATCCATTTATTTCTAAAATGAGGACAACATTCATGCATACAGTGTATATTTTGATGATTACGTGGGTTAATTTATGTTTTTAATTTAAAAAAAATCTGTGTGTGTATGAGGGCACACACGTGTGCCACAGTGCATGTGGAGGTCAGAGGACAACCTTGGGTGTTAGTCCTTCCCCTGCACTTGTCTTTGAGGCAGGGGTTCTTGTTTGCTGCTGTGCTCCTTACTACAGACCAGCTGGCTCTCTGGCTGCCCAGTGAGTCTTGTCTCCACTTCCCATCAAGTAGGAATGCTGGGAGTACAGCCTTGACACCACTTTTTTTTTTTTTTTTTTTTTTTTTTGAGACGGGGTCTCCCTGTCCCCCGAGGTGCCCGGGACCCCCTTATGTAGCCGGGGCTGGCCTTAACCTCAGAGAGCCCCCCCTGCCTCTGCCTCCCAAGTTCTGGGACTACAGGTGTGCGCCACCATGCCCGGCATCCTTGACACCACTTTTGCATGCTTGCACAGCAGGTCCTTTTACCAGTGGAACTGTCTCCCCAGCTGAGTGGGCTAATATGTGGAAAGGGCTAAGGATGGTACCCAGCACATAGGATGTGCTCTCATTAACTGTTACCAGTTACTGCTTTATCATCTTTTGCAGCCATAGGTTCTGTTAGCCTCCATTTCTAAAAACTGAGTTGCCCTTGCAGAAAGTCGAAAACACACACTGCTGTGAATTTTTAAATGCCACTACCCATGTCACTACAGTTCAGATCAAGTTATAAAACAGCTGGGTTTTCTTGCCAGTGCTATATATCATTTATGTTTTGCTTTTTGGTTTGTTAACTTTGTAGTCCTTTGGAAGTACTTTGAAGATTGTTTATCCATTCTGCTGTTTAAGGCTATTTGAGTGTTCTGCTTTTTTGGTGTTAGAGTTATGCTGTTGTGGATATTCTTTTTGTTGGTCTTTTTTGTTGGGTTTTTTGTTTTTTTTTTTGAGGCGGGGCTTGCTGTGTAGTCTGTTGGCTTGAAACTCTGTGTAGCCCAGGCTGGCCTTGAATTTTGAATTTTCCTCCCTTTACCACTTGAACACTTGAATGCTGGGATTACAGGTGTGTACCACCATGCCAAGCCTTATATGCATTTTTTTTTTTTGGTCTTTTTGAGACGAGGTCTCCCTGTAGCCCCAGCTGTGCCACCACCACCATGCCCGGCTCTTACATGCATCTTTTGATAGACATGTACACTTACTCCTTTTGGATACATGCCCATGAGAGGAAATGCTGGGTTATAGTGCATGTATTTATGGAACTTACGTAGAATCAAACAGCTTGCTCTCTCTCACCAAAGATGTTTGACAGTTTTGTCTATCATTATCTATAGACTGAATTTTAATATTGTATTAAATGTAGTGTTAGCTCATTATTTAATTTGCCTTTTTTTTCTTCTCTTGTTTTTAAAGACAGTCTCATTGTGTAGCCGTGGGTAGCCTGGAACACCATGTAGACTAGGCTGACCTCAAACTCACAGAGATCTACCTGCCTCTGCCTCCTGGGTGCTGGAACTAAAGGAGCGCAGCACCACGCCTGGCAGATTTGCTGTTTCTTAATAGTGATTAGCTTCAGTGAGCAAAGTGAAGTTAAGCGTTGTATAATAACTTGCTTGGGGGGCTAGAGAGATGGCTCGGCATTTAAGAGCACTGGCTGCTCTTGTAAAGGACCTGGATTCCATTCTCAGCACCCACATGACAACTAACAACTCCAGTTCCAGGGGAATTTGATGCCTTCTTCTGACCTCTGTGGGCATTGCACTACACGGGTGCACTTACTTACATGCAGGCAATACATATAAAATAACATACACATAAAATAAAAATAATAGATAAATATTTTTTTTTAATTTTATTATTTTTATTTTACGTGTATTGCCTGCATGCAGGTAAGTGCACCTGTGTTGTGCAGTGCCCACAGAAGAGGCTGTCAGATCCCCCGGAACTGGAGTTACAGACAGTTGTTAGCTGCCATGTGGGTGCTGGGGATCGAACCCGGGTCTTCTGCAAGAACAACCAGTGTTCTTAACCGCTGAGCCATCTCTCCAGCCCCAATAAAATATTTTTTTAAAAAGCTTGCTTGGGCTCCTCTATTGTAATCAGAATAGAATTCCAGTACAGTCCATTTTGATTCAGAAACCCAAGCTTTTAGAAATTGTACCAGCAAGATGTCTTATTAACACTACTGATTATTAATATTCTGGTTACTTTTTCCTCTAGTTTATAACTTCATTATATAAATTAAAATTGTTCTGTATAGACACAGATGGTGTTCAGTATATGGAGCTCTTAATTGTACTTCACTATTGTTAATTACTTTTTGAATGATCACTTTCAAAATTCTATACATGTGTTAGTATGGGAAGATGATTCCATGTATTTATTTAATCATTATAACAACCCTATGAGTTAGGTATTTTACCACCCTCTATATAGGACTAGAGAAGAGTCTGGATTAAGTAAATTGCACCAAGTGTTAGAGCTGGATTTGAACATAGATGCTCAAATTCCAGAATAGCCCATGTTTTGTTCTCAAAATCTATTTTCTGTTTTTTTTCTCATTTTTTTTTTTTTTTTTTTTTTTTTTTTTTTTTTTGAGATACGTTCCCACTGTGTAGCCCCAGCTAGCCTGGAACTTACTATGTAGACCAGACTGGCTTCTATTTCATAGTGATCTGCCTACCTCTGTCTCCCAAATGCTGGGATTAAAGGTATGTATCACCATGCCTGGCTTTTGTCTATTTTTCTGTTTATACACTAGTACTAGATTTTTCTCGCTGTACTGAGCATTGAATCCAGGGCCTTGTGCATGCTATGCCAAGTATGTGCCATTGAGCCCGTCTCTAGGCCTAGTAAATAAAGTTTTAATTATGTATGTGTCTGTTTGTGGGTTTGTACATGTGAGTGCAGTGCCTGAGGAGGCCAGAAGGAGGGCGTCAGATCCCAGGGAGTTGGAGTTGCCGGCAGTTGTGAGCTGCCTGGTGTGGGTGCAGGAAAACAATGGGTCCTCTGCAAGAGCAACATGTGCTCTTAACTGCTGAGCCACCTCTCCAGCTCATCGTTTTTTCTTTTCCTTCTTCCTCTTCTTCCTTCCTTCCTTCCTTCCTTCCTTCCTTCCTTCCTTCCTAATAGTTCTAAAGGTTCCTCCTCCTCCTCCTCCTCTCCCCCCTCCTCCTCCTTCTCCTCCTCCCCCTCCTCCTTCCCCTCTTCTTTCTCTTCTGAGACAGTGTCACATGTAACCCAGGCTTGCCTTGTAGTTCTGATCCTCTTGCCTCTACCTCTGAAGTGCTGAGAAGGCAGGCATGCACTACCATCCTTAGCTAAGTAGTAAAATTTTTCAACAGTAGTGCTGGCGGTGTGCTTTAATATCTGCTAGTATGGATCCTCCTTTGCCCTTTTCTGTATTACCTTTCTGTCCGTTGTGTGGGGAGGCATGGCAACAGAGGTGACTGGAGCAGGAAGCTGAGAACTCACATTTCCAGGCAGGCAAAGAACAGCCCAGAGACAGACATTTGAGATGGGTGTGGCTATCAGCTCTCAAAATCTGCCCCCAGTGACATGTTTCCTCCAGCAAGGCCTCACCTTTCAAACCTCTGCAAACAGCATCAGTTGACCAAGTGTTCAATATTTGGAGCCTATGGGACACAGCACATTCAAACCACATTTTCCAAAGTTGGCTCAGCTCTTTCTAAACCTTTATTTGCTTAGGTATAGTCCTAAAATTCAGTGTGTGGAATTTCATTAAAAGATCCATCTGTGGGGCTGGGGAGATGGCTCAGCAGTTATGAGCACTGGCTTCTCTTGCAGAGGACCCACATGGAGCTAACAACCATCCATAACTCCAATTCCAGGGGAATCCAGTACCCTCCTCTGACCGCTGCAAGCATTGCATGACACAGGTGTACTTACATACATACAAGCAATACATTCATACACATAAAATAATAATACATTTTTGGAAAAATTAGCTTTAAAAAAAGATCTATCTGGAATTTTGATCAAAGTTACTGTCATGTAATGGACCATCCCCAAAATTTAGTAGCATAAAGCAACAACCTTTAGCTTGTTCATGTAAAGCAGCTGGGGCATGAGTTGGTGGGTACTTTGTGCATTACCTTGGCTGGACAGCTTCAGGTTAGAGGCTAGAATAATTTTTAGGCTTTTTCGCTCACATTGATGGTTGATACAGGTTGTTAGCTGTGGTTGTAGCTGGACTGTAGACCAGAGAGCACTTGTACATGCCTTTCTTTGTGGCCTTCCTTCTAACATGGTGCTAGGTTATAAAGGTGAATATCCTGAAAAAGATGCCATATCATTTTTATGACCAAGCTGATGGGGAAAACAAATATACCCATGCATTTAGTGTCACTTTTGTATGTGTCTAAATATTCTTTTATGACAGATTATTTTATAATTTAGAATGTAATACCGTATAATGACTTTATAAATGCTTACTAAAACTTGTGTTGAGAAGGAAATCAAAACTAAAATGAGGAGAAAACAGTCTTTTGTGGGGGTGGGGTGGGAGGGGACTCTTTGAGACAGGGTCTCCCTGTAGCCCCAGCTGACCTGGAACTCACTATGTAGACCAGTCTGGCCTTGAACTCACAGAAATCAGGTGGATCTCTGTCTGCCTCCTGAGTGCTAGGATTAAAGGCGTGTGCCACCATGCCGGTGGACCAGTGGAGAAAGTACTCTTAAGAAATAAATGCCACAGTTATCTAGAGGAACATTTATTTACAGTTGCCGTGCTTGCTAAGGCACCTATAATAAAACTGTTAACTCCTGTGCTAGATATCTGCCCTTGCAAACATGCCAAAGAAGGAATTTCCTACTGTGGTCTTAGGACATGTAATCATCTGTGCTGACAGTCACATAGACTGTAACTTAAACCCACAGTTAAAGAATAATGTGGACAGACCTATAAAAACTAAAGAAACTAAACTCAGGACTTGACTTCTTTGGGAGGAAACCCCACTTGAGTCCATTAGTGTGAAATAAACTGATTCCTCCATGTAAGTTTCTTGGTGCCTTTTCTGTGCAAGGTGAGGTCTCTGGGCTTCAGTTTCCCTTTACAAAGCCTTGGAATTAAAGCATTACTTTTATAGTCTGTTCATTAGTTATGTCTGTGATTTTAATGTTAAAAGTGTCAAACAGGGCTAGAGAGATGGCACAGCGGTTAAGAACACTGGTTGTTCTTGCGGAAGACCTGGGTTCGAATCCTAGCACCCACATGGCAGCTAACAGCTGTCCATAACTCCAGTTCCAGGGGTTCCGACAGCCTCTTCTGTCCTCCCAGGGCATTGTATGACACGGGTGCACTTACCCACATGCAGGCAATACACTCATACACATAAAATAAAGGATAATAAAATATTAAAAAAATTTTTTTAAGTGTCAAATATATTTAAGATCATGAAAGTTTTATTTATAAATTAATCTAGGTATTGATATTTTTACTATATTTAATAACTAATGAACTAAAATCTTTTCATTTATTCAGTTATATTGTTCCCTGTTCTTTTTTCTTTCTGGTCTTTTTTTGTAGCCCTAGCTGGTCCGGAACTCACTATGTAGACTAGGCTGGCCTTGAACTCACAGAGATCCGCCTGCCTCTGCCTCCCAAGTGCTGGGATCAAAGGTGTACGCCACCACATCTGGCCTATGCTGTTCCTTTAATAATTCTTTTTTAAAATTTAGAAACCTTAGAGGGGGTGCTGGAGAAATGATTCAGTAGTTGAGTACTTACTGCTATATCATGAGGACCAGAATTTAGATGTTAGCACAGACATACAGAGGCCTGGAATTCCAGCACCAGGGCATCCAGTGCTGTCTTCTGGACTCTTTGGGTACTTGTACATACATGTGCACATTCACTGATATACGCACACACAAATACATTTTTTTTTAACTCTTAAAATTTTTTTTTTTGTTAAAAACAACCTTGCAGTAGGTTGAGGGGGGTTGTTGGAGAAATAGCTTAGGGTTAAGAGTATTTGTTATGAAAGCATGAGGATCAGAGTTCAGACCCTAGCTGCCATGTAACAAGCCAGACTTGCTCCCACACCTGTCACCCCAACACTGAGGTGGGTGGAGACAGGGTGGCTGGGGTTTGCAGGCTGCCAGCCTAGCCTAAAAACCTCAAGCTGTAGGTTCAGGGAGCGAACTTCTCTCAAAGAAATAACACAGGCTGGGTGGGGTTGTGCATACCTTTAATTCCACGAGAGGCAGAGGCAGGCGGATATCTGCAAGTTCCAGGCCAGCCTGGTCTATATAGCGAGTTCCAGGCCAGCTGGGACTACAGGGAGACCCTGTCTCAGACCAAAAAAAAAAAAATTCATTTATTTTTTAAAAATACTAATTTTTATTTTATGTGTATGAGTGTAATGCCTGCATGTAGGTAGGTATACCCATGTTGTGCAATGCCTGTGGAAGTCAGAAGAGGGCATTGGATACCCTGGAACTGGACTTAGAGCTGTGACAGTTGTTAGTCACCATGTGGGTGCTGGGAATTTAGGAATTCTGCAAGAGCAGCCAGTGCTCTTAACCATAGAACCATCACTCCAGCCCTTGTTTATTTTTATGTGTATGTATGTGTGCCTACATGAATTTATGTGGACCACTTGTGTACAAGAGGTCAGAAGAAGGTGACAGATTTCCTGGAGTTGCAGGTAGTCACGAACCATAGGTGTGGGTGCTTGGAACCTAGTCTGGATCTGCTTGTAAAAGCAAAAAGCTTTCTTAATTGCTGAGCCATCTCTCTAGTTCCCCTTTTCAATTAAAAAATATTTGTTTATGTGTGTCTGTGTGTTATGAATGTGTCTTCAGATGCCAGAAGAGGGCATTACATCCTCTGGATCTAGAGTTAGAGGTAGTTGTCAGCCTCCCTATGAGAATGCTGGAAACTAAATTCCAATCCTCTGGAGAAGCAAGTGCTCTTAACTATTGAGTCACCTCTCCATCCCTTAGCTAGCTTTATTATACAGCCAAGGGTCACCTGACCAGGGAATGGTGCCCCCCCTTACATTAATGAACAATTAAAACAGTCCCCTACAGACATGCCCACAGACCATCCTGCTCTAGGAAATTTCTCACTTGAGGCTCTCCTCTCACATGACTCTAGGCTGTGTCAAGTTGACAGTTAAAGCTAACTAGGACAGATGCTTTTTGCTTTTTCAGTTTTCATATCCTAAAAACTGATGGAGAAAATTCCATAGCTGAAAGTTAACTCTTGAGCTTCTGTGCTGCCCAGTAGTTACTGAGGATACCTTTTCCACCCTACCAGCTGTTTCAGAACTCCCTGACCTTCTAGAACCTGTAATCATGTTACCTTTTCCCTTTACTTAGCATCTCCTGTCTCAAATCAAAGCTTACCAAATCTACAAATTTAATTTTTTTACTTGTTTTTCTTAAAATTTATTTTTATTTCATGTGTATGAGTGTTTTGCCTGCATTCATCTAAATGCACCCATGTTGTGCAATGCCTGTGGAGACCTGAAGAGGGTGTTGGAACACCTGGAACTGGAGGCATTTGTTAGCCAGTTGGGTGCTGGGAACTGAACCCAGGTGTTCTAGAAGAGCGACTAGTCCTCTTAAAAAAGATATTTATTTGTTTAGGTCTGTGTCTATGTAAGTGTATGCGTGCTTGTGCACATGTGTGAAGACCAGAAGAGTGTTTTCCCTCTATGACTCTCTTACTGATCCTTTGAGGATCAGTCTCTACCTGAGTCTCAGCTAGGCAGGAAGCAGCCCTAGTGATTCTCCTGTTTCTACCCTCCTTGGAGCTGGTTTTAAAGGGGTGGGTGGGGTGACAGGCTCGTCCTATGGGTAATGGGATCCAAACTCTGATCCTCATGACTGCGCAGCAAGCATTTAACCAGTTAGCCATCTTAACCACCTAGCCATCTCTCCAGGTCCCCTCCCCCGCTTTTGATTCCATTTAGATTCGGAATGTCAGCATTTCCTGTTTTCTCTAGAACATTATTCATTGGTCCCTTCTCTCCATCCTACTTCCCTATCTCCTTCTCTTCTGTTAGTATTAGCATGTAAGTGTGATGAGGTTCTTGCCAAAGACTTTTCCTTGTTCTTTCCAGCTGTCCCCTAACTTTGCTTTCCTTTAGAAGGGTTACCTACATTACTCATTCACTTCCATCTCACTGTTAAATCCACTGTAGTTCTTTGCTGTTCTATCAAAATTCCTTCTCACTAATTTATCAGATCATCAGAGCTTGTCAAAGCTGGGACACATCACTTCTCAATCTCTCTCTTTATTCTACGAATCTTTGATTACATTGATTACTCAATCTTTGTTGAGATTAAAAAAATTACAAACTTTTGTGACTTGAACTGTTTTTTTCCATTGAGACAAAGTCTCACTTTGTAGTCAAGGCTGACTTGGACTTCACTATGTAGTCCGTGCTAGCTTAGAACTTGGAACGCTCTTCCTGTTTTAGCCTCCCAAGTGCTGGGATTACTGGCATGAGCTTATTGTATCAGTTAAATTTTTTTTTTTTCAAAGACAGGATCTCACTATTTTATCCGAGGCTGGCCTGGAACTTGCTCTGTAGCATAGGCTGGCCTTGAACTTCCAGAGGGCTAAAAATCTTTCAATGCAGGGGTCGGGGTGGGGGTATATAGTAGCAAGTGGCAGATGGAATGGCAGGAGCAGGAAGCTCAGTATTCAAAGCTCACCCTCTGTAACATAACTTCCTCCAGAAAGACTACACCTCTTAAAGATCTCATGACCTTCTCCTTTCACACATTGGAAGCTTAGCTGGGTGGGGTCTTGTCTTGAGAGCACCCTTCCCATTGTTCCAGCACAGAGCAGGATTTCTCTCCTTAGTGGTGCCAATCTCTTTAACAGTTACCCCCTCTTTTTCAGCAGGGACCTTGGCTATAACATTAAACAGTGCTCTTTTTCTTTCCAAATGCTACATTTTGTATTTTTTCCTGCCCTACTTACTCTTTTTGGTTTTATTGATTGTGTTTTCTGTAATAACCAAGCCACATATTCAATGTTAATGTTGTCTTGAAATTTCCTCTGCCAAAGAAATTTGTCTATTTTTTTGAGACAGTGTCTCCCTGTAGCCCCAGCTGACCTGGAACTCACTATGTAGACCAGGCTGGCCTTAAACTCACAGAGATCTGCCTGCTTCTGCCTCCCTAGTGCTGGGATTAAAGGTGTGTGCTACTAAGCACACTTGTCTAATACTTCTTGAGACATGGGATCTCCCAGGAGTTTGAGGTGCAGACAGTTATGAGCTACCTGATATGATTGTTGGGACTTGAACTTGGGTCCTCTGAGCTCATAGTCACTGAGCCATCTCTCCAACCCAGCCCTTTTTTTTGGTCTTCCCCCTTTTTGAGGCAGAGTCTTATTCTGCAGTTCATCAGGCTAGCCAAGAACTTGCTGTATATGCCAGGCTGGTCTGAAACTTGTAGTGTTCTTGCTGCCTCAGCCTCTTGAGTGCTGGGATTGCAGACATGAGCTATAACTGAACTCTCTATGCTTTTTTTTTTTTTTCCCTCTTAGTGTTTTTGAGACAGATTCTCACTATGTAGACTAGGCTGGTCTTGAACTATCAGTGATCCTCTTGCCCTTCCTAGTGTTGAAATTACAGATGTATGCTACTTTCCCTGGTATTTCTCTACTTTTCTTTCTTTCTTTCTTTCTTTCTTTCTTTCTTTCTTTCTTTCTTTCTTTCTTTCTTTCTCTCTTTCTCTCTTTCTCTCTTTCTCTTTCTCTGAATCGCTCTCTCTTTCTCTTTGTCTTTCTCTATTTCTCTCTCTTTATCTCTCTCTCTCTCTCTCTCTCTCTCTCTCTCTCTCTCTCTCTTTTTGAGACAGGGTCTTACTATGCACCTGTGGCTGACTAGACCTCTTTATGTAGACCATATTGGCCTTGAACTCAAAAGATCTTCCTGCCTCTGCCACCTAAGTACTGGGATTAAAGGGGTATGCCACCGTGTCTGGCCCTCTCTACATTTTAAAGACACACACACACACACACATACACACAATTTTATTTTTTAATATTTTTATTATTTTATGTGTATGGGTGTATTGCCTGCATGTAGGTAAGTGCACCCATGTCGTGTAGTGTCCACAGAAGACAGAAGAGGCTGTCTTCTGGAACTCCCTGGAACTGGAGTTACGGATAGTTGTTAGCTGGGATTTGAGCCCAGGTCTTCTGCAAGAACAGTCAGTATTCTTAACCACTGAGCCATCCTTCCAGGCCCATAAAGATACATATTTTTTAATTATGTGTCTATGTGAGTATGTGCATGTGAGCTCAGGTGCCTGTGGAGACCAGAGGCATTGGATCCCTTGGAGCTGGAGTTACAGGCAATTCTGCCTGCTGTGGATGCTGGCACCAAACTCTGTTCCTCTACAAGAGCAGTATGCACTCTTAATTGCTGAGCCATCTGTCCAGCCCTCTCTCTACTTAAAAAAAAATTATTTTTATTTTATGTTTATGAGTGTATTGCTTGCATGTATATGAGTGCACCCATGTTGTGCAGTGCCTCGGAGGTCAGAAGAGGGCTTCGGATTCCCCTGGAACTGGAGTTAAGGATGGTTTGTAGCTGCCATGTGGGTGCTGGGAATTGAACCTGGGCCCTCTGTAAGAGCAGTCAGTGCTCTTAACTGCTGAGCCATCTCTCCAGCCCCCCTCTACTTTTTAAACTCTGCCTTTTCTTCCTTGGTCATGTCATTTATTCTTGTGAATTTAGTTATCTTGATGCTATTCCCCAATTCTTTGCCTTCAGCTAATATTCTCTGCAGAGATTTAGATCGTCCAAATATATACAGCAGTTTGTGGATCTTTTTCTCTATAGCATGTCTTAAGAAACCTGAAACAGCATGTCCAAAGACTGATTTGGTCTTTCAAGTTTTTTTCCTTCTGCTCACATCTAATCAGCTACTTAAGTCCTTTTGATTTTTTCCCCTCCAAAATGTTTGTCAAAAGAATCACCTTTTTTTCCTGTCTCTTCCCTTGTGCTGGCCCTCTAGACTCTCCTAGATTGCTGCAGTAATCTTTACTTAAGCGTGCTTGTTCAAGGAGAGGCCGTTCTCTGTATTGCAGCCAGAGTGGCTTTAGGGCACAGCCATCACTTCCTTTCCCGAGACCCTATGACTTTCTCCATTGGTTCCATGCTGTTGCACTGTACTCATTTGGTCTCTTTTTTTTTTTTTTTCCTTCTCAGTGTTGGATGTATTTGTCTATATCAGGTGTATTTATTCAGTTGCGCTCCACCTTTATTTATTACTATTACTTATTTTCATTTTATATATATGTGTCTTTCCTGCATGTATGGAAGTACATCTGTGTTGTACAATGCCTGTGGAGGCCAGAAGAAAACGATGGGTGCCCTGGAACTGGAGTTAAGAACAGTTGTTTCCCACCATGTGGATGCCGGGAATCAAACCGAGGTCCTTTGGAAGAGCAGTCAGTGTTCTTTACTGCTGAGCCATCTCTTCAGCTTTTCTTTTTTTTTGAGACATGTAGTCCCTAGCTCAGCTGGTCTGGAACTCACTATATAGACAAGACTGGCTTCAATCTCATCTAGATCCACCTGTTTCTGCCCCCTGTGTGCTGGGATTAAAGGCGTGTGCTACCAACACCTTTTATTTAAAATTTAAAAATAATTAAAATTACTAAATTTTATGATTCAATATTACATTAAAATTATTTAAAAATTTAACTGAAAATTTGTGTGTGTGTGTGTGTGTGTGTGTGTGTGTGTGTGTGTGTGTGTATACGTGCCTCAACAAGTGTGTGGTGGTCACAGGACAGCTTTGTGGGTCCTTTCTCTCTACCTTTCTGTTGGTCCCAGGGTTTGAATTCAGGCCATCAGACTTGCCTTGTCAGGCGGCAAGCAGCATTACGTACTTAGCCATTATGCTGGCCCACTGAAGACTTTTGTTCATAGGTCACAGAAACTCAGTTTGTATTGGGTTCAGCCAAGAGGAGAATATTGGCAGATGTACTATGTACAGAAATGGTATTAGCTGGGCCTTAGAGAAATACAGCACAGCATTCAGAACACTACAAAAACTTTTGAGCTGGGCCTGGTGGTGCACACCTTTAATCGCAGCCCTCTGGAGGCGGAGGCATATGGATCTCCCTGAATTTGAGGTCAATAGGTTTACACAGTAAGACCCTGCCAAAAAGCAAACAGACCAAAAATTTAACCTGCCCCTCCCTTGTTCTCTCTCCAGCGTGACTTCATTCTTACTACCATTTCTTTCAAATGAGAGCTTATGGTTGTCTGTTGTTGGAGCTCCAGATTCTACCAACAAGAGATGCCCTAAGACTGATGGAGTCTACTCTCTAGTTCATGAAGTTCATTCTTTATTCTTTGCAAAAAATGTATAGAGAATAATTGAATGTAGTATGTAGAGTATCTTTTCTCTAATTGAATTTACCAAGCTTCTAAAGTGATTTGACTTCCAGTATTTCATTCACTGATGAAATATTTCCAAGAGTTCCTTTAATGTAAAAATTTTGCTAAAATCACTTAGAGATGCTTGCACTTTTTGTTGTCAATAAGATTCTGTCACTCTGTGAACCCAGGCTGGCTAAGGATGACCTCTACGTCCCAAATGCTAGGCTTAAAGGAATGCAGCACCATGCCCAGTTTATGTGTTGCTGGGGATCAAATCCAGGGTCCTCCTGCATGCTAGGCATGTAGGCACTCTACCAATTGAGCTCCGTTCTCAGCCCTGCATATCTAGAATTTTTAACAATAGCAATGTCAGTATCCCCACAGTGATCTATTTTCTAATCACATTTACTTTTATTTGAATTTCATTTCTATCATTATTATTGTTCATTTCTTTGTTCTACTTTCATGCTTGTGGGTCAGTTTCTTAAAATCCGTTTTTATAGAATGTCACATAAATTTATTATTGGGACAAGGAGGTAACAAGGCTTCATGTTTTCCTATTGTGTCTAGGAACTAACAGATTTGCTAAGAGTGACCAGTTGCCAACAGAAGTGTTGTGATTGATCACCCATCAGGATGAACTGTTATTTGTATTGTGATTTTTTTTTTTTTTTTTTTTTTTTTTTTTTTTTTGTCTTTTTGAGACAGGGTCTCCCTGTAGCCCCAGCTGTCCTGGAGCTCACAAAGATCCGCCTGCCTCTGCCTCCCAAGTACTGGGATTAAAGGTGTGCGCCACCATGCCCGGCCCTCTATTGTGAATTTAAAAAAAAATATTTTATTTATTTTTATTTTATGTGTTTGGGTGTTTTGCCTGCATGTATGTAAGTGTATCATGTGCATGTATTGCCCTACAGAGGCCAGAACATGATGTTGGATTCCCTGGAACTAGAGTTACGAATGGTTTGTTAGTTGCCGTGTGAGTGCTGCGAATCGAACCTGGGTCTTCTGGAAGAACAGCAAGTGTTCTTAACTGCTGAGCCATCTCTTTAGCCCTGTATTGTGATTTTTGGACTAAAGAGTTAACAGTAAAGTATGTACTTTGCAGTTATTCACAATTAATAAACATGCCATGGTCACCGGAATTTGAACTGTGTGAGGGGATAGGTATTTACAAAATCGTGGTAACCAAGGGCTACCTGTTTTAAGATACCTCAATATGATATATTATGTGACACTATACCATCTGACTTCTGCTTGTTTCTTCAGATTTTTCTTAGGGTCCCTTCTTTGTGGGAACTACTCTCAGATCATAGCCATGTAGGCCTATGTAGTTTGAATTCCCCTGTCTCTTCCCCAAGTCCGTCATTCCTCTGCCCAACCCTCTTCTGTTTGTTTACCCCTACTCATTGGTTAAGTTTTTCTGTAGCTATTGCTTTCTCTGAAAAAAGGCTTTTCTTTCCTTTCAAATCTGGATCACATGTACTTTCTGTCATAATATCAAACGTGTTCACATAGCATTATACTCATTTACTCACCTCTTAACAACAGACTGTTTTCTGTGTTCTGTCCCCAGAGCGTAGCTCTGTTTAACACCCAGTACGTACTTTTAAAAATTATATTTTAATTTAATGGTATAATCAGAATTTTGGTGGAATGTGAAATAGAAATTCTAGAAGAGTGAGTAAAGATTAGTTAAACATGAGGTAGAAACTAAATTATGAACTTTGAGAATTTAATTTACCCCTTTTACTTTAAATGAAATTATATACTTGATATATACATTTTATGATTCTTATGTTTAATAAATACATTACAGAAAGTTAATCATGATTGATAAGTGTGTGTAATGAATGTTTGGTAGACCAATAAAGGAATAACTATGTTACACATTTTCTTTGGTTCTGATGATTTTTATTTATTTCTAAGGTATCTTCATGTCTTAATGATCTTCTGGTCATTCGTTGCTGGAGTTGTGACATTCTACTGTTCATTAGGACCTGATTCTCTCTTACCAAATATATTCTTCACAATAAAATACAAACCCAAGGTAAAATTGTGCCTTTTCTTTTCAACATTTTATTTATATGCATTTGTGAGTGTATGCCACATTATTTATTTATTTTGACTTTTTGAGACAGAGTCTCCTTGTAGCCCCAGCTGTCCTGGAACTCACTATGTAGACCAGGCTGGCCTTGAACTCACAGAGATCCAGCTGCCTCTGCCTCCTGAGTGCTGGGATTAAAGGTGGCGCCACCACGCCCAGTCTCTTAATATTTATTTTTAAGACAGAGTTTCACTGTGTAGCTCTTGCTGGTGTGGCACTTAATATGTAGACCAGAATGGCCTCAGACTCACAGACATCTATCTGCCTCTGCCTCCTGACTTCTGGGATTAAAGGTGTGTGCCACCATATTTAGCTGTTGTCTAATATTTATTAATAAAAGCATTTTAAAGCAATGATTTTTAAAATATACTATTATTTTATAATGGAATATATGAAATCCATAGAAAAATTTCAAAATGTGAATTGTGTGTTTACCTATACATACATACATAAATCTGTATATACTTAATTTTTTTGTGTGTGTGTGAATATTGAACTCAGGGTCTTGTATGTACTTTACCACCGAGTGGCACCCTCAGTCTTATTTTTAACCTTCACAGTTTTAAGAACAAGTATAAAAGGACTGTAGTCTTCTCAGAAAGTAGCAATCCATGATGTTAGCTTGTCCCTTGGATACACACTAACCGTGAGGGCAGTTCACTTAAAACAGAGAGTTCCTAAAGCCAGTTGCAGACCCTTTTTGGGAATCTTCAAAACTACAGATTGTTAGACTCTACCCCAGGTTTTGATTAAAGAGTTCTAGGTTATAGCCCTGTAACTAGTACTTATTTAAAAGCTTGTCAGGTAATTCTGAAGCATAGACAATTAAGGAATTCTGGATTAAATAATCTAACCCTGTTAATTTCTTGTATATGTGTGTGTATATGGGTGTGTATGTGTGTGTATATGTGTATGTGTGTGTATGTGTGTATATGTGAATGTATGTATGTATGTGTATGTGTGTGTATGTGTGTGTGTGTGTGTGTTCATGTCTTTGTGTGTGTGTGTATGTGTGTGTGTGTGTGTGTGTGTGTGTGTGTGCGCGCGCACACTGAGGATTGAACCCACAGACATGTGCTCAGCAAGTGCTCTACCTTTGTGCTAACCGCCATCCTCCAACTGTTCATTTCTTTTTAAAAAATATTTTTTTAATATTTATTTTATGTGTATGAATGTATTGCATGTATCTTAAGTGCAGCCATGTTATACAGTGCCTGCGGAGGTCAGAAGAAGGCATTGGATTGCAGAGGCTTGGAGTTACAGACCTAACTGGGGTCCTCTGCCAGAGCAGCCAGGGCTCTTAACCCCTGAGCCATCTCTCCAGCCCCCGACTCCCACCCCTGTTCATTTCTTAAACACCTATGTGCATCATAGAAAACAGAGATAATTAAGTATTTTGTTAAGCCAAAATAATTTGTATTTCTGAAATTTGTAGTGGTAGTATATTAAATATGTAAATTTGTCTTTGTAGTTCTGGTATGGAGGTCTATAGGCAGAATTTAGTAATACATATGTTTTAAGCACTGGAGAGCAAACCAAGAGCATTGGTACCCACTAGGCAAGTACCATTCTGTTGAGCTAAGCTTCCAGCCTTGAGTGGGGCATCTGTGAAACAGTCCCTTGTTCAGATTTGTTGAAATTTCTGTTTAGTGAAAAAATAGTTTGAAATCTGCTTCATATTTAGTCAGAAGCCTTAGTAGTTACCACATAGCTCTCATTGAATTTATAGTATTTGAAAAGATAGAAAATGTTTCTTTATTTTCCCTTATACTTTTGTAGTGGAAGACTCAAAGATAGATTGGATTTTTTGTTGAACGATGATAACATTTGAGTTTTGGTGTAGAAGTTTGTCTTTTTTTTTAGAGACTCACTGGCCTCATTTTCACTGGTCTCAAACTCTAGGTCCTCCTGCCTTAGCCTCTGGAGTGTTGGAATTGCAGGTGTGTGTCACCATGCCTGGTATGAGAAAGTTTGTTTTTGGTTCTTTCTGTTTTTGTTTCTTTTCTTTTCTGGGCTAAGGATTGAACCTATGCCCTTGTACATGCTAGACAACTCTCTACCCTTGAACCACTGAATGTCTCCTCCCCCCAGCTCTGGCTTAGGTATTGTACAGTATTTCATCCATATTTTGCCTCTATTGGAAGTTTTAGTTTAGCAGGTATGCATTACCAAGAATGGTTTCACTGTTAAAGCACTAGACAGAAAAAGTCCTCTCAGTGCTTACATGGTTTAACAAAACTGTTGAAAAATGGATTCTTTGTATAAACATAGTATGTCAAGTCTCTCTTCTCTTTCCTTTTGTAGCAGTTAGGACTTCAAGAATTATTCCCACAAGGTCATAGCTGTGCTGTGTGTGGTAAAGTGAAATGTAAAAGACATAGGTAAGTTAAACTTTTAAAAATTGTGTATATGCTTGGCCTGGTGGGAGGGCAGGGGTGCCTGTGTGCCACTGTGCTCATGTGAAGGGCAGAGAACAACTTGTGGAGTTAGTTCTTTCCTTCTAGCCTTATGTGGCTTCCGGGAATCAAACTCAGTCATTGGGCTTGGGAGGTAAGCACCTTTACCTAATGCTGAGCCACCTTGCTGGCTGCAAACTAAATATTTTTATTTGTTGATTTTTTTTTTAAAGTTACATTTTGTATTACAAGTGATTTAGTTGTTTGATTTACTTTAGGCCTTCCTTGCTACTTGAAAACTATCAGCCATGGCTAGACCTGAAAATTTCTTCCAAGGTCGATGCATCTCTCTCAGAGGTAATTGATATAATTAATATTTCCAAATATGGACATGTGTTATTTAAGGGTGGGAGTATGTTCTAAAACAAATAAGCAGTTTCAGCCTTATGAGAGCATCACAGAATATACTTAGACTAACCTAGATGGTCATGTCAGTCATTGGACAGTCCTCTTGATACTGTTAAGGGACATAGGAGACATGAACCATCTAAGATTGTTGTTGGCCTACTGTTCTACAGCAATTGCTTTTTTTTTCTTTCTTTTAGTAAATAGAAGTATACTTAAAACAATAATATTATTCTAACTTCATTCCTGTTGCTGTGATAAATATCCTGACCAAACCCTTGTAGAGGAGGGGGTTCCTTTGACTTACAATTTCATGTTACAGTCATTACTGAGGCAAAGCCAGGGCAGGAACTTGAAGCCACAGTTAGGAGCAGAGAGAATAAACACATGGATCCTTGCTTGCTTGCCCTCAGCTAGCTTTCTCCTCTCTGATGCTGTTTAGGACCCCTTGTATAGACAGTGGTGTCGCTCATAATGGGATGAATCTTCCTGTATTAGTTAACAAGACAGTTCCCCACAGACACACCCACAGGTCAACCTGATCTAGATAAGTCCTCATTAAGACTCTTTTCCAAGGTAATTCTAGGTTGTGTCAAGTTGACAGTTAAAACTAACCAGCACAGGTATAAACATATGAAGTATATAGATATACACTATAAAACATAGTATGCCATAAAAAAAAGTGTGACATAACATAGTAAATTCATAAATCAGTAACATAGTCATGTATTACCAAGTATTAGAACTGTTCATAATTGCATTTGCTGTAGTTTGTTATGACTACCAGAGCAATAGGTTTGTTTACACCAGCGCTGCCAAGACATGCTAGTGAGCATTGTACTGGAACAGCTGTAACACTGCTCCCCCAGATGATTGAACTTTTCAGGTCCTTCATAGGATTGTGGGTCTACTATTGAATATGCAGTCTTATTGTTGACTGAAATATTATTTGTTGCCTATGTATCCTCACAGAAAATCTTAAATACTCGTAGAAAAAAATTTCCAGATACTTTGATGGAAAAATTTAATAACACACTTACATAAGCCAGGCTTGGTGATACGTTCCTATAATCTTAGCACTAGGGAGCCTGAGGCAGGAGGATTATGAGTTTGAGGTTATCTTTAGCTACATAGTATGTTCTAGGCCAGCCTGAGTTACAAAACCTTTTAAATAAACAACACCAACAAACAAGTTATCACATCTCATTGCTTATTACTGAATGAGTTCTTGGCTGGATAATTACTATGAAATAAGTACCTTGGGGGGGGAAAAAAACAGGCCTAGTGATACAAGCCTTCAATCCCAGCACTCAGGAGCAGAGGCAGGAGGACCTCTGGGTGTTGGGGGCCAGTCTGGTCTACATAGGGAGTTATAGGTCAGCCAGACCTTTGTAGTAAGACCCTGTCTGAAAAAAAGAGAACAGCAATAACAAAAATATATAGTATAACTTTGTCTCGAGAAAAAACAAAAATAAGCACCTTGAATAGTAACCTGTTCCATATTATACTTTGATCTCAATGTACATAGGCATCTAAGTCAAGGAAATCATTGCTATAAGAACAGCCCTCTTTATTATAGGGAAATAACCATTTCATAATTAAAAGGAACATTGAACTCTTAGAACAAGCATGTATTTTACTGAATTATAACCCCAGTTTTGACACAAGGGTAGGGCAAGGAGTGGGGTAATGTTTACTTGAAAGTTTTTGTTCTATTTTGTTCTAGTCAACATAGTTTCCTTTTGGTTTTCTCCCATGTTTTAGTTACTTTTTTTTTGTGAAGATGTATCTTTTGCATGCATCTGAGATAGCTGTTAGGTCCTTGGAAGTTGGGAGCAGGTGTCTCATTTTTTTTCCCAGGAGCAAATTTGGGGTCAGATATAATATGGGTATAATGTACAGTGAATGATAAGTAGCTCAAGAATAGCATCAGGCACTTGAGCTTTGCTTAGTTGTCTTTTATCCAAGTTCCTATGCTCTGTTGACTAAATGTAAACTGCATAAAATGACATTTAAGTACTTGATCTTTTTTTGTTGTTGTTGCTTCTTAAGGCCTTTTCTATTTTCTTGATTTGCTGATTTAAGAATGTGCTGTCCAGGGCTAGGGATAGAACTCAGTAGTGCCAGGCCTGTCTACCATATACAAGGGCTTGGATTTGATCTCTAGCACTGAAAAAAATTATGTATACATATATAAATGTGTGTGTGTGTGTGTGTGTGTGTGTGTGTGTCTGTGTGTGTGTCTGTGTGTGTTATAGTCCAGCATGGCAGCCATTACCACATGTAGCTGTCAGTAAATACTTGAAATGTTATAGTACAAGTTGAGATGTGTCATATATATATGCACACTTGATTTTAAAGCGATGATATTTTGGATACATAGTTTAAATAAAACAAAATTTCACCTATTTTTACTTTAAAAAATGTGGCTACTAAGGGCTGGAGAGATGGCTCAGGGATTAAGAGTTGTTCTTACAGAGGACCTGGGTTCAATTCCTGGCATGCACATGGCAGGTAACAACCATCTGTAACTCCAGTTCCAGGGGATCTAATGCCATCTTCCGACCTCCACAGGCATCACACGACATAGGTGCACTTACATACATGCAGTCGATGCACTCATACACATATAATAAAAATAATAAATAAAAATTTAAAAATGTGGCTACTAGAAAATTTAGAGACTTCACTTAGGTAAAATTCTAAGTTCTATGTCGGGCACATATTGGTGCTCAATAAATATTAGCTCCCACAGTTAAAAAGTTTTAAAGATCTTGATAGATACAGGAACTGGGGTAGGCCTAGGGGTTGAAATGGAAAATGAGATGCAGTTGGGTCTTCTTTGGAGGTAGACATACAGAGAAGTAATTACAATATAACACATGGAGGCCATAATAGAAGAAGTATGTGTAAAGTGTAGGGTTAGTATAGAAGAGGACATTCACCAATGTTGAGATACAGCAAAAAGGATGACTCAAAGGTTGCCACTGATAAAAGTGGGAGGGTTTGAGTGGAAAAGGCTTGAACAGGTAGTGTGTATAGTAAGCTGGAGGGTAAAATGTGCCAGGTGTGGGCAGTGAGACAAAATGTTTTAGTAGCAGTCTTTTGTTGATATGCTTATTGTACATTAGACTCTACTGAGCACATGCATTTTAAAATGTAATTTAATACACCTTAGGAAATGGGTGCTGTTTTTCAAAAGTCATCTGGAATTTAGAGATTTTTTTTTTAATGGTTTTTCAAGTGTCATCTGATTGGCAGTAGAACTTGGTTAAAGAAATTGAGATTTGAGGGTGGGGGCTGGGGAGATGGCTCAGTAGGTGGAGTGACTGCTGAGCAAGCACGAGGACTACATATGGATCCCCAGCACCATGTAAAAGCCAGGCTTCCTGGTTCATGCCCAGAACCCTAGCATGGGAAGGGGCTGTGGAGATACACAGATGCAGACCCCCTTGTGCTCATGACCTGCCAGTCCCGAATTGGCAAGCTCCAAGTTCAGTGAGAGACCTTGTCTCTGAAAGTATGGTGGAGGGCTGGAGATGTAGCTCCGTGATAGAATGATTGCCTGGCATACACAGGACTCTGGTTCAGCTGCCAGCACCACCAAAAAAGAAAATAGTAATAATAATAATGTGATGAAAAGCAATAATATGATAATAACAACAACAATAATCATAATGATACGAAAAGCAATAGTGGAAGATAGCCAAGTCAGCCTCTGTTCTCTGCTCAAGTAAACAGGTGAGTTCACCTGCACACACATAAAAATATTCAGGTCTTGTCGGGCGTGGTGGCCCCCGCCTTTAATCCCTGCACTCGGGAGGCCGAGGCAGGTGGATCTCTGTGAGTTCAAGGCCAGCCTGGTCTACATAGTGAGCTCCAGGACAGCTGGGGCTACAGGGAGACCCTGTCTCAAAAAGATGAAAAAAAAAAAAAAAGAAAAGAAAAGAAAAAAATATTCAGGTCTGGCTTAGTTTGTCACCAGTATTTTATATAGCATTTAAGAAATCAAAAGGCTATGTGGTAAGAGTTCAGATCATTGATCTTGGAAGGAAGTGATTTTCACACTGTAACTAGAGCTTCAGAAGTGGCTAGGATACTGCAGGAAGTGCAAAGGAAGTGGCCGCAGCTGCTGCTGGTGTGGCACTCTCTAAAAGCAGCACAGCTCCATTTTCTTTCTAATATTGTGGTTTGATATAATAGGTTGGGGGTTTCAGGCCAGGAGTGGTGTGGTCAGTGTGTATCTTAGATCACCAGAGGCTGTGGAGGCTGGTGCATAGCAGGCTTGGAGACAGACTACTTGAGAGTCTGTTGCTGCAGCATAAGGGGTGAGATGAGGACACAAACAGCAGGTGTCTCAGGAGAGCTCTGTAGGAGGGAAGCAGGGGGATGTGGTCATTTTCCCACCAGGTATAATTAATGCTTAGTTTTGACGATAAAAATCCAAATTACTGTAGCCTTAATACTTAGAGAAGGGACGGCTTTTGTTACTGCTGTCAGGGAAGGCAAGAGTTCTGTTTTGTAAGATAAGATGTTTTCATTTTCTCCCTGTTGAACTTTTTATTTTATGTGCATGAGTGTTACACCTGCACCCATGTAAATGCACCCATGTCATGCAGTGCTTAGGGATGACAGAAGAGGATGTTGGATCCCCTCCAAGCGGAGTTATGGACGGTTGTTAGTCATGTGGATGCTGGGATTCGAACCCGGGTCTTCTGTAAGAACAGCCAGTGCTCTTAACTACTGAGCCATCTCTCCAGGCCCCCTTATTGCGCTTTTAAGTTACTGCACAATCTGGCAACTTCTTAATAAAGTTTCAACAGGCTACTACATTCAGATTCAAGAAATGGAATGTTTAAACCCATGGTTTGTTTTGTTTCTTATTTTTTTCTCAGTTAACTTATATACTGATTAAATTTTTCATGAAGTGAATATAGGCACATAATTACCGTCATAGGAAGAAATAAACATTGAGTTCCTTAGCTCTCCCCTTCGTTCCCTCCAGTCCCGTGTCCCTTCAGAGCAGATCACTGACATCTGATTTCGATCCCTTATATAAATCTTAGCTACTTGTTTCTTGTTTGTTTTGTTTTTTGTTTTCATTTAGTGAAATTTCAGTCAGGAACCATTCATTATATCATTATTGTGTGTATCTGTGCATATGCGTGATGTGTGTATATGGAAGGAGTATACATGCTTTGGTGTGTTTGGGAATTCAGAGGACAGCTTTGTGGAGTCATTTCTTTTCTCCCACCTTTTTAAAATTACTATTTTTATTTTATGTATATGAATATATTGCCTGCATGTATGTAAGTGCACCTGTGTCATGCAGTGCCCAAGGAGGTCTGAAGAGAGGGTGTCAGATCCCCTGGAACTGGAGTTACAGATGGTTGTTAGTGGTCATGTGGGCTGGGAATCGAACCTGGGTCCTCTGCAAGAGCAACAAGTGCTTTTAGCTGAGCCATTTCTCCAGCCTCTCTTCTCCCACCTTTAGTGTGGGTTCTGGGAATTAAACTCAGGCTTGTAAACAAACATTTATCCACGGAGCCATCTTTGGCAATATTTAGAAATATTGATAGATAATAGTAACTAATAGAACTTTTCTTTTGAAGTTTATTTTTTTCAAGTATTTTCTCAAATGTTCTCATAGATCCTCACAACCATGTAAGATTGAACTAAACATTGCCAGAAACTGTGGTATTACTGTCAATATTTGGGGTAATAAAATTGTTGTTGCTGCAGGGTGTGATGGCGCACGCCCTTAATCCCAGCACTTGGGAGGCAGAGGCAGGTGGATCTCTGTGAGTTCAAAGCTACCCTGGTCTAAATAGTAAGTTCCAGGCCAGCTGGGGCTACAGGGAAACCCTGTCTCAAAAAAAAAAAAAAATTGTTGTTGCTAATATATTAACATGATATAGTACAGTTTATTTTCCTATAATTCTTTTTCTTTTAAAAATTTTTGTGCAGGTTCTTGAATTGGTGTTGGAAAATTTTGTTTATCCATGGTACAGGTATGTTTTTTCTGTAAGACCCTGTCTCATTTATAAAACAAAAAACCAATCATTGATATAGGCAGTAACTAATAGTTTAATGCTAATAAAGAAAAGAAAAAAACAATAAAACCTTGGCTTCTTTCCTTTTGAAAATTTGTAGATTTATCATTGCTACTAAAGGTATTGATTTTGTAATTTTTAGGGCTGGGCATGCATATGATACCTATTTGTAATTCTTGTACTCAGGAGGTTGAAGCAGGAAGATTGCAGGTTCAAGGCCACCCTAACCTATATAAGGAGACTCTATCAAACAGAAGCAACAAAAACAATTTTTTTTCAGTTTTTCATGTTTTGAGATAATTGTACTTTTGGGGGCTAAGTCTATAGTCCAATGTCCCATTAAATGAAAGATTAGAGACTGAGGAAGTTACTTGGTTGGTAAAGTACTTGTCATGCAAGTATGGGGATCTGAATTTGATAACCAGCGCCCACATGAAAAGCTGAGCATGCTGCTGTGCATGCTCATAATTCCATTTCTGAGCAGATGGAGACAGGCAGATCACTGGGACTCACTGGCCAGCCAGTGATCCTTGCCTAGGATAGAGCAAGCCCCAGGCCCAGTGAAGGAGCCTGTCTCAAAAAACAGGATTGATGGTGCCTGGAGAATGACACCTGAGGTTGACCTCTGGCCTCCACATGCATATGTACATACATGTATGCAAACTCATTTCAAGCCACAAATAGGTATATACATACACAAATTGAAGGATCATTTCAGTAGGTTCTTTGAAAAATTAATGCTTTTTTCCCAAGTAAATTTGTTTTTGGAGCATGCAGGGTGCAAGGGTACTGTTCCTTGAAGGACATGGAAAACACTCTGGCCCTAGGAGGAAGAAAAATTCTAGTTTAGAATCAGAGGCATCTGAGTTATGTCATTTAAGAAATGTATGTTTTTTTTAAACATCGTGTATTAATTATATTTGAACTTGTAAATCTATAGTGTAATGTCTGATGACGTGCTCTTATATGATTTGGTGCATTTTGAATTTTCTAATTAAAAACATCCTACTAGTATTTGAATTCATCTGGTGTGTTAAGACTAATTTAATACACAGTTTATGTGTTATGTTTTCCTGAAAAGGCGTGTGAATGTTTTTTACATTTATTTCTTTTTAAACTAACCTAAATATTTGTATTTTCTTACTTCTGCACTGCTCATTGTTTGGTTTTTGAGGTTTGTTTGATGGTGCTTAAATGATCTGAGTTCTTTTAAAAAAGATATTGTATATGGTGGCAAAGAAATACACACTACAATTTGTTGATGCTTATGACTTGGTGCTAAAATTATGTGAGATGCTTTCTTTCTTTTTTTATTCATTTCCTCTATTCTGCAACAAAATGTATTATTTGTATAATTAAAAAAATGAAGAGGGAATTCTTTTCTTGGGTTTAACAAGGTAAAGCTGTATTTCTGAACTTCTGAAGTTTTGCTTTTCTCTTTAATTTCATGAAGAGATGTGACAGATGACGAGTCCTTTGTTGATGAATTGAGGATCATATTACGATTTTTTGCATCTGTCTTAGTACGAAGAATTCACAAGGTATACATGTTTCTAATCAGAATTTGGGGACTTTATTGCTTTGAAAGAGATTATTTTAAATCTTACTTTTCTCCTAAACTGTGAGTGTTCTTCATTTTTTATTTTAACAGTTGATTAGTCAGTATTGATCAGTTTTGCTTTGTTTAATGCTTAGTTATCTTGGGTTGTGGAATTTAAAAGTGAAAATGGGACTATATAAAAATATCATGTTTCAGTTATTGAATTTGAGTAAATTGCATTGGTTATGATCTACTTTCTAAAATGTTTTCTAGTTGTATATATTTGAGTTGGTATATGGGTATGAGTGTGGTATGTGGGTGTTGGTATATGGGTATGTGTGCGTGCGTGTGTGTGTGTGTGTGTGTGTGTGTATTTTGTTGACTATACACAGTACTTCTCTACTGTTTTGCCAATTCAGCAGGATTTAGCATATTAATGTATGTAAGTGCTATTAATTACCAAAGCTTAATCATATTAAATGTTTCTACTTCCGTTTGAAGAAATGAGCTACATAGTGAACAAGCTTACAAAAGAAAAATACAAAATGGCCAATGAACAATTATAAATTTTTTGACTGAAATCAAATGTAGATTACTCTAAGGTCTTTACTGTTTTTTTGCTTGCCAAGTTGGGAAAGATAACAAAGAATATCTACTAATTCTGATTTGGGGGAAATAGGCAAGCAAGTGGAAATTCAAGCTGGTGTGACCACATCCACATGCCAGTGTGGATGGAGGAAAATTTCACAAGGTTAATGGTTGCTGAGGGAGGGAGAATAACTTTCTTTCTTCTCTTTCTCTCTTTTTTTTCTTCAGGGATGAGCCCTCAATCATAAAGGGTAGTTCCCGACCCCCTTTTTTTTCGGTCTTTTTGAGACAGGGTCTCCCTGTAGCCCCAGTTGGCCTGGAACTCACTATGTAGACCAGGCTGGCCTTGAACTCACGGAGATCCGCCTGCCTCTGCCTCCCAAGTGCTGGGACTACAGGTGTGCGCCACCACACCAGGCTAAAGGTCAGCCCTTAACACACGCAAATGAAGGCAGCACTAATTAGACATTAGACTCAGTAGCATATATACGCATAAATACATATGTAACAAAATATAGAAGAGATCATGAATTTGAGAAGGAGTGGTTGGAAGGACACTAAAGGAGATGGAATGTGTGTGAAAAGGATGCAAATACAGTGTACTCATGTATAAAATCCTCAGATTAAAAAGTTAGGTAATACTAGATTAAGAAAAAAATAAGTGAATTGAGCCAAACAGTAAAAAATACTATAAAAATTCAACATTTCAAAAACAACTTGTTCATTATTTGTATATTCTGGATAACAACTGAAAATATTAAGAGATAAGTAAAAGTTGAATTTCTCTCTCTCTCTCTCTCTGTCTCTCCCTCTCTCTGTCTCTCTCTCTCTCTCACACACACACACACACACACACAAATAAACAAACAAACAAACAAAAAAACTCCAAAAAAACCAAAACCAGAACTGGTGTGTCTTTACTTAGGAGAAGTTTAGTAATTAAAAAAAAAAAAATTATTCTTGGGGCTGGAGAGATGGCTCAGCTGTTAAGAGCACTGGTTTCTCTTTCAGAGGACTTGGATTTGGTTCGCAGCACCTACATGGTGGCCAAAAATCATCCCTAACTCCAGGTCCAGGGGATCTGATGCCCTCTTTTGGCTCTGTAGGCATTGCATGCACATGTGCACCTATGTACATGGAGGCAGAACACATAAAAAATACTAAAAAGTTACTTTTTATATTTTTTTCGCTGCTAGGGATTAAACCAAGACCTTGGATATTCTTGGCACATACTCTGCATCTTAAGCTCCATTGAGTTTTTAAAATTTTTTTGGATTTATTTACTTTTTTTTATTTTTTATTTTATGTGTATGAGTGTATTGCTTGTATGTAAGTACACCCGTGTTGTGCAATGCCCATGGATACCCTGGATTTGAAGTTGTAGACTGTTGTTAGCTGTCATGTGTGTGCTAGGAACTGAACCCAGGTCCTCTGCAAGAGCTTAACCACTGAGTCATCTCTCTAGCCCCATATTTATTTTTATGTTATGTGTATGAGTGTTTTTCTGCATAGATGTAAGTGCACCCGTGATATACAGTGCCTGTGAAGGCCTAAAGAAGGCATCAGATCCCCTGGAACTGGAGTTATAGACAGTTGTTAGCTGCCATATGGCTTCTGGGAACTGAACCTGGGTCCTCTCTAAGAGCAACCAGTGCTCTTAACTTCTGAGCCATCTCTTCAGTTCCCTAGCCATTTCTTTTTTGAGATACGGCCTTGTTTTGTACTTCAGGCTGTCTTTGAACTTACAGGGTAACCCAGACTGTCCTTAAACTTGAGATCTTTCTGCCTGTGCCTCCCAAGTATTAGGATTATAGGTGTGTGCCACCATGCCTGGCTAGAATTGGTAATCTTTAAGACTTCTATTCTTTGTTTGTTTTTGTTTGTTTTGAGACAAGGTCTTTCATGTAGCCCAATTTGGCTTCAAACTTGTAGTAGTCCTCCTGTTTCAGCCTCCCAAGGGCTAGAATTATAGACGTACAGTATCATACGTTAGTTTTTATTCAAAACTAAGATTTCTATATTCCCAAATTAAACTATATTTTATAACATATGCAAAGATGTGTACAAAATACATAGTCAACAGTGTATTACAGTATAAGGAATATTTGTAAACTTTATAATAAGGAAAACCAAAAAGAAAAGCTAATTAGTGATTGGATTATTGGGTAAATGTAATACAGCCTAATGACATAGCCATGAAAACTTTGTAGAGTAATGCTCTATTATTTTATGACTTTTTTTTTGGAAGCAGGGTCTCCCTGTAGCCCCAGCTGGCCAAGAACTGACTATGTATAGACCAGGCTGGCCTCAGTCTCACAGATATACAGAGATTAACCTGCTTCTGCCTCCTGAGTACTGGGATTAAAGGGGTGTACTACTATGCCTGATCTTATGACAGTTATATTAATATGTAACTTATATATTCACCCACTTAAAGCATGGAATTTGGAGGCTTTTCATAACATATTCAGAGTTGTGTATACACCACTCACATAGTCAGTTGTAGAATATTTTGTCATCCAGAAAGACAACTTTTTCGTATTAGCCATAATCCCCAACAGCTTTGTCTACTTAGCCATAATCCTCAACACTCTGTCTATATAAAATATCCACAATAGACAAATCTTTTGACTCTGTCTTTGGATTTGTCTATTGTGGATATTTTATGCAGACAGTGTAATATAAGTACATGGCTTTTTGTGGCTGATTTCTTTCTTTTAGCATAATATTGCCTAGATTCATTTGGATTGTGTCTTAGTTTGTTCTTCATTGCTGTGACAAAATACTCTGACCAATACCAATTTGGGGAGGAAAGGATTTATTCAGCTTACATCTCCCAGGTCGCAGTTCATCAGGGAGCCCAAGGTAGGAACTCAGGGCAGGAACCTGGAAGCAGGAGCTGGAGCACAGGCCATGGAGGAACACTGCTTACTGGCTTGCTCTCCTGGCCCCTGCTCAGCCTGCTTTCTTATGCAACACAGGCCTACCTGCCCAGGGGTGGCACCACCCACAGTGGGCTGGGCCCTCCCACATCACTCATCAAGAAGATGCCCCTCAGACATGGCCACAGGCCAGTCCAATCGAGGCAATTCCCCAATTGAGGCTCCCTCAACCCAGGTGCATCAAGTTGACACTAAAGCTATCCAGCACAATTGACCCCTTGTCAACTTGACACACAAACATCACTATTAAACCATAACTTTCCAATTTCTGTCCCCAAGGTATGATGTTAATATTACAACATAAGACAGTACAACCTTAAAAATCCCACAGTCCTTAAAAAAAATCCAAACACATAAAAGTTCATAGTCTCTTTTTAAAAGTCTTTTAACTGTGGGTGGGCTTCTATAAAATCCAAAACAAGTACTGTCTTATTTCAAAGGGAAGAATCGGGCACACCTAAGCAGAACCAGTGTCCAGCAAAGTAACTCGAGGCTGGACATCTGGATTTCACTCAGGATCTTCTGGACTCTAAAGGGTTCTGGTAGCTCCACTTCTCTGACTCTGCAGTCCACAGCACACTCAGCTTGTCTCGCAGACCCAGGCCAGCTCCATTCCACACCTGCTGCTGTCCTTGGTGGTCGTCCCATGGTCCTGGCATCTCTAAAAAGCTGGGGTCTCCACTGAAACTGAGGCTACACCTTCACCAATGGCCTCGTCTTGCCTCGGAGTGCAAAGCCTCAGTTTCTCTCCATGACCCCTTCAGTTCTGGGGTCTTCACTGCAACTGAAGCAGCACTTTGACCTATGGCCTTTCCTGGCCTCTCAGAGTGCCAAGCCTCAGCTTCTCTCTGTGACCCCCTTCATGCTTTCAACACCAGAACCATGCAGGAGACTCTTACACATTACCAAGTCCTGCTTCCAGCTTGAAATAG
>NW_008335885.1:748829-762337 GCF_000622305.1 Nannospalax galili | reverse complement strand
GTCCTCCCCAAAACACCAAGGTCAGGTTTGTCACAGCAATACCCCACTCCTGGTACCAATTTCTGTCTTAGTTTGTTTTTTCATTGCTGTGGCAAAATACTCTGACCAATACCAACTTGGGGAGGAAAGGGTTTATTCAGCTTACATCTCCCAGGTCACAGTTCATCAGGGAGCCCAAGGTAGGAACTCAGGGCAGGAACCTGGAGGCAGGAGCTAGAGCACAGGCCATGGAAGATCATTGCTTACTGGCTTCCTTCCCTGGCCCCTGCTCAGCCTGCTTTCTTATGCAACACAGGCCCACCTGCCCAGGGGTGGCACCACCCACAGTGGGCTGGGCCCTCCCACATCACTCATCAAGAAGATGCCCCTCAGACATGGCCACAGGCCAGTCCAATAGAGGCAAGTCCCCAATTGAGGCTCCCTCAACCAAGGTGTGTCAAGTTGACACTAAAGCTATCCAGCACTGATTGTCATATTGTAGCATATATCAGCATTTCAGTTTTTATGTGTATGTGTGTTTGTCTATATGTATGTAAGTGCACTTATGTTGTACAGTGCCTGCAGAGGCCAGAAAAAGGCATTGGATCCCCTGGAACAAGAGTTATAGGATGATTTTTAGTCACCATGTGGTTGCTGGGAAATGAACCCAGGTCCTCTGCAAGAGTAGTCAGTGTTCTTAACCACTGAGCATTTTCTCCAGTCTAAGCACTTCAGGGTTTTTCAAAATTTGTGTTTTAGACAGGTCTCTCTGTAGCCCCAGCTGGCCTGGAACTTGCTATATAGACCAGGCTGGCCTCCATCTCACAGAGATCCAGCTGCCTCTGCCTCTCAAGTCCTGGAATTAAAGGCATGTGTCACCATACCTGGCCTTCACTTCAGTTTTTGATGGCTGAACAGTACTCCATTGATGGATGTACCTATTTATTCGTTGTTCAGTTGATGGACATTGCATTATTTCCAACTTTTATTTCTTTAGATGATTTCTATACAACAATATTTTGGTGGATTTGTTTTTATTTATTTTGACTCTGTGTTTAAGAACATAATCACTTGGTGAGATGATAGCTGGTTGTTTAATTAACCTTGGAGAAGCTGGCAGAATGTTCTCCAAAGTGGCTGCAACATTTGTGATTCTGTCACCTGTGTATGAATATTCCTCTTCCTCTATATCCTTGTCAAAATTAGCTGCCTTCTCTCTCTTTTTTAATATTTTATTTATTATTTTTGTTTTGTGTGTATGTGTATATTGCCTGCAAGTAGGTAAGTGCACCCGTGTTGTGCAGTGCCCACGGAGGACAGAAGAGGCCATCAGATCCCCTGGAACTGGAGTTCCGGACAGTTGTTAGCTGCCATGTGGGTGCTGGGATTCGAACCCAAGTACAGTCTGGTCTTAACCGCTGAGCCATCTCTCCAGCCTTGCCTTCACTCTTTCTAATTATTCTGTTTTGAGGTAGGGTCCCCTTAAGTAGCACAGATTGGCCTTAGACTTAAAATTCTTAGCATCTAAACTTCTGAATTTATTGGCATGTGTCACCACACCCTTTCATCAGTGGTTTTGATTCTATGTATGGTGGTGAGTGGTATTTTGTGATTAGTTTGCATTTTCCTGATGCTAGTGATGTTGAACATTTTTCCATTTGCTTATTGGCAATTGCCTATCTTTGAGAATATTCTACTCGAGTCTTGTGCATTCTAGTTTTCAACTTTTTATTTTAAGTTGTAAATTTATAATTATATATATTTATGTGATAAAAATGATGTTAGGGTTTATAACATTTATATGGGGTGCAATAAGTAAATTAAGCTAGTTAGCATATTCATGATCTTAAATACACATTTTTTTGTGGTGTGAATATTTGAAACTTAATCATAGCAGTTTTGAAACATACACTTTATTATTAATTATACTTTACCAAAAAATACCCCTACTTTATTCTTATTTCTTCTAATTTTTAAGCTTTGTTCCAGTATTGTATTCTTGCCATTACAACAGTCCTATTTCTGTTAATTTTTCTAGGTGGATATTCCATCTATTATAACCAAGAAACTTTTAAAAGCGGCAATGAAGCATATAGAGGTGATAGTTAAAGCCAGACAGAAAGGTAATACAGAATTCTTCTGTCATTTGGGTGATTGCATTTTTATTTGTCAATTTCATCTAAAGTATCACAGTACTGGCACATTGGCTAATAATGTTAAAAAATGTTTGAGAGTGTCTGTGCTGGATAGCTTTTGTGTCAACTTGACGCACCTGGGTTGAGGGAGCCTCAATCGGGGAATTGCCTCTATTGGACTGACCTGTGGCCATGTCTGAGGGGCATCTTCTTGATGAGTGATGTGGGAGGGCCCAGCCCACTGTGGGTGGTACCACCCCTGGGCAGGTGGGCCTGTGTTGCATAAGAAAGCAGGCTGAGCAGGGGCCAGGGGAGCAAGCCAGTAAGCAGTGTTCCTCCATGGCCTGTGCTCCAGCTCCTGCCTCCAGGTTCCTGCCCTGAGTTCCTACCTTGGGCTCCCGGATGAACTGTGACCCGGGAGATGTAAGATAAATAAACCCTTTCCTTCCCAAGTTGGTAGTGGTCAGAGTGTTTTGTCACAGCAATAGAGAACAAACTAGAACAGTGTCCTTACAAACACCCCCATCAGTGTTTCCTTGGGTAATGATCTGTTCCTCTGGCGTCTTTATTACTCGTGTCTCTTCCCTGTTTCTCATTATGATTTGTTCAGTATTAATCCATTCTGGTTCATCCTATATGTTGCCACCATGTTCATTTCTGAATATCACAGTTCTCATGTTAATTCCCTGCTTAGAAACAAAATGAAACAAGCAACAGCAAGCAAAAATGGTGATTCTGCTCTCACGTCTGTCTGTAGGCCTTTTGTTGATGTGATTTACACCAAGCATGTGTTTATTAAATATTTTATGATTGAATGAAAGAACTCGTAAGGACTTTTCTTGCTCTAAAATCAATCTAAAAATATTCCTTTTTAATGCAGTTACTTCTGTGCTTTGTACTTGCTTCTGTGTGAGACTGAGGTCTCTTCTTATTTGACATTCTTGGTAGTCTCTGTCATTTGCTTTCTGAAATGTATTGTGCAGAATACCATTCTGCATAGGTGACTATAGAAACAGATATCATTGTCATAGTATTTAGTATTGCTATTGTGCTTCACTTCTAGAATTCTGGATGTTATTCTGGATGTTAAACACTCTGTCAGATGTGTCACTGGTGAAGATTTTTTTCCCACTCTGTGGGTTTTCTCTTCACTTTTTTGATTGTCTCCTTTGATGTACAGAAGCTTTTGAGTTTAATGAGGCCCCGCTTGTTGATTGCTGAACTTAATTCCTGAGCAATTTCTGTCTGACTTAGAAAATAATTTCCTACACCTGTATCTTGTAAGTTACTGCCAATATTTTTTCTAATAGTTTCAGGGTTTCCAGTTTCACATTGGGGTCTTTGATCCATTTGGAGTTTTGTGCAAGATGAAAGACAAGGATCCAGTTTCATTCTTCTACTGAGTGTATTGCCTGCATGTAGGTAAGTGCACCCGTGTCGTGCAATACCCATGAGGACAGAAGAGGCTGTCAGATCCCCTAGAACTGAAGTTATGGACACTTGTTAGCTGCCATGTGGGTGCTGGGATTCGAACCCGGGTCTTCTGCAAGAACAATCAGTGTTCTTAACCAGTGAGCCATTTCTCCAGCCCTGGAGTTCACTGTTGTGCAAGGTGAAAGATAAGGATCTAGTTTCATTCTTCTACAGGTAAGATCCAGTTTTGCCAGCACCATTTGTTGAAGATGCTGTCTTTCCTCCATTGTGTGTTCTTGGCACCTTTGTCAAATATCAGGTGGTTGAAATTGTGTGTACTTGGGTTTGGATCTTCAATGATGTTCCATCAATCTATGTGTATATTTTTGCGCCAATACCATGCTGTTTTTAAGACTATAGCTCTATAGTATACTTTGAGATCTGGCATAGTAATCGCCCCAGCATTGCTCTTTGTGCTCAGGGTTGCTTTGGCTATCTGGGGTCTTTTGTGCTTCCATATGAATTTAAGGATGGTTTTTTCCTAATTCTGTGAAGTATGTCATAGGGATTTTGATTGGAATTGCATTGAATATTGCTTTTGGTATTAATGGTTTTCACAATATTAATTCTTCTAATCCATGAGCATGGGAAGTCCTTCCATCTCCTGGTGTCTTCCTCAGTCTCTTTTCTTTAATGATTTAAAATTTTCATTGTAGAGATCTCTGATTTCTTTGGTCAGATTTATTCCAAGATATATATTTTGCAGCTATTGTGAGTAGGAGCAGTTCCCTGTATTCTTTCTCCAATTGCTTGTTATGGTATATAGAAAGGCTACTGATTTTTATAGATTGATTTAATAACCTGCCACTATACTGAAAGTGTTGATCAATTCTAGGAATTTTCTGGTGGAACTGGGGTCTCTTAGGTATAGTATCATATCATCTGCAAAAAGTGATAGTTTGAGCTCTTCTTTTCCAATTAGTAGTTCTTTAATTTCCTTCTCCTGTTTTATTGCTCTAGCAAGAGTTTCAAGCACTATGTTGAAAAGGAGTGGAGATAGTGGACATCCTTGTCTGGTTCCTGATTTTAATGGGAATGCTTCCAGTTTTTCTCCATTTAGAATGATGTTGGCTGTGGGTTTGTTGTATATAGTTTTAATTATGTTGAGGTATGTTCCCTACAGTCTAATTCCCTGTAGGACTTTGAACATAAATGCATGCTGAATTTTGTCAAAAGCCTTTTCTGCATCTATTGAGATGGCAATGTGGTTTTTGTCTTTGAGTCCATTTGTACGATTAATGACATTTATTAACTTGCATATATCGAACCATCCCTGCGTCTATGGGATAAAGCCTACTTGATGATGGTGAATGATCTTTTGTGGTGTGTGTCTGTATGTGGTTTGCAAGTATTTTTTTGAGAATTTTTCATCTGATGTTCATTAAAGATATGGGTCTTTCTTTTTTGGTTGTATCTTTACCTGGCTTCAGTATTAGACTGATGCTAGCTTTATAGAAGGAATTTGGAAGTTCTCCCTCCATTTCTATCATTTTGAATAAATTAAGTAGTATTGGATGTAGATCTTCTTTAAATGTCTGATAGAATTCTGCTATAAATCCATCTGGTCCTGAGCTTTTTTTGTTGGGAGGCTTTGTATTACTGTTTCAATTTCCTTATATGTTATGGGTCTGTTTAAACTGTTGATCTCTTCTTGATTTAACTTTGGAGGTTCCTATGATTTCAGATGTCCATCCATTTCTTTTAGACTTTCAGATTTAGTAGCGTATAGGTTTTGAAAGTATTCCCTTATAATGGTCTGAAATTTTTGGGTGTCTGTTGTGATGTTTCCCCTTTCATCTCTGAGTTTGTTCATTTGGATTTGCTCTTTTGCTTAACTGGGCTAAAGGTCTGTCTATCTTGTTTAGCTTTTCAAAGAACCAGCTCTTAGATTTATTGATTCTTTGTATTGTTTTCTTTGTTTCTATTTCATTAATTTCTGCCCTGATTTTTGTTAATTCTTCTCTTCTGCTAGGTTTGGGTTTCGTTTTTGCCTTTCCAGGGTCTTGAGTTTCAGTGTTAGGTCATTTATATGGGCTCTTTCTAATTTTTTTTTATAAGTTCTTTTTTTTTTAAAAAATATTTTATTACTTTTATGTATGTGAGTGTATTGCCTGCATGTATGTGAGTGCACCCATGTCATGCAGTGCCACAGAGGTTAGAATAGGGCTTCAGATTCCCCTGGAACTGGAGTTAAGGATGGTTTGTAGCCACCATGGGGGTACTGGGAATCAAACCCAGGTCCTCTGGAAGAGCATTCAGTGCTCTTAACCGCTGAGCCATCTCTCCAGCCCCTCTTTCTAATTTTTTAATTTAGGCACTTAGAGCTATAAAATTCCCTCTTGGGACTGCTTTTAATGTGTCCCAGAGGTTGTGTTGTATTGTATTGTCCTTTTCGTTGAATTCTAGGAATTCTTTTATTTCTTAATTTTTCCTTTGACCCACTCATTTTTTAGGAGTGTATTGTTCAGTTGCCACAAGTTTATGTAGTGACTAGGGCTTTGTCCAGTGTTGATTTTGAGCTTTATTGCATTGTGGTCTGATAGAATGCATGGAATTATTTTGTTGTTTTGTATTTGTTGAGGTTTTGTGGCCCAGTATGTGGTCAGTTTTTGAAAAAGTTCCGTAGGGTGTTGAGTAGAAAGTGTATTTTTTGGTGCTTGGGTGGAATATTTGAAAGATGTCTTTTAGGTCCATTTGATATATGGTATCACTTAATTCAGATGTCTCTCTGTTTATTCTTTGTCCAGTTGACCTGTCTAATGGAGACAGTGAGGTATTGAAGTCCCCTGCTATTACTGAGTTGTTGTTAATCTGTGTCTTAAAGTCACAGATTATGTATTTGGGTGCACCAGAGTTTGGTGCATATATGTTAAGGATTGTAATATCTTCTTGATTAACTGTTCCTTTGATCATATTGAAGTGACCCTCCTTATCTCTTCTGTTTAGTTTTACTCTGAAGTCTATTCTATCAGATATTAGAATTGCAATCCCTGCTTGTTTCTTAGTGCCATTTGCTTGGAATATCCTTTTCCATCCTTTTACCTTAAGGTAGTGCCTGTCCTTGAAGATGAGATGGGTTTCTTGCAGACAGCGAAGAGATGGATTTTGCTTCTTAATCCATTTGCTTAGCCTGTGTCTTTTAACTGGGGAGTTCAGTCTATTGATAGTTAAGGTTATTATTGAAAGATGTGTATTGGTTGCCATCATTTTGATTGCTGTTTTTGTTCTCTGTCTAATTTTATGTTTCCCAGATTTATTTGTTTATTTCATTTATTTATTTTCTTTTGTTGCCCCTAGGGTATAGTTGTTTCTCTCTCTGTTCTCTGCATTGCTTCAAGTATTCTTTGAAGGGCTGGTTTTGTGGACATGTATTCTTTCAGGCTATTCGTGTCATGGAAGATTATTTTTTCTTTCCCCCTCAACTATAATAGACATTTTTGCTGGGTAGAGTATTCTGGGCTGGCATCTATTGTCATATAGAACTGGAAGTACCTTGGTCCAGGCTCTTCTGGCTTTCATAAGTCAGCTGTAATTCTGATGGGCTTTCTTTTGTATGTGACTTGTTGGTTTTCTTTTGCTGTTTTCAGTATTTTCTCTTTGTTCTGTACATTTAGTGTTTTTAGTATGATATGTTGTGGGGAGTTTCTTTTCTGATCCTGTCTATTTGGTGTTCTGTGTGCTTCCTGTACTTGTATGGGGATGTCTTTCCTTAATTTGGGGGAATTCTCTTCTACAATCCTGTTTAAGATCTGGCCAACACCATTAACCTGAAATTCTTCTCCTTCCTCTATTCCTATGATCTGTAGATTTGGTCTTTTCATGGTATCCCACATCTCTTGCGTATTCCATTCGTGTTTCTTTTTTGTTTAGTTTTTTTTAATTTTCCATACTCTTTGCTTGAGTGGTCCAATTCTTCAACTTTATCCTCCAGTGTTGATATTCTGTTTTCCATTTCATTCATTTTAGAGGTGAGGCTTTCCCCTGTCATTTCAAGTTGGCTTATTGAGTATTTCACTTCCTTCTTCATTTCTGCCTGAGTTTTCTTCAGTGATTCTCTTTTGTGAATTCACTCAGAAGTTTATCCTTATCTTTTTTTTTAGCTCTTTGATTTGTTTGTTCATGTGTTTTTTAAAATTGTTGAATTCCTTGATCATGTTTATGATTGTTCTTTTAAATTCAGTACCCTGGGTTATCTCTAGGGGGTTCTCCTTTTAGAAATGTTTTACAGGATTAGTGGAGTTTGGTGGGACATAGTGTGTTTTGGCTTTCCATTTTATTACTCTTTCGTTGTGATTTTGGCATGTGAATTTCTTTTGTTGTTTATGATTCTGATATGAAAATTATGTTGAAGTATGCTTCTATTTGTATTATCTGGGTGCCTAGGTCCTTTCTTTATTGGTTATGTAAAGGTGGTTGGTACAGGGTTCAGGTTCTCTCAGGTTTAATTTGGAGGGAACTGATGGCTTCAGATCAGCTATTCAGAAGTACCCACAGAAGCCCAATTCAGGTTCCAGTCAGGTACACTCACGCTTCCTTTACCATGTGGAGGCATGATGGGGGCTCTTAGGCAGTCCCCTGAGTTCTCAGCCCCTATGCCAGAGAGAGGCCAGAACTTGAACTTGGCACTCTCTGGTGATCTGCTGAGATCAGAGCCTCTAGGATGGAGATCTGAACCCACCCTCTCAGGCTGCCTGCTAGGATCTCAGCCTTAGCCTACCAAAGCCAGATCTGCCCTTAGGCTTTGCGAGGGGCCTCAGAAAATCCCAGGTAGTGGGATGGGTATGGTGCAATTAGGGGACGCTCACCACCACTCAGAGGCATGATCCGGGGGCTCTTAAGCAGCCCCCTGCGTTCTCAGACCCTCTGCCAGAGGGAGGTCAGAACTCGGCCCTCTTTGGCGGTCTCAAATCTTAAAGAATTTTATCTTTTTTTTATATTTTATTATTTTTATTTTATGTGTATTTGTGTATTGCCTACATGTATGTGAGTGCACCCATGTCGTGCAATGCCGTGGAGGTCAGAAGAGGGTCTCGGATTCCCCTGGAACTGGAGTTGAGAACTGTTCGTAGCCGCCATCTGGGTGCTGGGAATTGAACCCGGGTCCTCTGCCAGAGCAGTCAGTGCTCTTAACTGCTGAACCACCTCTCCAACCCCCAGAATTTTATCTTTAATGTAGCTTTAAAAGTAAGAGCAGTCAGTGCTCATAACTGCTGAGCCATCTCTCCAGCCCTCAGAATTTTATCTTTAATGTAGCTTTAAAAATAGGGTATGAAGCCAGGCATGGTGGCTCACGCCTTTAATCCCAGCACTTGGGAGGCAGAGGCAGGTGGATCTCTGTGATTTCAAGGCCAACCTGGTCTCTATAGTGAGTTCCAGGCCTGCTGGGACTACAGGGAGACCCTGTTTGAAAAAGACCCCCCCCCCAAAAATAGGGTATGAAAAAATTTGAATCTGTATCACTTATTAATTAAAAAAATAAGTTTAATCAACTTATTTAGTTGGTTTAATTTGAGGTAGGGTCTCCTGTAGTCTAGATGGCTTTGAACTTTGTATGTAAACAAGACTGGTCTTTAGCACTTAATTTTCTTGCCTCTACCTCCCATGTGTTTGGATTGCAAAAATGCACAAAAAGTAGTATCTTCGTTGTAACACTTTTTGAAAAATATTTTATGTATTATTTTTATGTGTATGAGTGTATTGCTTGTATGTATGCAATTGTACCCATGTTATGCACTGCCTGCTGAGGTCAGAAGGGGGCATCAGATTGTTAGCCATATGTGTGTGCTGGGACTTGAACCCAGGTCCTTTGCAAGAGCGGCTAATGCTCTTAGCCACTGAGCCATCTCTCCAGCTCTGTTGTAACAGTTCTGAAAAGGATACTTTACTGTCAGAGGAAAAATAGGAAAAGGGATCATACCTATGTTTCAGGCTAGTTTCTTTTATAGGAGTAAACATTTAAGACTCTTTATTGGTGTGGTGACTCTTCCTTATTCAATTGTACTTTTTTTAGCTCTGACTAAAATTGAAAAACCTATCTAAAGAAGCCTATAATGCTTTCTCTCAGTTGTTATCTCAATGATACTGATGTAATTAAAGAATTCTGAAAATGGTAATTTTTGTTTTCATGGAAAATGAACAAGTTGTAACTTTTGATAACAAACTCTTATGTGTACTAGAATTTATTTTCTATAGTTTTTTTTCTATTTAAGTAATTTACTATTATATAATTTATAGAGTTTAAATTCTTGTCTGCTCAGCATGTGTGTATGGGAGACTCAGCTACCAATTTATTGCAAAGTAAATAGATTTATAAAAAAGGAGAATTTCTCCTTTTATATCTTGTTTCTGAAAATTTCCCTATAAAATACCTATTTAAAGAGTAAGTGCCGGCCAGGAAAAGAAAAAACAAAGTTAGATGCTCTTCTATTTGGTAATGGAAATGGCTGAAGTTATTTAGTACATCCTTCTTTTCTCTCTTTTTTTTGGAAACAAGAAAACAAACTATAGTACTCATCACTTTTCAGGCAATACACAATTATTCAAAATTAACTAGTAATGGGAGGGTAGGGGCCATACCAACAAGCCTTGTCTCACATGAGAGCTTGTGGGTAGGTGCAGGGCATTTGTTGTTATTACAGAAACAAATTTTAATTTTTAATGTTAGTTTGATATAACATTGCTTTTAATGTGATGACAACACCAGCTTGCAGAAAAGGCCCTACAGAGGCATCACAGCAGCACACCCTGCAGCTCTTTACAGTTCTGGGAGCTCCAGGGCAAACAATATTGCCTTATCACACACATTCTTTAGGCCTTCTGTGTGAGGGCAGAACGCTTCACATACTTGTCAGCCTTTTTAGATCACGGGCCAGTTTTTTAGCAGTCTCTGGAGTGATAGACTTTTGTTTGTTCTTGGCAAGTTTCTCAATAGTCGAAGGATCATCTCTGAGATCAGTTTGGATCCCAATTAGCAAGAAAGGAGTCTTTGGACAGTGGTGAGTTCTCTCAAGCACTCACTTTTCTTTCACATTTTCAAATGAGGATGGAGAGACCACTGAAAAACACACTAGAAATACATCTGTTTGTGGATAACTCAGCGGTCATAGTTGGTCATAATCCTCTTGCCCTGCGGTATCAAAAAGTCCAAGAGTATATGGTTCTTCACCAATCACAACTGTAACTGCATAGTTGGCAAAAACAGTTGGAACATACTCAAATGGGAATTTGTTTGTTGTGTAGGATATCAGGAGACATGTTTTGCCAACAGCACCATTGCCCACAACAGCACTCTTAAATGTCTGTGTTTCGGAAATAGTTCTGTATCTGCTTTAAATACTTCAAATCAGATGTCCTCTGTCTTTCTGCTGGGGTATTCTATTTAATATATCTTAACTCATTTCAATATTTATTTCTTATCATTATTTACAGTAAAAAACACAGAGTTTTTACAACAAGCAGCTTTAGAAGAATATGGTCCAGAACTTCATGTGGCTTTGAGAAGTCGAAGAGATGAATTACAGTATTTAAGGAAACTTACAGAGTTACTTTTTCCTTATATTTTGCCTCCTAAAGCAACAGATTGCAGGTATAAATGCACTAGAAAATATCATAATAGTCTTTGTAAGTGCATAGCAATATACATATAACAGATGTATACATATAGCATATAATAATATATATTTCTATTTTTTATTGTAATATGACATTAACATTTGATATTAATTTATGATATGAATAGTTTTTCATTTGAAGAGAATAATGTATCAGGTCTTAAGATACCAGTTTTTGGGTTTTGGTTTTTGTCTTTTTGATACATGGTTTCCCTACAGCCCCAGCTGGCCTGGAACTCACTACGTAGACCAGGCTGGCCTTGATCTCACAGAGCTCTGCCTGCCTCTGCCTCCCGAGTGTTGGGATGAAAAGCATGTGTCACCATGCCCAGCCTAAAGATAAGGTCTCACTATGTAACCCTGGTACATAGTGACTGGCTTGCTACTCAAGATGTAGACCAAGCTACAATTGAGAGATCTGTCTCCTGAGTGCTGGGATTAAAGTCATGTGCCACCACATGGCTTAAAATACCAGTTTTGACACTGAGTAGTTTGAAGTGTGTTTTGTGATTTAGGACTTTTTCTTAAAAGCCGATTTTGGAAACCAAAGATAAATACAAGAAAACTGATTTTTAAAAATATTTTGTTATTTTTATTTTATGTGCATAGATGTGTTGCCTACATGTAGGTAGGTGCACCCGTGTCGTGCAGTGCCCGTGGAGATCAGAAGACAGTGTTGAATTTCCCTGGAACTGGAGTTAGGATGGTTGTTAGCCACTGTGTGGGTGCTGGGAATCAAACCCAGGTCCTCTGCAAGAGCAGCTAGTTCTCTTAACCACTGAGCCATCTCTCCAGCCCCAAGAAAATAGATTTTATTGAGATTCTTATACTTTATTTTCTTGATGTTCCTTTTTGAAGACATGTGTATTATGACTCTTTTAGGTAGAAACACTTTGAGCAGACTATACAGATAAGCTTGGGTTTTAGCGATCTGGCTGGGAAGAGTGACTAGAGGTTCTCTCATTCATTCTCCCTTCTTCTGACAGAAGGGTGCTTCGAGTTTTCCATAAGATACCTCATTGCTTTTACCTTAATAGTCCTTAGAGGAAAAGCTGTGGTTTATTCTTCCCTACGCTCTTTGATCCTAACCTCTTCTGCTTGCTCCTTCCCAATTTCTTGAGACAGGAATGCTCTCTATGTAGTGCTCCCCACTTGCCTGCCTCCACAGCGATAGGATTATAGGTGTGTGCCACCATGCCCAGATTAATGATATACTTACTGTCAGTATTTATTCAGGGCTAGAGAGATGGCTCAGTGGGTAAGAGCACTGGCTCCTCTTGGAGAGGACCTGGTTTAGTTCCCAGAACCTACATGGTGGCTAACAACCATCTGTAACTCCAGTTCCAGGGGATCTAACACCCTCTCTGGTTTCTGTGGGCATTGCATGCACATGGTACATTTGCATGGATACAAAACAGTAATACACATAAAATAAAAAAACTAAAACCTTTTAAAAAATAAATATTTATTCATTAAATTATATACAAATAATGTATCTATAGAAATATTGTAATATTTTGATGAAGATATGTTTAGTTGCATCTGGTAAAGCATACCTGTAATTCCAGCTACTTAGGATCCTAAAGGAGAAAGATTGAAAATTGGAAGCCATCCTAGGCACCATACTGAGTCCAAACAAACAAATAAGCAAACAAATAAACATACATTTAGTCTAATTTGTATTATTGGCTTAAATATTTTTAAGTACAAATGACTTATGCTTTTGAACATACTAGTCATAAGCAGTTTTTTTTCCATATTGCTGGAGATCAAACCCAGGGCTCTGTGATTGCTAGTCAGTCTGTAAGCAATATCTCCAGCCCTTAAACAATTAATTTATAAACATTAAATATTCTAGAAGGAATGGTGTTCTGTCTCCCTAGTTTATGTTGTAAGAGAAAAAGCAAGTCTCTTTCAGCCAACTAAAGACTACAAGTCAAACCTGTGAACCTGGAGCGTAAACATTATGTAGTGAGTTTGTTAAAAATACAGTCTTGTGGCTCACCCTAGACCTGTGAGTCCTAGTATGATATTTTGGGGGCAGGTGCTGAGGATCAAAACTAGGTCCTCATGCCTTCAAGACAAGCACTCTACCACTGAACTACATTTCCAACTCCATAATTGCTTTTTAATAAGATCTTTAATTAGTTCATAGGCACTTGAAAATTAGGAACTAATGTAAATCACTAAATATGCATTTATTTATTTTTCTAGATCCCTGACCTTACTTATAAGAGAGATCCTATCTGGTTCTGTGTTCCTTCCTTCTTTGGATTTCCTAGCTGATCCAGTAAGACAAAAAAATTATCTT
>NW_008335885.1:740308-748581 GCF_000622305.1 Nannospalax galili | reverse complement strand
TTGGTCTTTTTGAGACAAGGTCTCCCTGTAGCCCCAGCTGTCCTGGAACTCACTGTGTAGACCAGGCTGACCTTCACCTTGAACTCACAGAGATCCTCCTGCCTCTGCCTCCTGAGTGCTGGGATTAAAGGCATGCACCAGCATGCCTGGTTGAGGATCCTAGGTTTTGTCTTTTTGTAGTTTGCTTATTTCACTTAACCCTAAATTCTCAGGGATCCTCCATGTTACAGCTTCTTTTAGAATTTCCTTCCTTTTCAGTTCTCAGTAATAGTCCATTTTATGTTTGTGCCACATTTTGCTAATTTATTCATCCATTGATAGACACTTGGAAAATTCCATGTTTGATCCATTTGAATTTTGAAGAAACAGATACAGTTTAAATGACAAAACAAGTGTCTCCTTTTTGCCCATGTTCAGAGAGACTAAAGAACTTCCATTCCATGTGCAGATATTTAGCCACTTGGTGAGCTATTTGCTTATTTTTGTAGAGAACTTGATACTGTAAAAGTTCTGTGGGCAAAACACAATAGTGGAATTACTTTGACCTATGTTTATTATTTTCTATTAGGATACTGTGAATCATCTGCTCATCATCTTCATTGATGACAGTCCTGTGAGTATTGAGCATACAATGAACCACTTCTAATCACACTCAATTTTGTTTCTGTATGTCAAAGCCAGTGGCAGTTTTACTGAGCTAATGATTCTTTTCCTTCAAAGCCTGAAAAAGCAACTGAACCGGCTTCCCCTTTGGTTCCATTCTTACAGAAATTTGCAGAACCTAGAAATAAAAAACCATCTGTGAGTATTTTTAGCAGTAACATTTTGGGTTAAACAACTTTAGAATACAGTATCTTTGCTGTATGTATGTATCTTTAACTTATTCTTCCTCCTATATTGTGACCAGGTGCTGAAGTTAGAATTGAAGCAGATCAGAGAACAGCAAGACCTTTTGTTTCGGTTTATGAACTTTCTGAAACAGGAAGGAGCAGTGCACGTCCTGCAGTTTTGTCTGACTGTTGGTGAGGCTTACTTATGTGTTTTATGAGTCTTTTTCATCCTTTTTAATGTATTTGAATCATTAGGTCAGATCTGATGTGGTAGCCTTCTGTCACTTCACTAAGTTTCATTTGCTAGATAGTCTAGGAATTTCTGAACTAATCTAAATTATCCCTTTCCAGGTGAGGCATAGTCTTGAATCCTAGTTGCAGAAAAGAATTACTAAAAATCACATGGTGTGGTGGCACAGGCCTTTAATCTCAGCACATGGGAGGCAGAGGCAGGAGGATCTCTGTGAGATAGAGGTCAGCCTGGTCTACATAGCAAGTTCCAGACCAGGTGGGGCTATAAGTAAAAGGAGATACTGTCTCAAAAAAAAAAAAAAAAAAGGATTCCACTAATATTCTTCCAAAGCATTGCCACCTTGTCATAATTTTCATTAAGGATCCTTTTTATTCAATAAATACAAAAATGGGACCTGGGGATTTTTGCTCAGTGATAAAGACTCAAGGTATTGGATTTTGTTTCTAGTATCAAATTGTTTGTGTGCATATGTGTATGTTTTATTTTTATTATTAGATTTGTGAGAAACCTATGAACTTTGTTTTCATTATTGTTTAGTCAGATTTTTAAAAAATACTAAAAGACCTTTAGTATAAGAAACTAATCCAGTATGTTCCTTGTTTTTTGAGAACATTCTTCTGATAGCCGCAAATGGCCTGGAACTCACAGAGATCTGCCTGCTTTTGTTTCCTGAATACTGGGATTAAAGGCGTGCCCACTATGTGCTTAGAGAAAATTTTATACTGTGCTTGGTGGTGCATACCTTTAATCCCAGCACTCAAGAGGCAGAGACAGATGGATCTCTGTGCGTTTGAAGCCAGCCTGATCTACATGTGAGTTCCAGGTAAGCCAGGGCTACGTAGTAAGATTTTGTCTCAAAAAAAAAAAAAATATCGATGTGTTTTCTGTTCTTGTATTGCTCTTCATACATATTTTATATTCATATATTAACATAAAATATGGTTAGCTTGTACTTTTATCTATTTTACATCTTTTTTAAAAGCTTAAAATGATTAATTCAGTTGTATTTGCTGCTTTTAGTATTGGCTACAGTTAGACTAAGAATGTGGTTTTCATGAAAACATTTGTATGAAAATAATTTTTTTCTTGATCTTTCTCTGATTTGATAGAGGAATTTAATGATAGAATTTTGCGACCAGAGCTATCAAATGAGGAAATGCTCTCTCTTCATGAGGAGTTGCAGAAGATTTATAAAACATATTGTTTGGATGAAAGTATTGACAAGATTAGATTTGATCCCTTCATTGTAGAAGAGATCCACAGAAGTAAGTTAAGGCTGTGGAGAGAGTGGCTTGTCTGTCTCCTTTCCAGGACCTTTCATTGTGTGCTCTTCAGTTACTGTAACAGCTGCGGGAGGGGACATGCATCTTAAGTGACCATGTTGGTTTTTAATATTTAGAGCTCTTTGGTTAGCTTTCCTAGATTAAGCATTTGTTTTTACATATTTATTTTACTAAAGAAATGAAAGCTTTGAGGAAGAGGAGGACTCACAATTCACATAGCTGAGCCAGTCGTGGAAGAGCATGTCTGTAGTCCCAGCCTCGGAGGCAGGGCTAGGTGGATCATGTGTTCAAGGACAGCTGGGGCTACATAATGAGGTCCTGCCCATTAGAAAAGAAAACCCCCAAAAGAAACAAAAACAGAAACAAAAACTATTGATATAATTAGAATGTGTCAGACCTGCAGCTAGGTTCTAATTTCTCATTCTATTCAGATTTCTTATGGTGGAGTTTCTTTGAAATGTAGTTTTAGGGCCCTTGTTTGTATATTGTTTCACATACGAATTATAAAGAAATATATTGCATTTATGCTATTCAGAAATAATTTCTACAGTTGAATATTTTTTTAAATAGTTGCTGAAGGCCCATACATAGATGTTGTGAAACTTCAAACTATGAGATGTCTTTTTGAAGCCTATGAACATGTTCTTTCTCTTTTGGAGAATGTGTTTACCCCCATGTTCTGTCACAGTGATGAGGTAAGTCAAGCTATTGACTGAGGACTTCTATATAAAATTTGATAGTGGCTTTGATAGTGTTAGATAAGTAATTTAAGTAAAAAAATGAAACAAGATTAAGAAAGTGAATACTCTCTTCATATAGCTGACTGTAAATTAGAAGTTACCTATGAACACAAATCTCAATACTAAAACCATTTTTGGGTTTATGTGACTAGGTAGACTAAAACCAAATTGCTGAACATGATTTTCCATATGCCCAAGTGGCTTTATAGTACTATATTAATGCAGAAACCCCATTTTTCTTGTATATCATTGTTTCCAGACTTGTGAAAATCATGTAGCTTAATTTTATTTATAATATTTTAGTCTTTGTGCTATTTAATTTTTAAATTACATTTATTTATTTGTGTGTATATGTGTGTGGGTGACTGAGTGGGAAGTATGTGCCAAAGGGGACATGTAGAGGTCAGGACAACTTGCTAGAGTCAGACCTCTACTTCTACCATGTGGCTCCTAGGGATTGAACCCAAATCATTAGGCTTGGTAACAAGTGCCTTTACTCACTAAGCATTCATCTTCTGTACTACTTTTTAAATGAACTATTTTGTGTATGCATGTGTACACATATGTGTGAGTATGGGTGGTGTGTATGCCACCATGTTTGTGTGGACAGAAGACAAGTTTTCAGGAGTCTGTTCTCTCCTTCTACTTTGTTTTTTGTTTTGAGGTAGGCTGTTACGTTGTGGACTCTAGCTAGCTCATTAGCTTCTAGCTGAGGCAAGACCTTTACCCATGGAGCCACTTCCCTGGTCCCAATCTTTTCTTATTTGATTGTGGTTGTATTCATATTCTCTCTGTCTCTCTGTCTCTGTCTCTCTCTCCCCCCTTCCTTTCTCTTTTTTCTTCCTCTTCCTATCTTCTTTTCTCAGTCTCTTCTTTCTCTCAGTCTCCTTTCTTTTTCTCTCTCAGCCCCTCTCTGTCTCTCCTTTCCTCCTCCCCTTTCCCTTTTATCCTCCCTCCCTCCCTTCCTTCCGTGTGCTACTGAGCAAACTCAGGGCTTGTGCATGCTAGGCAAGCTCTCTACTAAGCTACACTTCCAGCTCACAATTAGCCTTTTTTTTTTAGGCTGAAAAATAGAAAGATTAAATAGCATGTTTCAATGTCAAATAGAGGTTTAGTAAAACCTATTATTTATTGTTTTGAAGTATTTCAGGCAACTTTTAAGAGGTGCAGAATCACCAACACGCAATTCAAAGTTCAACAGGTAGGCATATTTAACCCTGTACGCTTTGTTTTGGGAATTGCTATTGCTGATCATTCTGTGGTAGTATCATTGGTTTTATCAGCTATTTTTCTGATTGAACATGTCATCCCATTGTTATGTGAGTTGAGAAGATATTTCACCAATGAGTAATCTGAAAATGCCTGAAATTCTTACAGAAAAACTACACACTCACCTTGTTGATCTCATTACTAAAATATATTCGTGCTTGATAACTTCTTTATTGGGAAATAGAACTACATGCCTTTAAACAAAACCCTTAAATGATTCAAAATTTTAGACAGTTTTGTTGTTTTCAGAAGAAACTTCATTGAAGTGTACTTACTGGTACAAATTAGAGGGGTTTTTCTCCTTTTCCCTCCTGGTGCTCTGAAAACAGAAGTGTGCAGTCTAACAAAGGGTAATGAGAGAATTTACCCCTTTATGAACTGGATAACTGGTGGCCTGATTTATCTTTATAGTGTTGTATGTACAAAATTAATAAAACAACAAAAAGTCTGTATACAACAGTCACATTGTTCTTAGTACCTGCCATTTTGAACAAGTACCCAGCATGTATATTAATAAATTGGAGATTTGATATAAAAAGAGAGGAGTAGATAAGTCAAAAAACAGTATTTTTTAAGCTGGTTCATAGAAGGATGAGGACTAGGAGGATATATTCCACTTTTTGACATAAGTATTTTAGAAGTCTACTTGAAATTTTGGGAGTGTTGAATAATTCTCATATTATGCTTCAGTAGATGCAAAATACATGCAGAACCTACTCTAAAAGGTGGAAAATGTCTTCATGATGCTTTCAAAATAACATTTTGCTGGACGCGGTGGTGCATACCTTTAATCCCAGCACTCAGGAGGCAGAGGCCAGCCTGGTCTACATAGTGAGTTCCAGGCCAGCTACAAGGAGACCCTGTCTCAAAAAAACCCCCCAAAAATTCTTTAAAAATTTTTTTCCCAATGATTTATATGCCATACTCAGGAAACATGGACCTTAACAAAAAGTAGTTTACTTTGTCCCATTCACATAACTCTTGTTTTCAGTGTCTTCTGTCAAATTTTCCATTATATTTGAAAGGCAGGTGGGGGTTGTTCTTTTCTTTATAGATGTAGGATGGTTAGTCTCAATGCTAGCATCTCACTGAGCTTGGTGAAATGCCTAAAGAGTACAATTTAAGAGGATATGTTTCTGTAACCATCAGTGTCTACTTACTAGTTAAATGTGAGTCAAAAGCATCAGCTTCAGAAATGGAAAACTTTCTTTGCCACTTTAAGAGCACCTGATTATCTTCAGCACTCATTTTTCTGTTTTTTGCTTGTTTGTTTGTTTTCTTTTTGGTCTTTTTGAGACAGGATCTCCCTGTAGCACCAGCTGACCTGGAACTCGCTGTGTATACCAGGCTGGCCTTGAACTCACAGAGATCCACCTGCCTCTGCCTCCTGAGTCCTGGGTTTAAGGTATGTGCCACCATGCCCGGCATTTTTCTGGTTTTAAAATATAAAAAAGGATGGGGCTGGAGAGATGGCTCAGCAGTTAAGAGTGCTGGCTGCTCTTGCAAAGGACCCGGGTTTGGTTCCCAGCACCCACATGGCTGCTAACAACTGTCTACAACTCCAGTTCCAGGGAATCCAACACCCTCTTCTGACCTCCATGGGTACTGCACAAGACAGGCACACTTATATACATGCAGGCATTATACTGATATACATAAAATACAAATAATATATAAAATATTTTATCTCTAGAGCCATGGGTCTAGAGAGATGGCTTGTGGTTAGGAGCTTGTACTACTCTTTCAGAGGACCCAAATTCGGTTCCTAGCACCTACATAAGGCAGTTCAACTGTCATAACTCCAGCTCCAGGAGATCTAACACTTCTCTCCTCCTTGAGTACCTGCATTCATGTGCATATACCCCCACACAAGCTCATATATGCACATATAATTAAAAATAAATCTAAGAAATATATAAAAATCAAGAAGGAAACTTGAATTGGGATTATGGTCTTTTAAAGTATGTTCTTCATAGTCAGCTGACTTTAATATTAACTGTCATTTATCAGGACTCTGCTTCTCTGATGCTCAGTAAGTAATTTACCTAAATAGAAAAAGTAGAAAAGTTTGTTAATCTTCTATTTTAAGAGTACTTTTGTTAATTTTCTGTTAAATTACTTAAAATAGATAAAATACTTTTTATTTAAAAAAATTTTTTTCTTTTGGTCTTTTTGAGACAGGGTCTCCCTGTAGCCCCAGCTGGCCTGGAATTCAGTATGTAGAGCAGGCTGGCCTTGAACTCACAGAGATCCCTCTGCCTCTGCTTCCTGAGTGTTTGGTTTAAGGGAGTGTGCCACCATGCCCAGCTATTTTTGAGACTTTTAATAGCTTATTTTTTGAGAATTTCACACACGGGTATTATTTGCATCATTTCCTGTCCTCCTCGTCCCCCTCAGACTCTCCTGTCTCCACTCTCTTAGCTTCTTGTCCTCTTTTTTGATTATTATTGTTACATATGCATTTGTTCATTTACAAACATATATCTATGTATAAAATGCACTGAGTCCATTTAGTGGTACTTGTGTGTGTGTTTAGGGCTGACCATGTGGATTAGATAACTGATTATTAGGGAGCTAGTTCCTGGAGATTCCTCAGCATCCATTGATTGCAGTTTTTAATTTTTGTGGCTTATGTCTATACTTTGTTTAGTTGTATTTAATATTTTATTTATATTTTTATTTTGTGTGTATGAGTGTTTTGCCTGAATGTATGTATGTGCACCCATACGTACGATGCCCATGAGGCCAGAAGAGTGTGTGAAACTATAGTTACAGACTGTTGTTAGCTACCATGTGAGTGCTAGGAACCAAGCCCAGTTCCTCTGCAAGAGCACCTATTGCTCTTAACCATTGAGTTGTGTCTCCAGCCCCTCATATTTTAAAAGTAAAATTTTAATGCATATTGCTAATCCTGACCTACTGTATTTTATATGTATTCAAAGCATAACTCTTTAGGAATATCTTGTTAACTTTGTTTCTTAGCTTCATGGATTCTTTTAAAAGGTTTTTTTTTTTTTTTTTTGAAGGGGGTGTGGTTTTTGTTTTGTTCTGTTGCATTTGGAATTGAACTAAGGGCCTCCTGCATGTTAATCGAACACTTACTACTAGTAGACATCCCCAGCCCCAAACCATTTTGTTGTTTGAGACAGGATCTCTTACTCAGTAGTTAGGCTGGTCTCAAACTTGAAACAATAATCCTGCCTCAGCCTCTGGAGTGCCAGGATTGTAGGCATGAGCCATTATGCGTGGCAAAACATTAAATTTTAAATACTCAGACTAAAATAAATGTTTAAAGCATGTATGTTTATATCTAATATAGACACAGTTCCATATTGGGAATTATGAGTTGTCTTTGTTAACTTACTTTCTATATATTTTTCACTGCGTCAAACAGATAATATGCCCAAGGAGAAAAAAATTGAATTATTTCCTGACATACTGATTTTTTTTTAAAAGAATTTTGGTAATTGAGATTGCATACCCCAAATAGCCATTTGCTGTTTTTCTTCCCTGTGTCATGCAGTTCATAAATGCTTCTTCTTCTTTTGAAGGTTGAATGCTATCCAGTTGTATAACTTTTAAGCCTTTTAATTTGATTTTATATTCTAAAGTGAAACTTGTTTAATATCTGGGCTTTCTCTCTCTCCTTATATAATCTCACATATCTGATATTGCAGAGGTAGCCTAAGTTTGGATGATTTTCGGTAAGTTTTAAGCATGTGATTTTTTTTTCAGTATAAATTGTCTGTTTTAGTGTAGAAAGTTTATCCCAAACAATCTAGGTAACAACTAATAACGAAAAAATTAGAATTACTATGCTGTTAATACCTTTATATAAATTCTTTAAGATAAACTTTTAAAATGAATCTCTACTTTGATTCTAGAAATCTTTTTGAAA
>NW_008335885.1:735302-740086 GCF_000622305.1 Nannospalax galili | reverse complement strand
ATCCTAGAGACTGGAACAGTCTATTAGGTTCTTGAGATTTTAGCATTTTGTTAATATTTTTTATGTTCATCTGTGGGCACAATTCTATCATCAGGGATAACATGGTCTAAAATTTATTTATTTATTTATTTATTTATTATTTATTATTTATTTTTGGTCTTTTTGAGACTGGGTCTCCCTGTAGCCTCAGCTGACCTAGAACTCACTATGTAGACCAGACTGGCCTCTGTCTCCCAAGAGATCCTCCTGTGTCTGCCTCCCAAGTGCTGGGATTAAAGGTGTGTGCCACCACACCTGACTTACTTTTCTTTTTATTACTTCAAAGACAGATACATTTGTTTTATTTCTCATTCCCTTTGGAATATATAATAAAATTGAATTTATTTGAGCATTTGTTGTGGAAGCTAAATATTTTTCATTAAGTTTAATCTGAAAATGTAATGAGTTCATAGTTTTTTTTTTTTAAACTTTTAAAAAATTATTATTTTTATTTTATGTGTATGTGTGTATTGCCTGGATGTAGGTAAGTGCACCCATGTTGTGCCATGCCCATGGAGGTCAGAAGAGGCTGTTGGACCCCCTGGGACTAGAGTTATGGACAGTTAGTTAGCTGCTATGTGGGTGCTGGGATTCAAACCCAGGTCTTCTGCAAGAACAACCAGTGTTCTTAACCGCTGAGCCATCTCTCCAGCCCCAGAAGATCATAGTTTTATATCACTATGTTGTATTCTAATTTTAGCTATTCAGTTATTCTAAGTAGATGTTCAGTTTTTTAAAAATTGTTTGATAATTTCATACCTGTACATGCTTTGACTGTTGATCCTAACACATATCGTAATCATGTGGTTATGAAATAAATAAAAAAAAAACCTCAAATTTTTCTAAGTATATGTAGGTTTTTTAGCCACAAACCTAACAAGGTTCATGTGTGCAAAACTAAACTGCTAAATCAAAAAAATAAAAAAATTAGTGTATCAGTAACAAGTGTGCACCACTAGGGGCTGTCATCTCTCAACAATTTCAGTTTAATGTTTTGAGGTTAGCAGTAGCTACATTCCAGATGTTTATTAGCAAATTTTGTCTTGTTTATATACTATAAATTTAAACTTTGAATGTTCTGTCATTTTTGGCTTCTGAAATGTTGAGATTTAATTTGTGACTGAAAACTGAAGTTATTAGCTCTACATCCAACTTAACCATTTTAAAAATGATTTTTCTTTGATATTGTTTATAGTGCAGTAGTTGTTGATTATTTGCTATGTACTTGATACATTTTTGTTTAATATCTAGAAGCACGCAGAAAAGAGGAGAATCATTTGGAATCAGCAGAATAGGCAGCAAGATTAAAGGAGTATTCAAGAGTACCACAATGGAGGGAGCTATGCTACCTAATTATGGTTTGGCTGAAGGTGAAGATGACTTTGTAAGTGAAATTCCTCAATTCAAAAGCATTTCAATTTGATATGTATATAATTTCAGACTAGTATCTATAACATGTAGTGTGGGGTCTGCTATTTTCCCTGTCCTTCATCTTTTTACTCCAGACTTCCTTTATAGTGCTCATGTGTTCATCAGTTTGTAGTTTCATTGTATTTAACCAATTTGTTTGTTTCTAATTTCCCAGAGTTATTACTTATTAAGACAGACTCAGATACTTCTAGTAGTCAACTTACCATTTGTGTGTGTGTGGTCTGTGTGTCTGTGTGTGTCTGTGTCTGTATATGCATATTTATGTGTATGCAGGTACATGTGTATGTACATGTGCATGTTGGATCACGAGGATAAACTCAGATGTCATTCCTCAGGCACCTTCCACCTTTTAAAAAAATTGTGTGTGTGCGTGTATGTTTATGTGTGTGTATTGTACGTGCAGCGTCTGTACATGCTCCTTTGAGTGTATGCATATAAGTACAAAGCCAGAGGTTGATGTCGGGCATCTTGAGTCATCTTCCACATTTTTTTTTTTTTTTTTTTTTTTTTTGTCTTTTTGAGGCAGGGTCTTCCTGTAGCCCCAGCTGGCCTAGAACTCACTATGTAGGCCAGGCTAGCCTTGATCTCACAGATCTCAAAGAGATCTGCCTGCCTGTGCCTCTCGAGTACTGGGATTAAAAGTGTGCTCCACTGCATCCCGCTTCCACCTTCTTTTTTTTTGTAAGGCTTCTCACTGCAACCAGAGGTTATCAGTTTGTCTAGTCTGGCTGGCCAGTGAGCTCCAAGGATCTCCAAGTCCTCACCTCCCCAGGCTGAGATGACAGATGCAAGTGATGCCATACTTTTCTTGCATGGGTACAGGAGATCTGAACTCAGATCCTTGTGCTTATGTGGCAAGCACTTTACAGATTGAGCCAGCTCCCCAGTCCCTACATTTAAAAAAATACTTATTGGTATGTGTGTTTCTATATACATGGTGTATACATGTATGTATAAATATGTTCGTTTTTATTTCTTACTGTTTGGATTTTTCATAATCTCGGAAATGTCTATTCTCTATTTTCTTTTATGCTTTCATTTATAGGTGATATAACCAAACATGGAGTTGATGTAGTAACGTGTTAGCTTTAACTTCTTAACTTTCTCATTAGTAAATTCTGTATCATGGGCTAGAGAGATGGCACAGCTGCTAAAGGTTCAGGTTCACAGCCAAAGATAAAATTCTGTATCAACTAATTTCCCAATTTTTTTTAAAGAATCAAATTAATGTGAGTATATTACTTTATTTTGGGGGAGGGGGCTTTTTGAGATGGTCTCCCTGTAGCCCCAGCTGGCCTGGAACTCACTATGTAGACCAGGCTGGCTTGAACTCAAAGAGATCTCCCTGCCTCTGCCTCTGGAATGCTGGGACTAAAGGCGTGCGACACCATGCCCTGCAGAGTATATTACTTTATAATTATATCTCAAATGCTGTATTTCTAAAGGTACTAGAAATAGTAAATTCTTCCTGATAATGTTTTTCCAGATTGAAGAAGGTATTGTTGTAATGGAAGATGATTCCCCAGTAGAAGCTGTGAGCACACCTAATACTCCTCGAAACCTTGCTGCATGGAAAATTAGCATTCCATATGTAGACTTTTTTGAGGATCCCTCTTCTGAAAGGAAGGAGAAAAAGGAGAGAATTCCTGTGTTTTGTATTGATGTTGAAAGAAATGATAGAAGAGCAGGTAAAATGATTTATGAGTACCTTCTTAAAAGATGCCCATGAGTCTATCTTACTAAATATGGTAAACTTGTTCCCATTTATAACTACTGAATATTATTACATAGTCAAAAGGTAAATGTCCAAAACCAAAGTACTGAATTAAAGCTTAGTATTTCCTAGATTATCTCCATTATCAGTTAACTAATTTGTTCTGCCAACACTATTAGGTGGGTTCTTGATAGACACCAGACAGTCCAACAAGGCATTTTATATGATGTTCTTTTACTGGTTTTGTTGCCATCATCATTAGCCATCATATTTAGTTGATTATCATTGATGCACTTATTGCTGCTAAATACCTAAATATACCAATTTATTTATTCATTTATTACATTTATTTGTGTATGAGCATGTATGTGTTGCCACACGTGTGCCACAGAACATGTGTAGCAGTCATGGGACAACTTGTGAGAATCAGTTCTCTCCTTCCACCACGTGGATCCTGGGGTTCAACTTTAGGTTGTCAGCTGTGTCTTCACCCACTTAGCCATTTCTCCAGCCCCTACATTATACCAATTTAAACATCATTTTCCTCCCCATTATTAATGGCTTAAGTAGAATTGGATAAAATATGATCAAACACAGCTTGACAGATTGCCTTCATGTTTGGCTGTCATAGGTGTGGATTGTAATGGAGACAGAAACTGGACAGCATTTAGAGCAGAATAATCAGAAACCATGCAGTTTGTTCCCTCACCAGAGGGAAATCACAAAAGTCCTGCACATTTTGGGACTGATGAATAGAAATTTAAATTTAAGCTCAGGAAGAAGAAACTGTGAGGAAAGAAGAGCAGAAATGACAGTGGTTGTTAGACTAGTAACTAAGTAGCAGCAAAGGTCAGTGCTAAACAATTTCCTTGTTAAATTTTCAAAGAAAATGCTGTTCTTTTCTCAAAGACTAATTCTAGTTCAAGGAACCAAAGCAGGGAGATGGGGGAGGAAGAAGTTGAGGATAGCTCTACCAGGGCCAGAGGTAGTACTGCTGGTTTTTTTGTTTTATTTTATTATTTTATTTTATTTTAATTTTTTTGTCTTTTTGAAACAGGGTTTCCCTGTAGCCCCAGGCTGGCCTTGAACTCACATAGATCTGCCTGCCTCTGCCTTCTGAGTGCTGGGATTAAAGGCAGGTGCCACCACACTGGGTGTGCTTCTGGGGAGTGCACAACTAGACCATTGTTACTCTAGCCTGACTTAATTTTGCTTGGGTTTGAACTTTTGTAACTGACTTTTAGAAGAACCATCTTTAATTTTGGTTCACTATTGCAGGTGCCACCACACTGGGTGTGCTTCTGGGGAGTGCACAACTAGACCATTGTTACTCTAGCCTGACTTAATTTTGCTTGGGTTTGAACTTTTGTAACTGACTTTTAGAAGAACCATCTTTAATTTTGGTTCACTATTTTTTTGTTGTTGTTGTTAATTATTTATTTAATAACCACATACTTAGAAGAAACATTTCATTACAACAGCATTGACATATTCAATAACAATTTTCTGAGCTAAGATGCATCTTTTTCAGAATTGGCTGAAAAAATTTAGGTTTACAGTTGAATTATTACAGTTATACAATATTGTAATCAGTATAGAC
>NW_008335885.1:734220-735062 GCF_000622305.1 Nannospalax galili | reverse complement strand
CAAAAGTAAATAACCCTAGATTTCCTAAAGTTCAGTCCTATGTAGTTATATTTGTTCTGAGTGAAAAATAAAGGATAATTTAGCCAGCAAATTTATTTGCAGTTTGTATAAATTATACCTTAAATTTATTTTTCAAATGTAATTCATTTTTTTAGTTGATGTGTGTGTGCATGTGTGTCACACAGAACATCCCAAACCATCTTATTCATCTATACACCCACTTCCCAGATGGCACTTTCCCATAGCGTGCCCCACCTCCCCACCCCCAACTAGAGCCCTTATACTCTGTTATCCCTGCTACTGTCTGCTGTGTTGTCGGCATCCCCAGCTGTTCCCCACTACTTGTCCATCTAGTGAATTTAGTCAGCCTATCTAGAGGTCTTAGTTTTAGGAAGGCCAGCTGTTCCTCCTCTAGCAGCAATCAGTTGTCAATATTCCTCTGGATAAGATTGGGGTCCTGCTGTTCATTTTCCCATTTCTATGCTAGGTTACTATCTGGGAGTCCCTTTGGTCACCCTGTCCAACAACTCAAAAGAACGCATCTCCTATCTGGCATTGTTCCTTGTTATGTAGACCTTAGCTATACATATGGACTCTTAAAAAATTATATTGGCCCCTTATACTTTCCCTTTGGGTGTTTAAGGCCATACAGTTGACCCAGATAAACCAATTTATTTTTACTCTTAAAGTCATTTGAGGATCTGTTCCTCAGGGGTCACATAGCCTTGGGAGGAGCCCCTGGCTCCTCTTGTTTACCAGTTCTGCCTATGTGAAGATAAGTCAAAGGTCCTACTCAACCATGGCTGGCTTCGCTTGGAAGCATGGAGGAAATGATTCTTCTG
>NW_008335885.1:713945-733699 GCF_000622305.1 Nannospalax galili | reverse complement strand
CTTTTCATTATCCTGGTTCCTGTAGTTATGTCTGGATACATACTCACTTATCAGAGTCTGGTTCTAGAATCCACATATGAGGAAGAACATATGTCGATTTTTTTCTGAGCCTGTGTTACTTCACAGTATAACAGTTTCTATTTCCATCCATTTACCTGCAAATCTTAGGATTTCATCTTTCTTTATTGCTGAGTAAAACTCCATCATATAAATGAACCACATTTTCATTACCCACTTGTCTTGGTCCACTCTTTTAAATGGTTTGACTTAATTAAAATTAAAACAGAAAAAACTTAAAACATATTCTAAAAATGCTTATTGTCAGTTTTGCAGAGTTCTACTGTTGGTATAATGTACCTTTCAGAAACAATGGCCTATGTAGGAGAAACATGTACATAAGTTTTTTTCATTTCCTCCATCTATTTTAGATGTGTAGTAAAATAGAATTTTCAGATTTTAATGACTGGTGAGATGACTTAGTAGGTTAAAGGTGCTTGCTGCCAAGTCGCATGACCTGAGTTCAATCCTTGGGATCTACATTGTGGAAAGAGAAATTGTCCACATGCATGCCTTTGGTACACATGCACCCCCATCCCCAAAAAATAAAATTAAATTAAAAAATTAAGACTTTTTAGTGAGATGGCTCAGCATTTAAAGCACTTACTGCTATGTCTGCTTGAATTCCATCCCTGGGGCCTACATGGCGGAACGAGAGAATTGACTCCCCAAGTTGTCCTCTGACTTAACACACGCATATACACATAGATAAATAATTGTAAAAAATTAAAAAGAAACAGCAATTGTATAATTTTCTAAAGTTCCTCTCATCTGTATGATTGTATTGTAAAGTCTTTGCTTGGCATAACATTATAAATAAATGAAGTTTATCAATCTCTTGTAGGTAATTTAGAATTAAAATATGTGGGACTGGAGGACTGACTCAGTGATTAAGAGCGCTTGCTTGTTCTTGTAGAGGACCCAGGTTCAGTTCACAGAACCCACATGGTGATGCCCTTTTCTGGCCCCCATAGGTACTACTTATATGCAGGCAAATATTCATGTATATAAACTAAAAATAGATAAAATACTCAAACAATGTATAAGATGAAATATGGTAATGTGATACTCCACATAAAGACTATGAGCTAACATCTTACGTTTATCATTGTTTCAGAGTCTGTACTTTTTTTGTAGTAGGTTGTAAAATTACTTGTATTTAATTTACAGTTGGGCATGAGCCTGAACATTGGTCTGTCTATAGAAGATATCTTGAATTCTATGTACTTGAATCAAAACTAACAGAATTTCATGGTATGTTAATTTTTTTGTATGAAACAGTATAATTTAGTGATTGGCCTTTTTTTTTTTTTTTTTGGACAGGGTTTCTGTAGTCCTAGCCTTCTGGGACTCTGTGTAGACCAGGTTGGCCTTGATCTCACAGAGATCTGCCTGCCTCTGCCCCCCAAAGACTGGGACTAAAGGTGTTTACCACCATGCCCAGTATATGATTGGGCTTCTTGAAAACTCTTCTAATATATTTTTTTTTACTTTAAGTATCTGTACCAATTAACATTGTTTTACTGATAATAGGATTTGCCTGTTTTTTTCTTTTTCTTTTCCTTATCTATATCTTGTTTTACAATGCAAATTGACTACATTTCTAATGGTTAAAGATTAAAAGGCAACTATGGTTTATACTTTAGAAAAACTCTAATTTTTGTTTATATTGCATGGGTAACCTATCAGGGGCCATATTTAGGAAGAAAATTGAGCTCCAATAGCTCCTCAGTTAGGGGTGGGGCCTCATTACCCCCTCTTCCATCCATGCTAGAATTTTGACTGACTTGATCTTGTACAGGTCTAACAGCTACTGTGAGTTGATGAATGTAGTGGCCATTTCACAGTACTCTTCCCCATTCTCTGGCTTTTACATTCTTTTCTCTTCCACCGTGTTCCCTGAGCCTTGGGGCAAGAGTAGAGGCAGTGATATAGATGTCCTATTTAGGGCTGAACACTCAACAGGCACTTATATTCAGCACTTTGATCAGTCATGAGTCCCTGTGTTAACCACTGCTAATTGTAAAAAGAAGCTTCTCTGACCATGGTTGAAAGCAACACTAATCTAGGGATATAAACTTAAGTATATAGAAGGCACTTTGACAATGTGACTGTTTAACAAAGCAATGGTAGTAAGTCCCCACTTCCTCCAGGGCCTATGACTTCCTCAGCTGCTGACTTTTGACCAGGCCTCAAATGCAATCAGAAAACAGTTGGTTACTCCCATAACTGTCATGCCACTATTTTACCAGTAGGTTTATCTTGTCTGGCATGTTGGTATTATAACATGCAGGTTCTAGCACTGGATAAGACTATCGATGTCTCTTCTTACCCAGCAGCTTATATAGCACCTTACGGTGTTATGAAAACTAACCAGCAGGGAGGAAGTTTCCCGGTCAGTTCCAGATTGATTTCTCTATGTCCAGCAACCAAAGTATATTGTGTCTTCAACACTTCAACAGCAGGGTCTTACTGTCAACTTCTAGTAGACAACCAAGAACGTTGGCAGTAAGGTGTTTTGTTTTGGATGTCTCTAGGGACATAACTCAGAGCAAGGTATCCCATGCCTGGTAACCTTTTTATTTAATAATCTGTTGTTAAGGGTGGACTTCCATGAGGCTTTATGTATCCTTAGTTTTTGTTAATCTACCTCCCACCTCCTGCCCCATCCCTACTTAAACCTTTAACCCCCAGTATTCCTCTTCCATTCTGCTTTAATATCACGTGTTCTACTCCCCCCAACCCTCATTTAATACATTTTCTTCCACCTCTCATGGGTTCATAGAAATTTTTTGAAACAGTTTTACTAATGGAGAAGGCTAAAAATATGTTCTCAAAGAAGAGCGTTTGAGAAAGTAACATTTTAGATGTCAAAAGACTCAAGTTCTTTGGTCTGGATTTCTGATTTGAAGCTCTCCGATTGTCTGAAGATTATTTAAAACAATGTCACATCTCTGTAAGGCAGTATTGTGAATCTGGATTTGCCATAGTAAATTTCAAATTAGGTCTTGAAAGTAGCAGAATATAGTAAGAAATTTTAACTGTTCACCACTTTCAGGCACATTTCCTGATGCTCAGCTTCCATCCAAAAGGATCATTGGTCCCAAAAACTATGAATTCTTAAAATCAAAGCGAGAAGAGTTTCAGGAATATCTACAGGTATAGCACAGCTCTTATTACTTAATTTGAAATGTTGATAAGGTAGTATTTGTTTCTTTTCTCTCTTGATACCTGCCCCCCAATTTATTTACTCTCACTTTTATTAGCATATATGCATTGTAAAAAATAATGTTTTTAATTATGACATTTTTAATATGTGTGTTTGATGTATTTTGATCATCTTCACTTCTCCCAAGACCTCTCTCTCCTCTTGTCTCCCTTTCCCACCTCCTGACGGTCACCTTCTTCTTCCTACATAGACCCCTCTACTTTCATATCTTTTTTTGTTTTAAATCTAGATTCTATTTATGAGAGAAAACATAGGCTGGTTTGTCTTTCTGAGAGTTGCTTACTTTGCTTAACAAGGAAATCTTTCAGTTCCATCTATTTTCTTGTTAATGAGATAGTTTTGCTCTTCTTTATGGCTGAATAAAACAACAGTGTACACATGCCACATTATCTTATCCATTCATCTGTTGATGGATACTCAGTATGATTCCATGAGTTGGTTATTTGTGAGTAGTGTCACAGTAAACATGGATGTGCAGGTATCTATTATACATGCATGTACTCTATATTCGTCCATGTGATTTTAATAGAACTTTTTTGTATGTGGATCGTAAAATGAAATTTTGCCTGGGTATGGTGGTACACACTTTAATCATAGCACTTGGGAGGTAGAGGAAGATGGATCTCTGTGAATTCGGAGCTAACCTAATCTACATAGAGTTCCAGGCCAGCCAGAGCTACATAATAAGGTACTGTCTTTCTTTTTTCTTAAGTATTTTATTTGTTATTTTTTATTTTATGTGTATGAATATATTGCCTGTGTGTATGTAAGCGCATCTGTGTTATGCAGTGCTCGTGGAGTCAAGAAGGTGTTGGATCCCCTGTATTATGTGTTTTTTTGTGGTTCTTGGGAATCAAACTCTAGGTCATGCACATGCTAGCAAAGCACTGTACCACTGAGCTACATCCCCAGCCCTCACTATTTGTTTTTAAATTAATGACCAATAAAATACTAGATATTTCATTAGGAAGGCCTTGAATTTGTTTCCTAATGATTAAAACTTGCTATGCAAGGTTAAGGCCGGGCGTGGTGGTGCATGTCTTTAATCCCAGCACTTGGGAGGCAGAGGCAGGCTGATCTTTGTGAGTTCGAGGCCAGCCTGGTCTACATAGTGAGTTCTAGGACAGCTGGGGCTATAGGGAAACCCTGTCTCAAAAAGACAAAAAAACACCAACAAACAAAAAACTTGCTATGCAAGGTTAAAAGGAAGAAAATTTTGGTGTAAAAAAATTAAACATATTCTAAAAATTTTGGACATCATGTTTGAATTTCAGTTTCACATCTTCCACATTGGGATCATCCTTGTCATTATATTACTTAGTCCTTTTTTGTTGTTTTTGTTTTGAATTATTATTATTATTTTTTTGGTCTTTTTTGAGACAGGGTCTCCCAGTATGAATTTTTAAAAATAATTTTATTATTTTTATTTTATGTGTGTGTATTGCCTGCCTGTATGTTAGTGCACCCATTCATGCAGTGCCTGTGGAGGTCAGAAGAGGGCGTCAGATCCCCTGGAACTGGAGTTAATGGACAGCTCTTAGCTGCCATGTGGGTGCCGGGATTCAAACCCGGGTTTTCTGTAAGAACAGCCAGTGTTCTTACCCACTGAGCCATTTCTTCTACCCAAAATTATTTATTTTTTAATTTTTTTGTTGAATTTTTATGTGTTTCATATATAAAATCATCTTTATATCCCCTTCCCCCTTTCCCTTTGGCACCCTCCCATAGGCCCTGCCACTGGAGTTCATACATTATGTCATTTGTGTTAAATCCTATTATGTAAAGTTAGTGTCCCAAGATGTCCCTTAGTGCAAGTTCATCCACTGGGGTTTAGTCAGCCTATCTAGAGTCCCTCACTTTAAGAAGATCAGCTCTTCCTCCCCCAGCAGTAATCAGTTGCCATTAATTCTTCGACTAAGATTGGGGCCTCCCGTTCATTTCCACAGTTCTGTGCTGGGTTTTTGTCTGCCTAAGTTTGCATGGGTCTCATGCATGCTGACACCATTGTTGAAGGTTTGTATGAGAAGGGTCTCAGGCGCCTATAGGACTATTTCCATATGGTCATGCACGTCTCCCTCTTCCCTGGCTCTTAACAATCTTTCTGCCCCCTCTTCCGCAATGGTCTCTGGGCCCTGGGTGGGTGGACCTCAATATAGGAGCCCTGACAAGGACCCACTCTGCCAACTCTTATTCTCTGCCTTTTGGGTGCTTGTGGCCGTTTGTGTTCTGGCCCTCTGTTGCATGAGGGAGCTTCATTGATGAGAATTAAAAGATGCATTAATGTTCTCTTCATCCCTTGTTCTATGTGCCATGAGCCTTAGGTATAGAGGTTGTATCCTAGATGTACCACTTAGGCTTGGGCAACGCACAGAGAATCTGTGTGTGTGACCAGTGATGTAACTCTGTAATAATCTCTTTGTTGAAAAAGAAGCTACTTTGATGGGCAGTGACTAGGATATTTGCTTGTAAATTTAAGAATACTTAGCCCTTTTTATTTTAAAAGTTTGTAGTTTCTTTTATTTTTTTAGTTTCCTGGGAACAGCACTCTATACTCTTCACTCTGAATTAAAATTTATTTTTCTCAGTATATGTACATTGTGTTACATGAGCAATGTAATAGCAAAGGCTATTTTTATTTTGCCTTGTTTTGCTTGTTTGTTATTTTGTTTTGTGTGTTTTAGACAGGGTCTTACTGTATAGCCCTAATTGGCCTGGAATCTGCTATGTAGACCAGACTGGGCTTGAACTCACAGTGATCAGTCTGCCTCTGCCTCCAAAGAGCTGGGCTTAAACATATGTTCCACTATGCTTGGCTTTTTATTTTGCCAGTTTTGCTAAGTATTCATGTTAAATATGAATGCTTCCTAATTCTAAATAACTTTTAAAATTAACAATATTCAACACTGTAAAAGACATTTATAATTCATTTCCTCCATCTTTTCATTTTCAACTCAGAACATTTTTCTGTATGAATTTTTGGTGACTTTTAAGTTGAAAATACATTCATTAACTGCTGCTAAAGTGTTTCTACATGCTTTTTTTGTTATCATAAACTATTATTTCTATCAACTAATTCTCAGAACTGGAGTACCTCATTCAAGAAGGAATATTTTCTTGGGCTGTAGAGATGGCTCAGAAATTAAGAGCACTGACTGCTCTTGCAGAGGACCTGGGTTCGATTCCCAGCACCCACGTGATGGCTGCGAACCATCCTTAACTCTAGTTCCAGGGGAATCAGAAACCCTCTTCTGACCTCCATGGCATTGCATGACATGGGTGTGCCCACATACATGTAGGCAATACACTAAAAATAATAAATAAATAAATAAGTAAATAAATAAATAAATAAAATAAAAAGCAGAAATTTGTAAAAAAAAAAAAAAAAGAAGAAAGAATATTTTCTTGTAATAAGGACTTAACCAGAGCATTTCCTGTTCTGGTATTTTATTCATATTGATTGCTAATAAAGCTTTATAACTCTTAGTTTTTGCAAAACTGAATATATAGGTAAGATTGGGTTAATTTTAGCTTTTAAAATCAGTTTATCTTGTTACAAAATAGTGTTATAAGGACAGAAAACAAAAATCCAAGTTTGTTCTTTTTTTCCACATTTAGTTTCCAAGAAAACCCTTTATGTCAACTTATTTCAGTTACTAAGAATGCTTTTTGTAGCCACTGTGAAGTAGATGATGCTGTTATCTTCATTCTACAGATGAGGAAGCTGAGTTTGGGATTTGTAAAACATTTTTTGAGTCCTTAAGACAGAAGAACCACGATCAGACTCATGTCTGCTTTAAAGGCCATGGTCTTCACTATTATGTTGTAGTTCTCTCAGTAAATGGAGTTGTTTTATTAGTATATAAAATAAATTTTAGTGATTTAAAGTCCTTGTTATTGTTTGTTGAAAATCATTTTGGTACAGTTCTGACTGCCTTTCTGGATTTCTAAACTTTTTCCTCTCTTTTTTTTTTTTTTTTTTTTTGTTCATTGAAGAAACTTCTGCAGCATCCAGAACTGAGTAATAGTCAACTTCTGGCAGACTTTCTCTCCCCTAATGGTGGGGAAACACAGTTTCTTGATAAGATACTGCCAGATGTAAATCTTGGTAAGTTATTTGAAGGAACCATACGTAAAAGAATAAAATGAAAAGAATCAACCTTCTCAAACTATTATAGAAAAATAGTTTATATAGCTTGGCTAGCCATATGATGAATTTCAAGGGATTTATTTTGCAGTTAGAGATAGGTTGTCCTATGCTGACTTAATTTACCTGATTGTAAGTCCTGATTATTGAAGCAATCACTTTTAGCTACATGGTCTAGCACAGAAAACTATTAGCCAATAGCATTCTTTTAGTTTGAGGTAGGATCTCACTGAGTTGCGTAGGTAAGGTTTAATTAAACCCACTCTGTAGTCCAAGAAGTCCTTGAACATGGCATCTTCTTATCTTAGACTCCAGAATAGCTGAGGTTATAGGCTGAGTTACTAGGCCAGCTTCAAACTTTAAAAAAAAAGGGGTGGGTATTTATTTTTATTTTATGTGTATGAATGTTTTGCCTGCATCATGTATGTGCAGTGCCCATGGAGGACAGTAGGGGCTGTTGAATCCTCTGGAACTGGAGTTAGAGACAGTTGTTAGCTGTCAGGTGGACACTATGAATTGAACGTGGGTCCTCTGTAAGAGCAGCCAGTGCTTTTAAAACTCCTGAGCCATTTTTCCAGCCCCAGCTTCAAACTTTTTAATTAACAAAATGATTTTTCAGTCTGTACATTGCCTTTTTTCCACTAGTACTGTTTTAAAGTAAATTAAGATATTTCAGAAAGTTTATATTTGTTCTATCTTAAAGTATACTAATAAACTTTTATTATGGCATATCCATAGTCAAAGCACAGACCACTAGGATACTGAAGATATTTCTATTAGAGATTGAAGTTAATGTTTTCTAATAATATTTTAGAAATTGGTGTTACCAAGTGTTGGTGCCAGTGGGCAACAAAAGGAACTCTACACTGTTAGCACAAATATAAATTGTAAAACTACTTAGAAAAAAATAGAGGACCCAGGTTCTCTTCCCAGCACCCACATACTGGCTAACAACCATTGGTAACTCCAGTTTCAGGGGATGCAAGGCCCTCTTCTGACATCTGAGAGCATTGCATGACATGGGTGCACTTACATGTAGGCAGGCAATACACTCGTACACTTAAAAAATTATAAATAATAAATAAAATATTTATAAAAGCTGTATGGCTCATAGCCACATTTTTTGTAGTAGTCCAAACTAGAAGCAGTACAAATGTTTGTAGAATCCAGTTTTACAGGGCAGAAGAGACCAGTAGACAAACAAGGCCTAAAGATTTGAGTTCTGCTTTATCACATTAGGAATAATTAGGCTCAGTAAAAACACAAGAGAGCATAAGATGAAACCTGTGACTTAAGGAGCTTGGAACCATCCTGATGGGCTGTTTTGTGTATATTAAAGGGGTGTGGTGTGTTATAAGCAGTAGCTACTAGGTGAAGAAAGGATTGGGTGGTTTATATGTCATAAAAGAATCCATTTTTGTTAATGTCTCCCACTATTGCTATCTTTTTCCTAAATGTGTGTGTGGGGGGGGGTTGTATTTAACAATTTTGATTAATTTGTGTGTTATTTCTAAAAGTTTGAAAAAAATCTTAAGACACTTAGTGTTTTTGGTAAGGGAACCTGGAGATAAGAAATAAATAATTTGGGCATACTGCACACATAGTTTTTCTTTTCTTTTTCCTTTCTCCTTTTCTTTTTTAAAAAGGGTTCAAAGGCTGTTTTTGAATTCTTGTTTCTTTTGCCATAGCCTCCAGTGTGCTGGGATTACAAAGATGTACCATCATGCCCAATTGGAATGGAAAATTTTAATCTGAAAATTCAGAATATAAACTACAAGTAGTTTAAATGTTTCTCAAAACTTTTCTGCATTTTACTAACTTTTGTGTATGTTTGGGTATTGTCTGTTCATCATTATTTTAAATGTTTTAAAGCTTTATTTATTTATTTTTGGTCTGCTTTCTGTTTTTTTTCTTTCCTTTTTGGTCTTTGAGACAGGGTCTCCCTGTAGCCCCAGCTGTTCTGGAACTCACTATGTAGACCAGGCTGGCCTTGAACTCACAGAGCTCCACCTGCCTCTGCCTCCTGAGTGCTGGGATTAAAGGCATGTGCTACCACGGCTGACTAAAGCTTTAATTTTTTAATTAAAAAAAATTTATGTGTTTGTGTATGTCTGTCCAAAGAGACCAGAAAAGGGCATCAGATCTCCTGGAGCCTGAGTTACAGGCAGTTGAGAACTGCCTAACGTGGGTGCTGGGATCCGAATTTTAGTCCTCTGGAAGAGCAACAAGCGTTCTGAACTGCTGAACCATCTCTGTAGCCTGTTGAAAACATTTTCATAAAATTTTTCTAGTCAAGAGTTGAAGCTCAGTAGTAGACCACTTGCCTAACATACAAAGACCCTAGATTTGGTTCCAGCACCCCCCAAAAAAAGGGAAAGAGGAAGGAACAAATGAATGAATGAGTGAGTGAATGAATGAATGTCAGTTCAAATATACACTGAAATAGAGGAACTCCTTGTTGACTCTACTTCAACATTATCAGCACTGGGCTTGTTGTGTCCCCCCTGTCACTTCCTCACTATTGTTTTTACAATAAGTCCCAAATGTGTCTGCTAACTAGCTCCGGATCCCACCTTTATTTTAAGTTTATGTTGAGTGTGAAATGATAGATTACAAATACTTTATGCAGATTTTGCTTTTTACTTGACTATTTACTATTTAAAAATTCTAGTGAAATATTCCTATAAACAACTATAAAGTATATTTTATCTTCATAAAATTAATATTTTTCTTTTAATTTCAGGGAAAATTATAAAGTCTGTTCCTGGAAAACTCATGAAAGAGGTGAATTACTGATTTATGTGTATTTATTAACATGACAGTAATGATACGTAAGTACTAACGACTTACAGTGAATTATATGATATTGAAAGTCATAATCTTATCTGTCACTACAGAAGGGTCAGCATTTGGAGCCTTTCATCATGAATTTCATTAATTCTTGTGAATCTCCCAAACCAAAACCAAGTAGACCAGAACTGACTATTCTCAGCCCCACTTCCGAAAACAACAAGAAGGTACTGCATATTGTGACAGAATCTGGGAGGGGCTGTGCCGCAGTGGCTGCTATAGCTGATCCCTGGGCTGTTACTTTTTCAGTCTCAGTTCTCCTGCCTGTTGTAGTAAAGTTGCAGCTGTTATTTCTGTTTCCTTATCTCCTTTAAACACTGGTTGAATTGTGTGTGTGTGTGTGTGTGTGTGTGTGTCTGTCTGTCTGTCTGTCTGTCTGTCTGTCTTTAAACTTTCTTCCTTATTTTCTTTTTTGTACTACTTTCTAGTCTCTATTTATTCTGATTCGTTTCCAGCTGTGTCTATTCATTTTTAACAAATATGCAGTTTATGCTGGGCGTGGTGGCTCATGCCTTTAATCCCAGCACTTGGGAGGCAGAGGCAGAGGCAGGCGGATCTCTGTGAGTTCAAGGTGAGCCTGTTCTACATAGTGAGTTCCAGGATAGCTGGGGCTACAGGGATGGGACGTGGGGGAAATAAGCATGGTAGTGCATACCTGTAAGCCCTCGCACTTGGGAGACTGAGGCAGGAGGTTCATGAGATTGAGGCCAATCTGAGTTATAGAGCTTGGCCCCGTCTTGATATCTCTCCAAAAATTAAATAAAGGAGAGGCAGGAATACAGTGTAGTAGTAGAGCACTTGCCTAGCATGCTTGAGGCCCTGGGTTCAAGCTCCAGCACCACAAAGCAAACAGTAAACAAAGGAAAGTACTTTATGGATAGTAAATTAACTTGTGCCTAGAGTGAATGCAAGCTTTTATGTAATATTTTGGAGCAATATGTGTTTTTGTTTTGTTTTGTTTTTAATTAAAAAAATTTTTTTTACACCCACTTCCCAGATAGCACCCTCCCATAGCCTCCCTCCCCCCACTAGAGCCCTTATACTCTGATATCCCTGCTACTGTCTGCTGTGTTGTTGGCACCCCCAGCCATTCCCCACTACTTGCTCTTCTGGTGAATCTAGTCAGCCTATCTAGTGTCCCTTGTTTTAGGAAGATCAGCTGTTCCTCTTCTAGCAGCAATCAGTTGTCAATATTCCTTTAGATAAGATTGGGGTCTGCTGCTCATTTTCCCAGTTCTATGCTGGGTTACTATCTGGGAGTCCCTTTGGCCACCCTGGCCAACAACTCAAAAGAAGGTATCGCCTGTCTGGCATTGTTGCTTGTTACGTAGCCTTTAACTATACATATGGACTCTTATGAAATTATATTGGCCCCTTTAATCTTTGGTTATACTTTCCTTTTTGGTGTTGTGGTTTTTTTACTATAGTTTTGGGCATAAATGTGCAATTTTGAAAGCAGATCTTTTAAAATATTTATTTTATGTGTACAATGGTATTGCCTGCATGTATGTAAATGCACTTGTGTTGTACAGTGCTTGTGGAGGTCAGAAGAGGGCATTGGATACCCTGAAACTGGAATTAAGGATGGTAATTGGCTGCCATGTGGGTGCTGGGAACTGAATCTGGGTCCTCTGAAAGAGCAGCCGGTGCTTGTAACTGTTGAGCCATCTCACCAGCCCCTGAAAGCAGATCTTAAGCTTGCCTAACATAGTATTTTGCTCTGTGTTACTTTAGTGTTAGCAGTTATCATCAGTAGGTGCAATAGACCATCTCATTATTTCAACTTCTACTTCAGCTTTTCAATGATCTGTTTAAAAATAATGCAAACCGGGCTGAAAATACAGAGAGAAAGCAAAATCAGAACTATTTCATGGAGGTGATGACTGTTGAAGGAGTCTATGATTACCTGATGTATGTAGGTAAGTAAGAGCTAAGTAGGTAAGGTCTAATGTTACTGGTCATTAGTCTGTTTCATGATACAAATGAATGGTTTTGAATATATCCCTGCTTTAACTTTATGAAAAATTCTTTCATAATGGTTTATTAATACATTGGTCTTGAACATATTAAATTACTAGTGATTATAAGTGAAATTGACTGTTGTTAGTTGTGATTTTCCTGTTGGGAAATCTTTAGAGTCTCTGTTTATCTTGAACAGTAACATATTTCAATTAATTCTGAATTGATTTTTCTCAGGACGAGTAGTTTTCCAAGTTCCTGATTGGCTTCATCATCTTTTAATGGGAACGCGAATCCTCTTTAAAAATACACTGGAAATATATACTGACTACTATCTCCAGTGTAAATTAGACCAGCTGTTTCAGGAGCACCGCCTGGTTTCACTCATAACGCTTCTCAGAGGTTTAGTATTTTATCTCATCTTTGTTTCATGTTGTGTATTCACAGTGATGTCATTTGAATCTAAAAGAGTAAGTAGTGTGTTATTTCATTTTATTTTATTAGCATTTCTTTTTTAAAAAATATTTTTATTTTATGTGTATGAGTGTATTGCCTGCATGTGTGTAAGTGCACCTGTGTCATGCAGTGCTCTCAGAAGTCAAAAGAAGGCATTGAATCCCCTGCAACTGGAGTTATGGATGTTGTTAGCCATCATGTTGGTGCTGGGAATTGAACCCAGGTCCTCTGCAAGAGCAGCCAGTGCTCTTAACCGCTGCGCCCTCTCTCCAGCCCCTTTATTAGCATTTCTACTACAAGGAAATACTTTGTATATAAATTGAAGAAAGTTTCAGAAATATTTTCTTTCTACTCTTTTTAGATGCTATATTTTGTGAAAATACTGAACCTCGCTCTCTCCAAGATAAGCAAAAGGGAGCAAAACAGACTTTTGAAGAAATGATGAATTACATTCCAGGTATAATATTTAAATTACTCAGTTTCATATAGATTGGTACCCCCTTAAAGGTTGCATTATGATTATTGAAGCCAATTATTATTATGAGTTTCAATTTTCAAAATAGTGCTAAAAATTAATTCACTAGTTAAATACAGTTGTTCTTCTGTTGATACCACTATTTGTTTGTTTGTTTGTTTGAGACAGTGTCTCATGCTGTAACCCAGGCTGGTTTCAAGCTTGCAGCAGTCCACTTGCCTCAGCCTTCTGATGCTGGGATTGCAGGTATAAACCAGCATACCTGGCTCGCTCCAAAAATTCAAGACAAGGCTATTTCTATTCACATAATAACTAGATTTTTTTTTTTGAAGCAGGGTTTGTTTCATAGCCCTAGCTGGCCTGGAGCTCACTGTGTAGATCACACTGACCTCAGACTTGCATGGATCCTCCTATATCTGCCTCCCACACCCTGAGATTACAGGTGTGCACCACTACACCTGGCCATAGACATTTTTCTATGTATTTCTTAATGTGTGTACCAAAATGTACTGTCCTAGTTAGCTTTCTATTGCTGTAATAAAACACTGATTAAAACTAACTCGAGAAGGAATGGGTTTATTTGGCCACAGTCCATCATCAAGGGAAGTCAGGGCAGGAGCTCAAGCAGGAACCTGGAGACAGGAACTGACACACAGACCATGGAAGAAAACTGCTTGCTAGCTTGTTCCTTTGGCCTGTTCCTTTAGCCTGCCTTCTTATACAACCCAGGACCACCTGCCCACAGGTGGCACCATCCACAGTGGACTGGACTCTCTCACATCACATGCCAGTCAAGAAAATGCCCACAGTCTGATGGATGAAATTCCTCAGTTGAGATTCTCTCTTCCCAGATTAGCTGAAGCTATCCAGCACATGTACAAATATCACTTTTGGGTTTAAATTTTTTTTGCTTGTAGTCTGGAGAGATAGCTTAGCAGTTAAGAGCATGTATTTGGTGGAAAGATTGTAAGAGCCAGGACTGGTTCATGAACACAGGGAAGCAGAGACTTTTAGACTGCTGGAAGCTTGCACATGTGAACTCGAGCACAGGATCCATGCCAGCTCAATTAAACAAGGGCCCAAAGGGGAGGAGAGAAATGGGTGGCAGGCCGGCACTAGAATGAGAACTATTAGAGACTGGGTGAGGGAGAGTATGACTTACATATGCTCCCTAGATGGGCTGACTAGACTCCAGTGGACGAATTTACACTGAGTAATGTTTGGGTACAAATGCATGACTGAATAGGACTTAACATGTATGGAGGAATACATGAGGTCTGGTGGGGGATGGGGGAGGAGGGTCTAAATTTGATTAAGAACTGTTGTATGAAATTACGAAAGCTCAATAAAAATATATTTTAAAAAACCTCATACACATAAAATAAAAAATATGTTTATATATTTTCAAAAGAGTGTGTATTCTTATACTTCCAGAGGACTCTTGTGGAGGATCTGAGTTAAATTCCCAGCATCCACATCAGGTGGTTCACAACTGTCTATAACTTCAGCTCCAGGGACTCTGACTTTCTTGTCTAGTTTCCTTGGACACCTGCATTCGTTTACATATACCACTCACACACACACACACACACACACACACACACACACAATTAAAAATAGAAATAATATTTTAAAAAATCCTTTCTCTTGGGGCTGGAGAGATGGCTCAGTGGTTAAGAACACTGACTGTTCTTGCAGAAGACCCAGTTCGGATCCCAGCACCCACATGGCAGCTAACAACTGTCCGTAACTCTCCAGTTCCAGGGGATCCGACAGCCTCTTCTGTCTTCCGCCAGCATTGACCGACACAGGTGCACTTACTTACATGCAGGCATAACACTCATAAAATAAAAATAATAAATAAAATATTTTTAAAAATCTCTTTACCTTGATGTTGTAATACAGTATATACAGTTTTCAAGCGTCTTTTATTACTTAGTAATTATTTACATTTCTGAGCTTGCAATATGCCCTGTGCTTTGTGAATTTCCAAAAGAAAGATTAATGATACTGTATTTCTTGACTTGATCACAAAAATTGTTTCCAGAGCTTCTTGCAGAAACAGATTTACAGTTCTTACATGATGTCTAGGAAACAGACTTTATGATGCCCTTAATAATAAGTCACTTGTAGATTGTTTGACATGAGATTTTCTTGTTTAGATCTGATAGTCAAGTGTATTGGTGAAGAAACCAAGTATGAAAGTGTCAGACTTCTCTTTGATGGCTTGCAGCAGCCAGTGCTCAACAAGCAGGTAAAATTCACAAAAGCAGTAGACCAGCATTGGCTTGGTTTGCTGATTCACAGTGGGATGTCTGGCATATTATTTGCATGGTCACTATACTAACTCATGCCAGTGTAATTCAAATATTCAGACAGAATAAGCTTTCGTGATATTGTTTTGAGTGCTTTACTGTTTTTCTTTGTGACAGGCAGTTTTATTAATATATTAATATATCATCATTGCTTTTGAAATATAGAATACTAATCACATAAAGTACAACTTTTAAATTTAGCAACTCAAGTTCCATAGAATAATCAGCAATATTTTTATGTGTATAATCTCTGCATATTTTTTGAGATTTTAATAGAATTTCAATTTTATACTGCTTGTTTCTTTAAAATTTTTGTTACATGTAAAACTTATTATTTTTTTGAGACCCGATCTCCCTGTAGTCCCAGCTGGCCTAGAACTCACTATGTAGACCAGGCTGGCCTCCATCTCACGGAGATCCACTTGCTTCTACCTCCCAAGTGCTAAAATTAAAGCTGTGTGCCACCATGCCCAGCAACATGTAAAACATTTAATATAAAAATGGATGAAGCATAATGATAAACCTCCTCCTTTTTATTCACAAATGTTAATTAGCATACATTTTAAGAACAGAACATTATGATTGTCTTAAAGACTCTTCTGGACATGTCTCATTTGCCATTACTGAATTTTCTGTGTCATTTTTATTGTCTAGTGTCTTACATTTTACTATTTTTTGTGCTGTAGCTGACCTATGTTTTGTTGGACATTGTGATACAAGAACTGTTTCCAGAGCTTGATAAGGTAACTGAAAAGCAGCCATTTTCTTTCTTATTCTGGGTGATATAAGGACATTTATTACACACAGGATTTAAGGAAACTATTGTGATTCCAGTCCTTTGAAAGCCAAACAACCTCAGGAAAAGGCTTTTTGTTTTTTCTTATTCAATATGTCCAGACATAGAGTGGATTTTTGGAGCAGGAACTGAATAACTTCTGCTTTCCTCCCTTCCTAATTGCAAGCAGATGGGGACCCTTCACTGTCTTCTCAGCTAAAGATGTGGATTTTAGGCTAAGCGTTCCCCTTGTCATCTGCAGCACTGTATGTGGTATAAGTCAGAGACATGAATACTTTTTAAATGACTGCGTCTGTGAATCAAAGAACATAATGAATTGGAGTTAGAGCATGGTGTTGTTATATTTAATCTTGAGGATGCTGAGTTTCTTATTATTTTTTTTTTTTATTCTTTGAGAATTTCATACATGTCTGTAATGTTTTTTGATCATACTCACCCCCCTCTTCCTTCCAACTTTCTCTGGAGTCCTGCTAATATATCCTCCTCCCAACTTGTTCTTTTTTTTTTTTTTTTTTAAATGACCTGAGTCCAGTTAGTGCTACCCTTTTGTGCATGGGTATGGGCAGCCTACCAGTGGCCACACCTCTAAAGAAAATGACTTTTGGGGCTGGAGAGATGGCTCAGCGGTTAAGAGCACTGACTGCTCTTGCAGAGGACCCGGGTACGATTCCCAGCACCCACATGGTGGCTACAAACCATCCTTAACTCCAGTTCCAGGGGAATCCACAGCCCTCTTTGGACCCCTGTGGCATTGCACGACTTAGGTGCAGTCACATACATGCAGCCAATACACTCATACACGTGAAATGAAAAAAGAAAAAAATATTAAAAAAAAAAAAAGAAAATGACTTTTCTTCCTTCAACAGCCATCAATTGCCATTAGCTCCTCAGCAAGGGGCAGGGACTCATGAAAACCTCCTCCCCATCCATGCTGGAACTCTGTCTCTTTTTAAAAAATTACTATTTATTTATTTATTTATTTTGATGTGCATTCATGCTTGTGTGTGTGTGTGTGTGTGTGTGTGTGTGTGTGTGTGTGTTTTCATGTGCACCATGGTGTAAATGTGGAGGTTCAGAGGACAACTTCCAGGACTTGACACTCTCTTTCCACCATGTAGAGTCCAGGGATTAAACTCAGGTTTTCAGGTTGGTGGTAAGCCACCTTACCTTGAAGCCATCTTAACAGCCCAAAGTTTCTTTTGTTTTCTTCTTCCTTTTGGAGATGCAAAGATGCTGGGGATTGAACCCAGGGCCTTATGTACACTAGGCAAGTGCTCTACAACTGAGCTACCTCCCCATCCCATGACTGTCTGAATCTTGTATCCACAGCTACTGTGAGTCGATAAGTGCAATGGCCATACTGTGTCTAAAAGACGGCATTTCACAGTACTCTTCCCCATCCTCTGGCTCTTTCTGCTCCCTTTTCCACAATGTTCCCTGAGCCTTGAGGCAGGGACAGAGGAAGGTTGATATAGATATTCTGTTTAGGGCTGAGCACTCATGGTCACTGAGTCTCAGCACTTGGAGCAGATATGATCTCTGTATTAACTGCTGCCGTCTGCAAAAAGAAGTTTCTCCGACCAAGATTGAGAACAACACAGATCTATGAATATGAACCTAAATATTTAGAAGGCAGTTTGACAACATGACTTTAGCAAAATAGCAATAATAGGTTCCCCCAGGGCCTATGACTTCCCCATCCATGGGCTTTTGATGAGGATTATAGTACCAGGCATGAATTCCTTCCTCTGATGCAGGGAAGCTGGCCTCAAATCCAAGCATAAATAGTTGGTTACACCCATAACAGTTATACCGCTATTGCATCAGTGGGCACATCTTTTCTGGCATGTTGGTATTGTAGCATTCTGGTCAGACCATTTGATGTCTTTTTTCCTTCAGAAACCTGTTTTGCATTTTTTTTTTTCTTTTTTTTGGTCTTTTTGAAACATGGTCTCCCTGTAGCCCCAGCTGACCTGGAACTCTCTATGTAGACTAGGCTGGCCTTAAACTCATAGAGAGCCACCTGCCTCTGCCTCCCAAGTACTGGAATTAAAGGCATGTGCCACCACACTGGACTCCAGATTGATTTCTTTATGTTCTGCAACCAAAGGGTGTGGTATCTTCAGAAATAGTCTTAATCTGGTTATGATAGGCAACCATCTTGTAGTTTTAAAAAGATTTATTTATTTATGTGTGTGTATATATTTGTCTGTGTGGAGTGTATTAGCACATGGAGGTCAGAAAGCCACAGCAATTCTTCTTACAGCTTGGGGTTACAGGTATGTGTGGGACTCCTGGCTTGTTACATGGGTGATAGGGTCTCATAATTGCACAGCAGTAGCTCTTAACCATTGAACCATCCCTCTAGCTCTCTTATTTATTTATTTTTATTAATCTCTTTAGTTGGATGCAAAATCTATTGTTCAAGGCTATGACATCGTATTGAAATGTCCCTTTTAGCTGGGTATGGTGGTGCATGTCTTTAATCACAGCACTTGGGAGGTAGAGGCAGAGGCAGAGGCAGGCAGATCTCTGTGAGATCAGGGCCAGTGTGGTCTACATAATGAGTTCCAGGCCAGCTGGAGCTTCAGGGAGACCCTGTCTCAAAAAGACCAAAAAAAATAAATAAATAAATAAAAAATTTTAAAAATTATATATACCGCCCCCCCCTTTTTTTTGTCTTTTTGAGACAGGGTCTCCCTGTAGCCCCAGCTGGCCTGGAACTCACTATGTAGACCAGGTTGGCCTTGAGCTCACAAAGATCCGCCTGCCTCTGCCTCTTGAGTGCTGGGATTAAAGGCGTGCACCACCACGTCTGGCTATATATCCCTTTTGTAGAGTAGGGGCACAAAGTTTGGACTATTCACCTATTGATTGTAAGATTTCAGACTTCAGTAATATTAAATGTATTTTAAAAAATATTTTATTACAAAACGTCCTGTAAAGGTGGTGGGTCATCTGACCTCTTGATCAAGGAGGCCAAGGAGACCCCACCAGATGGACTTGAACCAGTGTCCAGTCTATAAAGAGGAGGGTCAACACGGAGGAATCATTTCCTCCATGCTTCCTATGGGCCTGCAGGTTTCACTCACGGAGCGCCAGCTGCTGGGCGTGGCACTGGTCTCCCTCGTGCCGCTGGGGGGAGGTGGGGCGGGTCGCGCACCACGTCTACTGAGACTCTCTGCTACCGGGCCTGGCGGCTCTCGAGGACCTCTCTCAGCTACCCGGTCGGGTTCCGTCCCAATCTACCGAACACTCCCTCTGTGTTTGAGACCCGTCAGCTGCTGGGTCACGAGGGGAGGTGCGGGACGGTGAAAGCAGGGTCTTCGTGAGTTGATGACGGAAGGATAGCCCCCCCCCAGACTGGATCACAGGATTTAGTGTTACAGCTTCAGACAAGTGACTCAGCTCAGATCTCAGTGATTCAGCTCCAGCTCCAGCTTTATTGGGGTAAAACTAGGACTATTTATTGT
>NW_008335885.1:683493-712462 GCF_000622305.1 Nannospalax galili | reverse complement strand
TCATTTAATTTTATGTCTTATAGAGTTTATAATGAGTAAAAGATTATATAAGGGTAATAATTCATCTGTAAACCTAGAAATGTACAGCCAATTTTGAAAGAGATGTACCCTAGCTCAGAAAAATGTTATTGAATAGGTTAAAGCTGTTGTAATGAAATGCTTCTTCTAATAAAAAAAAAAATTTTTCTTATAAAAAAAAAATTTATTAGCCAGGCATGGTGGTGCACACCTTTAATCTCAGCACTCAAGAGGCAGAGGCAGGTGGATCTCTGTGAGTTCAAGGCCAGCCTGGTCTACATAGTGAGTTCCAGGACAGCTGGGGCTACAGGGAGACCCTGTCTCAAAAAGACCAAAAAGAAAAAAAAATTATTTATTTATTTTTAACAGCATAGGATAGGAGTTTATTTACAGAAGAGTGGGTGCCCCACATTTACGGCTGTGCCGTAAAGCCCACACTCAAATACAGATCCTATGAATTAAGTGTATTTTTTAAAGAAGATGGTACATTTAGATATTTTATGTTAAATTACATTGGAATGAATACCAGGAAACTTTGAGCTCTGAGTGTTTATTGGGCCTATGACTATGCATTGTACATGGGCATGCACACACACATACACACAAAATAATGTAATAAAAATTTAAAGAATAGAATTTAATCATTATGTCTCTGATGCATGCATGTGTGTGTGTATATATATATATATATATATATATGTTTTTCAGTTAGAATTTTATTATACTAAAGCTATTAGACAATGAGAAAACAAACCCTATCCTGTTGTCTTATATTAAGTGGATTTATTTTTGCTTTAGGTACAAAAGGAAACAACCTCCATGACATCGTGGATGTAAACACCTGGATTGGTATAGAATAACGTTATACATATAGACATGTACTTTTTTTCTTTTGTATATTCTTATAAATATCATGTACTTCTGTGTTTGAATTGTGTATTTTTTTGTTCTAATAAAGACTAACAAACTTAATGATGGAAAGTAGTTGGGTTTATAGCTTTCTTTTTACAGTTACTATCCAAATTTTACTAGAACATATGTCACTCACTTGTTGCTGGTTTTTTTTTAATGGGTATATATGTGTGGTATGTATGTGTGTATCTGTGTTCATGTGTGTGGCTGCTCATGTACATGTGTGCATATCCATGTGGAGGTCAGAGGTTGATGCTGGGTGTCTTCTTCCATCACTGTCCACTTTATTTACTGAGGCAGGGTCTTTGAACTAGAGCTTGTGGATCTGGCTAGTGTAGCCAGCCAGCTTGCCCCTGTTGTCCTATCTCTGCCTCCTGAATGCTAGGATTATAACTGTGCCTACATGCCAGTCCCGATTTTACATGGGTTCTAAGAATCTGAAAACTCTGGGCCTCACTCCTGCCCCTGACGGGGCAAGTACTTTATCCACTGAGCCATTTCTCTAGCTCACCTATTGGTGTTGTATGGAGGACAAACAGGTAAAATCAACAGTCTTTGTATTATATCATGCCTGGCAGGAATAGGCTTTTTAAAAGGCATTCAGACTATAACTACTTTTGGAAACAAATGTGTCTTTATAGTGCAACAGTAAATAACAAGAGAATGAATAATAGCGAGATCCAAGTGTGAGTTCTGCCTTTACAGTTCTTTCTGGCCATCTCTCCAGCCCCGTGTTTATACTTTTATTGTAATAATTATGAAGTCAGTAAATATAAACACTTGCTCGCTGTGGCAGTGCTGCATTAAAGAAAAAAAAATTACTGTTGGAGTAGTTTAACCAAGACTGAACGTAATCTATTTTACGTTTCTGATCTCTAGAACTGTTCTCTCAGAACTATGTGTCAAATAAAGGGCTCCCTTTCATATTTGCTGATCAGCATATCAGGCATGGTATGGCAAAGACATGAGCAATCTTTCATAACAGTTGTATAAAGGAAGTTGTTTTTCTGACCCTACTGACTCAGCACAGCCTACAAAGTCACAACTAGATGTCATCAACCTATGTTCAACATGTTGCTTTCAACATCTGTAGGAAAGACAGTGTTTTCAATGTCAGCATAACTTATAAAAGTTAATTACATCAGGCTTCCAAAGCATTACAAGACTTAACACACTGCTCCTCCTCCTCCTTTACTTCCTCCTTTCCCTCTTTCTCCTTCCTCCTCCTCCTCCTCTTCCTCCTTTTTTTTTGTTCTTTTTGGGATAGGGTCTTAACCATGTAGCCCTGGCTGGCTTGGAACTCCCTATGTAGATCAGCATAATGAAATAAAAGGGATGCTTTATTTAGACAGAGAAGTTATTTTATTTTCTCTGAAGAGGATAATGATAAAGAGACAGACTTTAGAGCTGAGAGGATGCAGAGAATTATGAGAGAAGGTATTATGTGTCATTTATTCAATTTTTATTGAGCACCTACTATGTACTAAGTAGTTTTAAATTCTAAGGACACATTTGTGCATTTATTATAAGTCAGTATTTAAACTGAGGGAACATGATAAAGAATAGTATAATACTTTATTTAAAAATGTATTTTTATTTTTGTGTACTCATGTTTTGTTTGCATGTATATAAGTATACCACGTACATGCAATGCCTGTAGAGACCAGAAGAGGGGATTGGATCTCCTGGAACTGGAGTTTCGAATGGTGTTAGCCACTGTGTGGGTGCTAGGAAATCAAACCTGGGGCATCTGTAAGAGCAGCCAGTGCTGTTAACTGCTGAGCCATCTCTCTGGTCCTAGTATAGTACTTTAGAAAGCAGTAACTACTAAGAAAAAATATAAGCCAAGGAAAGAAATGAGTGATATGCAAGAGGGGTTGTAGTTCCAAATCGATTGGTCTGGAGCACTGAAGAAGAGACCTGAAGGAGGTGAGGAAGCAGACCATTCCGATACCCTGGCTGTGTTCTAAGTGGAGCAGCGTATTAGTCAGGGTTCTCCAAAGAAACAGAACTGGTAGAATGAATATATATATATTTATCAGCTTAGCTCACAGGATAGAGTCTGAGTAGTCCAACAACGGCTGCACCACACTGGAGAGGCTGAGAACCCGTAGTCGCTCAGTCCACGAGGCTGGATGTCTTGGTAGTCCCGATCTGGCCTCAAGGACATACAAAGTGAAGCAAGAAGAGAGAGACAAGGCACTCTCTGTTGAGGTCTTTCAGTTGAGATGACAGACTTGGACCAGGGTGGTATTTGTGGAACACTCGCGGTCTAGTTACTCTTTTGTAGTTTGGTGACAGGACTGACCAATAAGTGAGTTCTAAGTTTGAGGAAAAGGGAGCAGCCTAGGGATGGCTGCAAGATTTGGCCTGAAAATAGGAAGGCTGAAGGGCCACCTAAATGAGATTAGGATCAAGATACCTTTTAAAGGGAAGATCATGAATTCATTTTAGGGCATATAACATTTTAGCTACCAATTAAATATCCCAACTTGATATATCACATAGGCAGATGCCGTTATAACTGACATTCAGGAGAATGATCCAAATGGGTCAAAGTATGAGCATCACCAGCATACAGATGTAATGAAGCTAGGTAAGACCACCAAGAGGGTAAGTGAACAAAAAGAAATGGTCCAAGAACTGTGCCTGGGGGCTCTCCAGTGTTTCAGACTGAGAAGGAACCCGGTAGGGACATGTGTATGGGTTTGACCAATGCTTTTTAGGAACATGGACATCTAGAGTGAGTTTTCAGTCTTCACTTTTGTTGTAACTCTTTTTGCCCACCATCAGAGCTTTGATTTACTCCTACAGCTTTGTATTGGTACTCTTGAGAGGGAATGGGGTAATTGATCTGTGTTTTTAACACAATGCAAAATGGAGAAAACGTGCAGCATGGAGAGATGGTGAGCTAGCATGGGGGGATGGTGGACTTACCTGGAGAACTGCAGAGAAGCCCTGAGGAGCACTGGCCTGGACATAGGTAAGTTCCAGCAGCTCACCAATGGGGAGGAGGCAGCCAAGGTACTTTATTTGGACATTGCATGTTTTTTTTTTTTGATACAGAAGTTCATGATGTAGTTCAGGCTAGACCAGGGCTTGTTACATAACCCAAGACTGGCCTTGAATTCATGATCCTCCTGCTTCAGCCTCCTAAATGCTCAGATTAGTAGGCATGTGCTACTGTACTTGGCAATATTTAATTTTCCAAAAGCAGCACAAATCTGAAAAAAATGAGTGACACTGAAATTCCATTTGTAAGGAAATGTAATCTTAAGTGTTGTGTGACCAATTTAGATAATTTATTTTACTAGTATGAGGGAAAAAAAATGAGTAATTTTACCTAAGAGCTTTGAGAGGTTTTACCTAATGTCTGAACTCTTTCTTGTTTGATTCCCCTCCTAACTCTACCTCAGATGTGTTCAGGGAAGATTTTTGACATGCTTTCCTAGTTTGAGCTAGTTTAAGTTCTTGGGTCAAGTGGCCAAACTTGATCTTTCTGAAAGACAGAGGGCAAAGTATCTCTTCATCTAATCCAACTACAGAGGTAGTGCTGGAGTTGACCAGTAGGAGTTTTCCAGCTCTCAAATCACCTTGGGTTTCTATGCCTCATTTTTTGCTTCAGCTTCTATCTTGTTGGGTGTAGTCATTAAGTACCTTAATGTAGGGGAAGACAGTTTAAAAAACTATGGAACCACTATACAGAGGAGAAGAAAAAGCTTGTCTCTTGCACACATGTAAATGCTCACTTTGGGCCTTTTACTATCTTAGCTTGGGTCATATGCTTATTCCTGAGCCAATAATTTGAACCAAGACGAATCGATTAGAACACTATAGTTGCCAAAGGTAGGTCAGATGCTTTTTTGTGGCTAGAGGATTGCAGTTAGTTGTCCTATCACACTACATGGACTAGGAGAGGCACAGTGTTTCCCAAAGAGTGGGTATTCTTCCTAGGAGCAAGAAGGGGTAATGGCCAGACACACAGAAGCTTGAATTTGTTTTTTAGACTTAATGTTGTTTTCTGTCTTCCTCGTGGCTGTGAACAGTCCAAGCATAGAGATGTGTCTTACTCATCCTTGTGCTCTGTTCATAGCCCAGCAGCACCGCACAAAAGATGTGGTGGACACAAGGTTTGTTAAAGGAAGAGGTTGCTGAGGTAGAATGGGCATGAAGGTATCAGGAGACAGGAATGTGGCCTGTGGTGATCTCTCACTTTGTGTAGCTGCTGCCAAAATAAAGCAAGTGAATAAAGAGGTAACAAGTAAACAAGGGCACACCAGAGAGGGTGACAGGAGAGGGAGAAGGACTCTTGTCGAAGTGTAGCCACTGAACAATTAGTACAGAGGTGTTGGTGGCCACTTGATTCAGCCATTCCACAGTGTGTATTTCAAAACATGTTATACATTATAAACACAATTTCTGTTAGTTGAAATAAAACATTTCTAAAGTATGATTTAGGTTAAGAAGAAAATTTGGACAATAAAGCTTACTGCAAAAAGTACCTATGAGAAGCATTCCCCATCCCCCAAGGAGTACATTAAAGGTCAGAAAAAAAAATTGAAACAAAAATTTAAGTTACAAAACAAAGACTGATATTAATTTGTGGTGTGTGTGTGTGTGTGTGTGTGTGTGTGTATGTATTAAACTAGTCGAATTATTGCAGGGAAGGTAAGTAAGACATGCAACTGTAGATACTGACATAAATAAACGTAGGGAGACCAGTTGAACTGGGTACCAGAGGGGTGGAGAATGGAATGACAAAAGCATGGACGGGCTGGAGCAGGCACAGTGGATAAGAGTGTTTGTTCTGCAGGCATGATGACCTGAGTTTCAATCCATAGCCTCCATGTAAAAGAAAAATCCAGTCATGGCTGCACATGCCTGTAACCTCAGTATTTGATGGGGGTGGGCACAGAGGTTCTGGGAGCTCTTAGTAGCCAGTGTATCTAAAATAGTGAACTTCTAGTCCAATGAGAGACCTTATCTCTAATAAGGTGGAAAGCAATAGAGGAAGGCACTCAGCGTCCCCCTGTGGCCTCTACTTGTGTACTTGCCCACTCATGTATACGCAAACCCCCACTCACAAGCATTGGATTTTTTCTGAATTGTACGAAATACTCATGATTATATTTTCCATTTCTATGTTGATTAAAGTTGAAGACACTCAGACTAATGGTCTTTCACAAATTATGTGTATTCATGTTAATTTTATGGTTACCAATACTTTTTGATTGATTTATGTGTATGAGTGTTATGCCTGCATGTAAATGCTCCCATGTCATGCAGTGACAGAAGAAGGTGTCAGATCCCCTGGAACTGGAGTTACAGGTGGTTGTTAGATGCCATGTGGGTGATGGGATTTGAACTCAGGTCTTCTGCAAGAGCAGCCAGTGCTCTTAATCATTGAGCCACCTTTACAGCTCAGTTACTAATACTTTTAAAAATCTTTTATTAGGGCTCAGCAAGAACTGGCTGTTGTAGAGGACCCATGTTTGGTTCCTAGCACCCACATGAGGGCTCACAACCACCTGCAACTCCAGTTCCAGGGGATCTGATACCCTTTTCTGGCCTACCTGGGCAGGTTTTACCTTAGAGGTACATAGATTTTCAGTGAAGAATAAGGCAGGGTTAGATGAAGAAAAGTTGAGAGTTAACAGTCTTCCTTTAAAATAGTTATTTTTCAGTTTTATATGTATGTTTCATTACATGTATGTAAGTGCACTATGTGCATGTGGTACCCACGAAGGCCAGAAGAGGATGTTTGATACCTGGAACTCTAGTTATGAATGGTTGTGAGTTGCCATGTGCATTCTGGGAACTGAACCCAGGTGTTCTACAAGGGCAGCCGGTGCTCTTAACTGCCGAGTCATTTCTCCAGCCCCTTAATAATCTTCCATTTAAAAATTATTTTTCTACTTAAAAATTGCATGTATTTTTCTTTTTAATTTTTCAAGTGAGAGAAGAGAAAGGGCTATCAAATGGCAAAGCATTTACTATCAAGAGAAATTATCCAGGTGAAAAATTGTCTTAGCATATTATCTTGGACTACAAGTGTTTGAGAGAAGAAATGACCACCAAAGACCAAGGACATCTTCCATTTTATTGTTTGGAATTTACAGTTACAAAGTAGTGTCTTAGGTTATTTCTCATTACCACAGCAACACACACACACTCAAAAATTACAAAAACTTTCTCTTTTTTTGCCAATAAAACTTTATTTACAAAAACAGGTAGTGGGTTGACTTGCCTAGTGGCTGTAGTTTGCCAGTCCCTACTCTAGAATGTCTTGAGCAAAGACTCAGCCCAGTGAATGGCACCCAGAGGCTCATGTGTCAGTCTCTCCTGCTAGGCTGTGCCTTGCTTAAGGACAGGACAGGCACTGTCTTAGAGTATTCTGCATCAGTAGGTGCCAACCCACGCATTATTCCACTTAATTATCTCTGCAGTAGATGGACTCTAATCTCTCCCTATCTTCAGATGGAGACACAGAGGTTCGGAGAAGTAAATAATTCGGTTGGTAAATGGTGGAAGCAAGCTGGCTTCAGAATTCTTATCTCGACCACAACCCAACAGTGTCAGGGACAAAGACCTGGTAGTCATTAGCAATGAGCACTGAGTAGGTCATGTCATAACTTCCCCACACAGAGAGGCTTCCTATTCTCCCACACGAGCATGTACTGTAGTCCATCTTAAATTGCCCCCATTAGATTTGGCTAATGTCTCAGATATGTACAGATATATATTTTTAATTTATTTATTTTACACCCACTTCCCAGAAACACCCTCCCATAGCCTCCCACAAAAATTTTCTTTTAAAAATTATGTTCTAATAAGATTTCTCCTAGTTTACTGGCCAAGCATAAAAATATACCCTAATTGCATTGTTTCTCTTTTTTTAATACATTCTTATTGACGTTTTTTGTTCATAGCTAATCTGTATATGCATCGAACTAAAGACATTCTCCTGCAACCTTATAAAATGGTTATGAAGTTTGAAATGTTTTGTGTCAAGAGTACTTAGTATTTGTAAACACTAGGAAGTAAACATGTTCCCTCTTCAAGCCTCTAGCTGCTGTTTGATCTGATTATTAAGGGGAAGGCTCCCATTTCTTGTTGATTATTGAGGCAGTGCTGACCATGGTTATCTTGTCCCTGACCATCTTAATCAAGTGTTTGTTCTACTGGCATAAGTTATTTTAGCAATCTATTTCTTGGGCACTCCCTCAGGGGTTCACTACCTGCTGGTATGCTTATAGCTGGACTTGAGCATGCCTTACAGTGGTTGCTTGAGTTTTGAGCTCAGTGACCAAAGATTTATATACACCACTTCTTAAAATCCCTCTTGCTTCCAGAACTCTGGGTTTTCCATAATGTGCGTGGTATGACTAGAGTAAGTGCTCTGTTAGCATCTTGGGAGGACAGGTGCAAGTTTAAGATTACGGTTTATTTTAGAAAGTTCTCTTGTGGCACCTTTATGTGAGGAAGAAGGAAGGAGAACACAGAGGCAGCACTTATGGGCTCATAGCATTAATGAGAACCAATGCTCTGCATTTGCACTGTGCTCTTCTCCTTAGCAAACGATGTGTAACTATCTAAATGCCCATTCACACTTGTTCTTATGGAATGTAAACAAGTCCTGTTCATGTCTTCCTTTCCCTTTTTCCCTGCCCCTTGACTATCTTTTGTAGCCCCTGGACTTTCTTATTTGCTTCAGTTTGTCCACTTACTCATCAAAGGCACATAGTGATGTGAGGCAGAATACTGTCCTGTGCTTATTCTCTTAAACTTGATCTTAAACAGGAGTCCAAAAGGAAAATATGTAGAGCAGAAATAAACCAGAGATGTGTCATCCATGAGCTTGTGGCCGTTGGCAGGAAGAGAGACGACTTTATATAGTAGAGAGTATTGGACTAGAGGTTAAAGGACATGGTACATGTCTTATATGACATTTTTGGCTGTATGACCTTGGGCAAGCCAACCCTTTCTGAACTTGTGTCCTTATTTGTCAAATGTGGAAACAACACTTGTCTTACCTACCAAAATCTCCTTGTAAATGATAGGGTTTTTGTTGTTTGTTGTAAGAATCTCACTGTCTAGCTGACTGATCTCAAACTTGCAGCCATTCTGCCTCTGCCCGCCAAGTGCTATAACTACAGGTATGTGCTACCATGCCTGTCAGTGATAAGGTTTTATGAAAATGTAAGTTGTTTGATGGATTAGAAATAGATAGAAAAAAATAATTTTGTGGTTCAAAGTTGATAAAATTTGTCACAATTTGAATATGTAAACTACAGCTAGTTGACTTTCCTTTCAAAGGACCCTCTCTGTTAAATTTGGTTTTCTATCTGGTCCCTAAGATGCTGGCTCTAGGAGATGAGGGTAGTCTCTTCCTTGCACAGCACTCTGTGCATTGGCTTCTAGGAGCCTTGAGGATGGTTAGCACCATCACAAAGCCAGGTCCCAAAAGGCAGATCTGAGTATCACTGGAAGAAAAATGGAGTTTCACATCAGTAGCAAGGAGATTTTTCTGCTATTGGTACAAAATAAGGATCACTGCCAAAAATGAAAGGATTATTAAAGGAACGCTTCCTTGGTAATGACTTCCTGCAGAAAACTTGATCCGACCTTCAACTGCTGGGTAAATTACTTTCATTTTTAAGATGTACTGAGAAACCACGCTGATATCTTGGTCACCTGAAAAACACATATATTATTTTAACTCTAGAAAAATTATCAACAGTTAGAGGGGAAATAAAGTCTTTGTCTAAAGCCCTTGTAATTAAAAATTTTTTCTTTTTATTTCAGGGATAAAGCATCACAGAAGACAAAAATGATGGTAATGTTAAGTACAAGGAATCTGATTGCTTTTTTCATGTTCCAGATGTGAAATGTGTCTGTTCAGCATTGGGTGATTGGGAGGAGTACAGTTGTCTGAGCACTAAGATGTCCAAGGGAGGACATCCCAGCTTAGTCCTTGCCAGGCCAAGGACATTGGGGACCTGGGCCAAGAGTTGGTTGAGAAATAAAAGTGGCTTTCTCATTCAGTTTGCTCAAAATTACATTCACATAATTGATGAGACAGTGGAGGTTTCATTTCCAAAAGAAGAGAGATGAAGATCATAGAGCTGTAACAAAGCCATGAAGCCCCAACAAAGTTTTTATTGATGTTCATGCTCACCCTGGGTACACATTAGAATAACTAGATGTGATCTTGGTCTCATCCTAGTTACATTGACTTTCTTAAGATCCAGGGCCAGGGCATTGGTATTTAATTTACTATGCTCCTTTAGAGATTCTAACACAGCCAGAGTTAAGAACTCAGATCCATGGCTTCAGCTCTCTGTAGGGACTGAACTGGGAGGTGAGACTTGGTTCTGTCATGGAATGGACAGAGGTGACCTCCATTCTTTCTAAGAAGGGCTGCTTCATTGACCTGGCTTTGCCCTCCACCCTCCTCCAAAGGCCTGCCCTGGTGAGGCTGAGGAGGAACTTGGTTGAGTTGTTCAGAGGTATAGAGGTACTGTATGTTTTGTGAGCATGCCACTTGGGGCCCTAGGAAGAGGAAGGGAAGTGTGCTCTTTTGGTAGAAGTTCTACACACAAGGCAACTAACTGGATTTCCCAAAGCAAGGCTGGTAAACGGCAAAACTCAGTGCTGCAAGAAATACCAACTGACATTGTGCATGTGTGTTGCTTCACCAGTCCAGTGCTGAAAGGACACTTAACCATCTACTCTTAATACTCACACCAAAATATTCTTCAAGAAAATTTAGATATTTAACATGAGCATTTTCCATGTTGAAGCTAAAGTGCCAAAGATGTTATTCTTCTATAAGTGCAAAACTTACTCTCATTTGAATAAGTTTGAATAGCTGTTTAGATTAGTTAAAAGAGAGCTGTAGAGTGTTTTATTTGAAAGTGTATTTTCCCTGGGGTGGATGGATGTGAATGTGTGCTGGGGGAGGGACAGTGTAACATTCCTCAGTGTTGTGCACCTGGTTTTCATCCTGCAGATCAGGAAGGAGTTGTAACAGAGGCATAAGGTCTGTTTCTGCTTCCCCTCCTCTTCTGTTCCTGAGTACCTTTGGGATAGGGAAAGGCAGAGACAGTCGTGCTTACCAGAGTCATGTTTTAATAATTCATCTTTTATCATTTGGAATCCATCTCCACCACTGGCCAGGTAGCTTGGGAGGGCCACTTTATACACTTCATCCATTCTGAGAGGCTCATAACTGGGTACTCGACACTTAGTGCAAAGAACATCTAATTGGACCACTCTGTCCCAAGGTTTGCGGGAAAGATCATATACCACATGGATTCCTAGAAGAAAATGAGTTTGTGTTTTTACTAAGTCCAAAGGGATTTCTGTTGCCTGTGAAAGGGATTTTGACCAAGATCTGGAATTGAGATACTAGGATTGTTCTCCTTTAGCTTGAGCTTGGGTAGAATTTCATAGGAAAATGGAGGTGACATTGCAGCTACTTTTTCTTAGTTGACTTCTTCCCTAGTCCCTTCAGTGTATGTGAGACCACCTATTAGAACTGGCTCTTAGAATGGCAAGGGTGACTTGCGGGACAAAACTGTACCATTTTCCCTCTTTACAGTCCTGAGCTCATTTTAGTCCAGGAATGAGTCATTGGGTTTGGAAGATGAGAAACGCAGCATTTGGAAATGCAATGGAGCATTTGTAACAATTTTGAAGGTTAAAATAATAGTGTTTTGAGATTCAGTGATTTTCACAGAGATTACTGGTACTCAGCACTTTGCTAGAGTATCTGAACACTAGGCGGCTCTCCGAGATGTCAAGGTTACCCCACAGACACCAGGCCAAGGCCTCCTTCCAGGCATCAGCACCCATCAAGCAGGTCCACGTATGAAAATGAAGATGAAGCTGAGTGTGAGACACATGCCTGGCATCTCAGCATTAGGAGCTGAGCATTAGGAAGGTCACAAGTTCAAGGTCAACCTGAGCTACCTAGCATGAGTCTAGTCTGGACTACATAGTGAGACACTGTCAGAAAAAAGAAAAATGAAGCTGGACACAGTCAGACACACCTGTAATCTCAGCACTCAGGAGATGGAGGCAGAGTGACACGAGACTGATGCAAAGCAAGATGAAGAAATGAAGTAAAGTGGGAAAATGAGATCAGAATATGGTTTGGGAGTAAAATACGATTTTTAAGGATTAACTCATTGGATTGTAGAATTAGTTATTAGAATTAGAATCCCTTAGGGCTGGGGACATAGTTCAGGTAAAAAGCACTTTCCTAGCATGCATGAGGCCCTAGGTTCAATCCCCAGCAACACACACACACACCCCATAAGATAAAAGCAGTTGGCCTTTTGCCTAGCATGTCCTTGATATCCAGCATCTCCTCACCCCCAAAATGAAGAAATCCTTAGTAATACGAGGAGCACTTATTTCCATTCAGTCTTCACTGCAGACCAGGAGAAAGCTGGTCAGATCTGGGTTCAGAGCTTGCCCTCCTCCCAGCAGGAATCAAGCATTCAGTGCATCAGTACCATCCTTAGCTCTACCCACATTCCTTTCAAACTTAACATGATCACATGATCCCAGGGAATTAACAATGGAGAGTTTTTTGTTTTGTTTTGTTTTTTGTAAAGAACATTAAAAGCACCTGGCGTGGTGGCACATGCCTTTAGTCCCAGCATGGCGTGGTGGCACATGCCTTTAGTCCCAGCATTTGGGAGGCAGAGGCAGGTGGATCTCTGTGAGTTCCAGGCCAGCTGGAACTACAAGGAGACCAAAAACAACAACAACAAAAAACAAACGAAAACATTACATGCATATGCCTTATATCAGCTGATCTTCCTAGTGTTTAGAGAGCCAGCTTCCATGGAGGCCTTTTAAAAAATATTTTTATTTTTATGTGTATGAGCATATTGCCAGCATGTATGTGAGTGCACCTTGTCATGCAATGCTTCTGAAGTCAGAAGAGGGCATCCAGATTCCCCTGGAAGTGGAGTTAAGGACGGTTCCTAGCCATGGAGGTCTTTCTGGTGTCCAAATCCAGTTTGGCAAATACTTCTTGTTGCCACGGGTTTGGGGCTTTGACCCCAACCTAGCTTCATTCACTCTGAGAGTTGGTATTGGGTGAGGAAAAAAAAACAAAAAACAAAAAACCTCAAACAAGCCTAGCCACAGAAGTGAGTGGGGAGCTGAGCCAACCAACAGGAAAGCCCACATTAAGCTGGGAGCTGGTCCTTAAGGATGCACCACTTACCGCCCACCTGCAGGAACTCCCCTGTGGACTGGCCATACCGATGTACACTATGCTCAAAAGCCTTCTTCAGAGTGGAGCCCTTTAACTGGACCAGGTCAAAAGTGCCTCCGAAGGGCAACACAGCAGCCAGGTTCTCCCAGGTGACTGTGCCTGAAGTAGACCCAGAGAGACAAGAAGAATGAGGAAATGCTTACCCAGAGACCAGCTCACTCTGGCTGAAGGAAGGGGCTGGAGGGGGGGCTCACAACAGCATTAGCTATGTCTGACTTTGGGAGGGAGTAGACTGAGAGCCTCTGTCCTCTTCTCCACCACTGGGTAAGTGGATGAGAGCTTATTAAAGACCAAGTCCATGCCACTCAGCCTTGGATCTCCTGGCTTGGGCTGGAGCTTTAGTAGGCTGTTGGACATTGCTCAGTTCTTCCTCAGGCAGGGTGTTCTAACCACCTGTCCTGTTGTTTGAAGTGAGATTGGGACCTTGTATTAATGGGATTTGACAGTGTGTCCAAGGGAGCTGCAAGACAGCCTTAAATAGCTGTCTGGTGGATTTATTTTAATGTATAATAGAGCCTTGGGTATCCGTAAATGCATCTTTGAAATGTCTTTTCCAGCACAGAAGAGTGATGTGTTGTTTTCTTTTTAGATGACAAGGTACAGGCTTGATATTTTGCATAAATCAGCAACAATTAATAGTTAGCTTTGCAAGTTAGAACTTTAGACCCAGCTTGGATTTTTACTAACTTTACTGCTGCATCAGTGTATGAATACATGAGAATGCATATTTGTCCTTTAGTTGAAGCACTGGATTTGAGTAACAGCTAACACAAACTCAAAGGTACATGACTGGCAGCAGAGGCTGCTTGTGGGTATGGTTAAAGCAGTAACCCCAGCGGGAAAGCAGAGCAGAGACAGCGTGATAGCTAAGAAAGCTGAACTTGGGGTGCATACCATTGTTCTTCTCCTCAATGGGCGATCGGATGCCACCTCCATTTAAAATGCACATGGACACATGGTTCCAGAACATTTCATCTGGGTGTCTGAGGTTGTTGTTAATCTACAATGGTAGCACAAATTAACATTACTTATTCTGGATCCTTTTTCTTAGGATCACTTCCAGGAATCTGGTTATCTCAACTGAGAGCCTGAAACTGTTCTTCCCTGTTCCCGTTTTCCCAGAGATTCCTCACTGTGATTACAACCGCTATGTAGACCAGGCTGGCCTTGAACTCACAGAGATCCACTGCCTCTGCCTCCTGAGTGCTGGGATCAAAGCTGTGTGCCACCATGCCCAGCTACAACTAATATACAGTCTTAGCCACAAAGCAATTAGCTTATCATCTATTAGTTTACATATCTTCAGTCAATCAGAAGCGAAAGTATATTGTGATGGGTGCCATGTCAGACTCTTAGAAACAGGGAGTTCTTCACTCCCTCCTCAAACTCGTCCCTCAGGTTAGGGCCTTAGAAAAGTATTTTCTCCAGCTACAGCTCTGTTGTCAAGATGGCTCCAGTGTGGACTGGCCTGTGATGTTACTCCTCTAGGGCAACAGCATTCTTAAGCCACCCAATTACCTATCTCATGGCCAGACACTTCCCAAGTTGGTGATCTTGGAGGCACAGGGAGAGCCACCTTAAACTAGGGAGAATCAGGCTCATTCTTACTTTTAAAAATATTTTTATTATTTTTTGTATGAATGTATTGCCTGTATGTAAGTGCATCCATGTCGTGCAGTGCTCAGGAGGTCAGAAGACAGTGTCATATCCCCTGGAACTAGAGTTACAGACAGTTGTTAGCCACCATGTGGGTGCTGGGAATCGAACCTGGGTCCTCTGCAATAGTGCTCTTAACCGCTGAGCCATCTCTCCAGCCCCAGTTCTTTTATAAAATGTATGTTCAGTTACAAGAAGCAAAAGTGTATACTTTCTAACTTACATACACACACACACACACACACACACACACACACACAAAGTGAAAGTTCTTTTATATTTTCCTAGCATCTTTAACAGAAAGGTAAGTCCTAGTTAGCAGACTGGGTTTTTTTTCTAGACTTTTCTCTAGATGTTTCTGTTTGATTGCTTCTCTCATACTGATTGCATGGTGCAGAGGAGCCAGCCTGGCCTCGTCTCAAAAGGCATGCATGCTGTCATTCACTACTTGGCCAGAGTTTATGGAGTGAGGTTGTATAGCAGAAAGGGACACTGGCTGGATACCTAGTATGGACAAACTTTGTTGAGTGGGCTGGGAGCCTGTAGGAGTGGGAGTCTGGCCTGGAGACCTTGGTTTGGCACAGCCCCAGAAAGCCACTTTTGCCAGTTGGCCCTAGAAAAGTACTCTTTGTGAATGATCTTGGTCTTGCCAGAGACTACCATAACTTTGTGTTGTCATTCTGTGCTAGGGAAAGAGGTTCAAGTTACAGGAGGCCCATGTTCTCTGGAGTCAAGAGTACAGATTTGGGAAAACCAGCCTGGCCAAGTTAGGCCCAAGCAGATGTGTTTCATCTACTATGCTGACATTTCAGGGAGGGCAGTTTGTGTGTTCAGATCATCTTACAGAAAGAAACATCTAAAATTCAGACATCCAAGGACAGCTTTAAAAAGCTTTTGGTTCTTGTAAAGCAGCAGAGTGATGATCTCCTGATCTCATTCAGCCACTTTGTCAAAGCATTCAGTTTGAAATCAGCCAAGCTTTTGTCTGGGCACTAAATATGTCAAAATCTGCAGACCTGTTCTTGTTGCATCTTCCTTCTCTCTCTCTCCGTTCCTTCTCCCTAGAGGCAGGCCCTCCACCCGTGCCGAGGACTCACCATAGCATCACAAATCAAGTTGCCCATGTTGCATTCTCTAAAGCGGCATGATTGAGTGGACCCATCCAGGTAGACAATTGTTCTCCCTAGTTCCTGAGTGGAATAATTATCTAATTTGATCCTCCATTGATTAATATCTGCCTTGATGCTGGGATCTAGAAGAAAAGGAAAGACATTAGGAAGGTGGGGGGAGAGAGAGCTGGCAGTGAAAGCAGGTCTCCTGAGAGTCAGTTCTGGAGGAGGAATCAAGCCTCACGTGGCTTAACTGCTGGGAGGATGCATTTCTCTGCCACACTTGTGCATTTTACTTTTGATTATGAAATTCCTTAGGCCTGGCATTAATACCTGGGTGATTATTAAGTTTGAGACAGGGTCTCTCTGTAGCCCCAGCCAGCCTGGAGCTCACTATGTAGACCAGGCTGGTCTTGAACTCTGAGATCTGCCTGCCTCTGCCTCTGGATTGCTGGGATCAAAGGTGTGCGCCACCACACTGGGCAACCTGGGGTGTATTTTAATGTGAGGATGTGTTGAGCATTTCAACATTCACTCACCACATCTGGGTGAGCACCTATCAGCCCACCTGGCATGACACTGGCTAGTTCTGAAAGGCTCAGGGCAAGTATAAAGGGCTTGCTGAGGCATGTGGTTCCAGGCTTGCTCCTTCTCTAGCTACCGGGAAGCCCGTGTTGTGACCACAGACTCTCCTTGGTGTGATGGGACTCACTAGCCATCCTGATCTAATCATGTAAACAGAAAAGGGCTGGTGAGAAAGAGACAAAGCAGCATGTTCATGAATACTGTATCAAATGAATACCATGTCAAATGAATTACGGAAAATAATACTTTTTTTTTTTTTTATTCTGAGTCTCCAAAGAAAAGACACTTAAAAAAAACAAAACAAAACCAAGAGCCAGGTGTGGTAGTGCACACCTTTAATCCCACTCTGGAGGAAGAGGCAGGTGCATCCCCGTGAGATCGAGGTGAGCCTGGTTTACATAGCGAGTTCCAGGCCAGCTGGGGCTACAGGAGGGAAACCCTGCCTCAAAAGACCAAAAACAAAACAACAACAACAAAAAAAAGGATTTTAAAATGATATTTATGTGTACATGAGTGCAGGTGCCCTCAGAAGCCAGAAGTGACAGATACCCTGAGCTAAAATTACAGGTGGCTATGTACCAGAGATGGATGCTGGGAACTGAACTTGGGTTCTCTTCAAGAGCAGCACTGTGCTGAATAGTGTTAGTGTCAACTTGACACACCTGGGTTGAGGGAGCTTCAATTGGTGAACTGCCTCCTTTGGACTGGTCTGCAGCCATGTCTGTGGGGCATCTTCTTGATGAGTGATGTGGGAGGGCCCAGCCCACTAGGTGTGTGCCATCCTTGGGCAGGTGGGCCTATGTTGTATAAGAAAGCAGGTTGAGCAGGGGCCAGAGGAGCAAGCCAGTAAACAGTTTCTCCATGGCCTGTGCTCCAGTTCCTGCCTCCAGGTTCCTGCCCTGAGTTCCTACCTTGGGCTCCCTGATGAACTGTGACCAGGAGATGTAAGACAAATAAACTCTTTCCTCCCCAAATTGGTATTGATCAGAGTGTTTTGTCACAGCAGTGAAGAAACAAACTAGGACAAGCATACACTCTTAACTGCTGAGCCCCCTCTCCAGCTCCCAAAAGGTAATTATTGACAGACTTGGTGTTGTACATTATAATCCCAACATTTGTGAGGCTGAGGCAGGAGGATCTGGAGTTAAATGTCAGCTAGGACTATATACTGAGACTTTGTCTCAGAACAAAAAAGAAGAAAAAAGTCTGATGGATGAAGAAGTTGAGGCCCATTGCAATGGGCACTTTGCCCACACCGCACTGCCATTGCCTCTGGTAGGCAGGGCTAGGATTTGTGCCCTGTTCTACCCAATTTGAATTGCTTTTTTTTTTTTTCTCCCCTCTGGACAGGAACTAACAGTGACTTTCACCTGCAGGGTTAAGCTTTTGAAAGGCAGAAGGAGCAGTGGTTCACAGAGCAGGCTTGGAAAAGCAAATGAAGATTTGGGAACTAGAAGTTTAAATTTTCCTTATGTACAAAGAGGGTAAACACAAGGGAAAAGTTAAATTCTTCAAAAGTTATTATAGTTATTTTCTAAAACAATAAAAAGAGAGAGAGAGGGAAAAAAGAAGAATAGCCACCTAAGTAAGGAGAGAGAGGTGGGGGGCAGAGAGGAAGATCTAGCCACCAAATGAGTTGGTAGAACTGTTTGTCAAATTCCACACACCTTCCAGAATGCTGCTGTTCAGAAGAATGGGATTTCCATGTGAAGTGATGACGTTTCCTTGGTCATCAAATTCGACTTTCAGATAGCCTAGGTATTTGCCAAAAGCATAGGCCTGAACCACAGGAACCTTCTGTCCATCATCAGAGGTGACTATGAAGGGGTACTTCCCAACAGGCACCTCTTTGGAAGGTGGGTTACCTGAAATAAAAGAATCAAAGTTGATCATGTCCACCCTTGCACACAGCTGGCTTGGCCAGCAGGCTACTGGCCTGATGACAAGGAGTTTTAACTTGATCATTCACTAGTTGCTGTTCTATATAGCTGGCCTTTCAGAGCCCTGCAGGACATTTGACCCACTTCCAAATGCCATTTGGCAACAAATCCTGCTATTCACTCAGCGGGCATTTACTAAGCTGTTTTTATAAGTCCAGGCATCGTGCCTGATGATGTGGGCCATACAAAAGCAGAATACTGCTAAGATTGCCGTACCTCCATCCTGACTTTGGCCCTGTTTCCCCTCTGTGGGTGGATTAGGTAGTCCACTTCAATGTACTTCAGTTTCCCTGCCTATAAAATTCTTCTGCCTCTGTTTCCTCTGCTGGATTACAGGTGTACATATCACACTGTCAAGAAGTACAGGAAAGGAAACTGAAATGGAGGAAATAATTCTCATTGCACATATGTCCACTCTTTGTAGACTGGATGTTTACAGATGGTCCAGAGGACCCCTGAGCATGTTGGTTATACACATGGATAAGCTATGAGAGCTGGCTGTGAGTCAGGCCCTGGACTATCATTTAGTCCTCAATGCTTTCCACGAGGCAGGTCATATTAACTCTATAGATGAGAAGACAACTACTGTAGCCAAGCGCCCAAGGTCACATACTGGTATGTGATGGGGAGATGATTGAAAGCCAGAGCTATGAGACACTGATCTTATGTTTTTCCTACCACACAGTGCAGCCTACCATATGTATTCTCAGATAATCTACAAGCTGGTTGCATAGGCACTTACAAAATTATGTGCAAAGCCAACCCAAGCTCTTTCAAGATCTCTTATTTACTTAAGACAACTGAAGTGGCATGCTGTGAGAAATAACATTCCTGCCCTGCCCTAAGCCTGGGACTTCTAGAGCAGTAACCAGTGCAGGGCGTAAACAGTGCAAATGTGGGTCTCCGTGAGCAGTGTGTAGCTGCTCCTAACGCTAATGTGTCACTTCCCTAGATGACCTCACCTACGGTGGAATAGCAGAGAAGAGGAGCACTAGCCATCCTCTTCCTGTTCTGTACACCCTCTTTGGGCAAGGATAGAAGCTGCCCTTCACTTCAGGGGACTTCGGGTATTTAAGGCTCTCAGCCCTTTCAGGACTTTTTCTTTTCTGCCTGGTGTTTGAGAAGCTGCAGTTCCCCTCAAATGTCCACAGGGTGGCAGAGAATATCTCCCATAAAGATATTAATAAGGTGCAGAAATCAGGCATCCAGGAAACCCAAGGCAAGCCTGACGTTTTTTTTAACCTTGATTTTTCTGCCTTCCATGGAAATAGTTTACACAGAATATTAAAATTTGGGAACCCAACAATCCCACCAAGTACCTCATCAGCAGAGCATGCATGCACCCTGCAAACCCAGCTTCCATCTGATACGGAGCACCCTCCAGCCCAGAAAGGTCTTGATGTGTCTTTTCCAAGAGCAAAAGATGTGCCAAGGTCATCTCACGTAGAATCAGGAGCAAGGCTGCTCCCATGTAGCTGAGGCAAAGGCTAGCTAATCGCTACCTCCTCCAAGGCTGAGCCCTCCCTGCTTCCTTCTCTCTGTATTTGGTAATTCCAGAAAACCACTGGCAGGGAAAACAATCCAGGACTTCACATTTTCCACACCACCATTCCACACTATTTGGCAAAAGGTCTGGGAAGTTCATTTATTATATTTTTCAGTGCTAAGGGTCAAATCCAGGGCCTTATGTCTGCTAGATAAGCACACTACTACTGAGTCACACCCCCAATCCTTCAGCCAAAGGCTAAAATAGTCTCTGTACACACATCTACACCTTTGTCTTTAGATAATCTTGGCAAGAGAGAAACTGTCCAGAGACTCTCTCAGCCAGTGACTCATTCAGTACTCACCTGAGGGGCTGTGGTGCATCTGAACTCTGTAAACTCTACATTTCCTAGCACTTCGTGAGTGCCTGAAGAGACCTCACCAGGGCCCTGACCTCAGAGTCATGGAATGTGGGAGCCGTCCTCTCAACACTCCAAGGTAACAGACAGGTGTCAGGGCACAGGCCTTTCAAGCAGTTTGTGATGGGCTGAAGTAAAGAATGTTGAAGATATCCACAGTATGATTTTAACCCATATTGGAACGAATATTGAGAACTTTAATTTACAGCTGAGGTCCCTGTAGAATGACTATGTAAACATAACTGGAAATTAGCTTGTTTTAAATAGTTGCTTCTTGAATTTAAAAAAGGGTTTTGATTTTTTTTTACTTTATTAAAATGCTGAGTTTATTTCACACGTATATTTTTTGTCTCCCCACCATTTCCGTGTCTGACCACCACTGTTACTACAGCCTATCACAACATTCCATTCATACTTAAAACCAAGGAAAGGGTGGAGCTCCATCCTTAGAAACTAAACAGGCATTTTAGACAACACATTCTTGGCAAAGAAACCTGGACAACATTTATCAAATGTTATCAAAGTTCTCACTTTGCAGTATAAAAAGGACAACCAGATATCAAACTGTCACAGAAACAAAATAAGACATTTATCAAAGTTCTCACTTTGCATTATAAAAAGAACAACCAGGTATCAACTGTTACAGAAATGAAGACAGAATATTTCAAATGGTTTGAACTATTTTCTTTCTCACTTTGCATTATAAAAAGAACAACCAGGTATCAACTGTTACAGAAATGAAGACAGAATATTTCAAATGGTTTGAACTATTTTCTTAAAGAGACTTCCTCCACTGCCAGAGACTTGAATAGCCTCCTGGTCAGTCATTCAGAAGCAATTCTTCACATAATTAATGAACTTGGCTTCCACTTTGGGAAGAGAACCACCTTTTAAGAGTTTTACATCCTCCTCCTCTTCATCTTCTCACTCTGCATCTTCTTCCACAGCTACTAAGTGCTGTTCAGTAATATGTACAGGCCTTTGACCACGCCTCACCCTTAAGACAACAGGTGGTGTAATTTCAAATCCCCCTAGGGAAATTGTTGGTTGTACAGACATTTTCAAAGTTGCCAGTGTTACTTTAATTGGACTGCCTTCATAATTCGTTGCCTCTGCCTCAGTGATGTGCAACTCATCTTTTTTACCAGCTCCTAAACTCACTGTTCTTAATGATAGCTGGTGTTCATTTTCATCATTACCCATCTTAAAGTGATAATCTTTGTCAGCCTTTAGTTCACAGCCGAAAAGATAGTTCTGAGGCCTCAGAGGGCTCGTGTCCATGTCCACTGAATCTTCCATGAGGCGGAGGCTCTCACTTTGCTATGAGAGAGGTGGGATGGAGATAACTGAATACTGTGCCTCACAACAGACACACAGGACAGAATCTCCTTATTTTATTTTATGTGTATCAGTATTTTGCCTGCATGCAAGTGCACCTGTGTGTGCAATGCCCACTGAGGCCAGAAGAGGGAACCATATACCCTAGAACTGGAGTTTTGAATGGTTGTTAGCCATTGTGTGTGTGCTGGAAACTGAACCTTTGCAAGAGCTGCCAATGCTTTTTTTTAAAAAAAAATACGGAATTCTTCATGTATTCACATGTCATTCTTGCACAGGGGCCACAATAATCTCTGTATCATTCCAGTATTAGCATACGTGCTGCTGAAGCAAGCACCAGCCAGTGCTCTTGACTGCTAGCTGTCTCTCCAGCTCTGCTTCTTGAATCTTGAATCTCTCTTTTAAATTATTTTGAAGGCCTCATTCTCACTGAAGCCCGCTTTAGCTCTTTCATTTGCTCCATTTCCACATATAAAGCACAGTTTGGGCTACCACTGTCATGTGCCTGCATTACTATTATAGCCTTCAAACTGGTGTCTGTCTCTTCCCTCCCACTAATCTGATCACCACACAACAGTCTGAATGATCTTCCTAAGACATAACTATGTCCGTTCTCTTTCAATATTGATCTTTCAAACACTTCTTTCTGTGTGTATGTGCAAGTACAAGTAGAAGACAGTGGACAGCCTCAGGTGCTACATTTCTTTTTTGGTCTTTTTGAGACAGGGTCTCCCTGTAGTGGGGCTGGCCTGGAACTCACTGTAGACCAGGCTGGCTTTGAACTCAGAGATATCTGCCTACCTATGCCTTCCAAGTGCTGGGATCACAGACGTGTGCCACCACATTTTTTCAGACAGTCCTGGAACTCGTCAAGTAGGCAAGCCCCATGGATCTGCTTATTTCTGCCTCTTCAGCACCACCGGTTTTTTGTTTGTTTGTTTGTTTGTTTTGAGACAGAGTCTCACTGTAGCTCTGGCTGACATGGAATTCACAAAGATCTATCTGCCTCTGCTTCCCTGTGCTGGGATTAAAGGATGTGCCACCACACCCAGCAGGCCCAGCTTTTTTTTTTTTTTTTTTTTTTTTTAACATGGTTTTCAAACACAAACACTTGACTGAGTTATCTCCCCAGCCCAACACTAATATTTCTTTGGGTTTTTTTTGGGGGGGGGTTGGGGAGAGTTGTTTTTCCAGGTTTTTGTTTGTTTCTTGTCCTTTTTGAGACAGGGTCTCACCATAGCCCCAGCTAACCTAGAACTTGCTATGTAGACCAGGCTGGCCTCAAACTCACAGAGATCTGCCTGCCTCTGCCTCCTGAGTGTTGGGATTAAAGACATGCACCACAATGCCCAGCAACATTTCTTAATGTAAATATTATGATCTGAAAAATCGCTATGGTGTGGCTCTTTCTCTTCCAGCGTCAGGAAAGACAGCTTCTCTTCTCTTCAGCAACCTTGGCTTCTTCCCATTCTTGGACCACACCTGCCTGCCTAGGAGCCTTCTCATAAGTCAACGAGTTACATCTTTTTCCTTTAATGCATTTGGCATCAGTAAGGCAGAAAAATTAGCAGCAACTATCTTATAGGGTCCTTAGGAGGATTAAAGAAAATGCAGCAAGCAAAGCCTGATTTAAGAAGTATGCATGGAGCTGGAGAGATGGCTCCAGTGCTGGGGAAGGGGCTCCCCAACCCCTACTTCTTCATCACAACCTAGTCAAGAGGGTACAGCAATCAGAGGATCAAGTCACTGTCTCTTCAGCTGGATGGGCTGCTCCAAGCCCCAATGCACATACAATCTTATCCCTCAGGGAATTCAGAGTCAAACCATGTCATGATGTTTCACACACTCTTCCATTGCTGCTCAGATTCTTGTCCTGTCCTTAAAATAACAAATAGATCACCAAAGGATTATTCATCTTTCATAGGACCAGAGTTTGGTCCCTAGCACTCACATCAGGCCCCCTCAAAATCACCAGTAACTCTAGCTTCAGGGGATCTGTTATCCTTTTCTGGACCCTGCACACATGTGCACATACACATAAATAAACATAAATGTGAAAAAGACAGTACAGTATGACCATAAGTTGATATCCCACTGATATATTTTTGAGAAAAAACAAGTATTTATCTGAAGGGCTTCTCAGAGTGGCCACATATAGTGTGAAATATTCTGAGTGGCTGCTACCCATGGGTCACTCACACTAGCCATGTGAGTGAGTCAACAGAGTGTAGATATGCTTTATCACGCTTGCTCGAGGCACGACTTCTGTCTGCAGATCATGTCTGAGTGCTTGGAAATCCCGCACTGGCAGCAGTACCCCATCCCTCAGCCATGTTTCTAGGCCTGAGGGAAATTAGCAAACTGTGGACAAGCGGTCTGAGGGAAACATAGCCAGGCTGCTTGGGTTGAAGTGCTGCATCTGTGGTTTCTTATCTTTCAAAGGTAAGATGTTCTGTTTAGTTATTTATGAATTTACTTCCGATTCATAGGTGAATTTTTAAAAATAAAAGTATAACATAGAAGTTCAAATTTAAGATTAAAAGTTAAGTTTATAGAATCTAAAAAGTTTTAAAGGTTTTGTTATAAAAATAAACTCAGCATTGCAGAATATCTGGAAAAAGGAAGAAAAAACATTCATAGACCCCCCCAACTTTAAAACGCTAAAAATTTCAAGAAAATATATGTATGCATAGCAGTGAGAGAGAAATTGGTAGCAGACTTCATACTAGGAAGAAACCATTTTGTTTAGTAAAATACCTAGATTAACTGGCGCTCTCCAGAGAAACAGAACCACATATAGAGAAAGAGTAGAGGACAAATTCTCAGAACACAGAACTGTGGTATTTGTCTTGGGCCTCGTCTAAGCCCACTTCTGCTTGTATTTTACCTCATTTAATCCCTATAACAATTTTTTGAGGTAGCTATACCACTATCATAATTTTTAAAAAACGGGGGAGGGAGCTGGAGAGACGGCTCAGTGGTTAAGAGCACTGGCTGTTCTTGCAGATGACCCAGGTTCAGTCCCCAGCATCCACATGGCAGCTAGCAGTCATCTGTAGTTCCAGTTCTGGGGGGAATCTGGATCACCTCCTCTGGCATTGCACACACATGGTACACTTACATGTGCAGGCAAAAAAAAAAAAACCCTCACACGTATTTAATATTTATATATTAAATAAGTAATAATAAAAAAACTGAAGCTCAAGAAGGATCAGTAACTTGTCTCATGTCAGACAGCAATTACTGAGCCAGGAAGGAAACAGCCTGTAGGAGCTCCAAACCCTTTCCACAATTCCAAGCCACATCTGAGGAAAGTCAGAGAAATGAGACCCTGTGTGTAAGACCATCAAACAACAAAATTTTACCCTGTGAAGTAATCAGTGCTCATTACTAATTACTTCACAAGGTAAAAGAGTAGGCCCAGAATTTGACAGAAGTTAGATGTCAGCTTTCCTTATAAAACTCAACCCTCCTTTCAAGGGATCTTAACTCATTTGTTTATAGTCATTCTTTTTAGATTTTGGCTTTTGATAGGCCCACTTCATCTTGGGAAGCAGCTTCATGAGGCATAGCTAAAACTGATACATGTTAGGTGGTTACAAAATTATGTGACTTTGCCCCCAAAGAAAGTAGGTGCTGAAGGTGGGCCAAGACCAGAGGTCATCTGAAAGAACAGAAATGAGTGACCATTGGAATGAACAAGTCCCTGTGTTGACCATAGATACACCCAGGGAGATCACTGCTGAGGCCACTGGTCATACCTCTGTCATTTGACTGATTCTCCAGTGCACTTAAAGCACAGATGCCAGCAGTCTTTATCAAATACTCAGGAAACGGTTCCTTGTTGGAGAGTTTCTCTGTTCAGTGAATGTGATAAATGTTAGGGTTATTCTGAAAAGACAAGATGATCTACACACAGCTTCCTTCTTTTTTTTAAAAAAAAATTAAATACAGTGTCTCATGTAGTCCAGGCTGGCCTTGAACTTGCTGTGTAGAAGATGATATATTCCTGACCTTCCTGCCTCTCTGTCTCAAGTGCAGGATTCCAGGCCTGTGCATACAAAGCTTAAACCCCAGCTTCTTAAACTGTGGGTTATGACCCCATTTGTGGTTGCATAATGGAAAGGGAGGGCCATAAAAATGTTGCAACAGTAAAGATTTCTGAATATACAATGACCAAAAATTAATTCAAAATGAAACAGGATGAATCCAAGATGTTTCTGGGAGTGCCCCCTGCACTGCATCACATGGCTTCCTTGTAGACTTGAGTCTGAACCTAACCTGTGCACTTTGCACTGCATGTGCCATTGTTCCAATGAACAGTGCCCGAGGCACCTTGGTTCAGACTTGAGACCATCACATTATGAATTGCAGCATCTTTACTGAACAGGCAAAATTTTCTGCTCTTACAGAAACATAGTGGTTTAATTATGGAAAACAAGGACTTTAATGTTTTCTTGCTGCCATTCCTCAGTATGTAAGTATCAAATTTGTCTATCTTTAGAGTTTATTGCATTATAATGTTTGATTCTAAAAATTGCTGTTTGGGTTGCTGACGAGTTTCATAAAAACACTCAATTAATTTTGTCTGAGGATTAGGACAGAATTTCCAATTTCTGAAATGACTCTGGACATACATTCTCAGCATTGGTGATTATAAGGTCAAGTCAGCTCTGAAAAACACTGAAGATGCTGCAGCATCAAATGTTCAGCCAAGAGTTAATTCTTGTTCTTGTTCTAAAACAAGACTATGCATCTCAGTATGCAAATTTGCTTTTGTCTGTAGTAAATGGTCAACTTATATGAATATCAAAGTGTTTTTTGTTTGTTTGTTTTTGTTTTGAGACAGGGTCTATCTACAGCCACAGCTAGTCTGGAACTTGCTATGTAGACCAGGCTGGCCTTAATCTCACAGAGATCTGCCTGCCTCTGCCTCTCGAATGTGGGATTAAAGGTGTGCACCACCACTCCTGGCCAAAAATTTATTTTTAAATCAATTTCTAAGGCCAGTAAGATGGCTCAGTGGGTAAAAATGCTTGCTGTGTAAGCCTGACCATTTGAAGGAGACCCCTGATTGCCAGGGGCTGTCCTTTGACCTCCACACTTGTTCCTTGGCATGAGCATGTATTGTAGGGTGCTTCACCAGAGACCACTCAAAGTTTTGCCAAATGAAAGGCATTGCTGGCCAGTAGCTGCACAAGGGTGTTAGAACCCCAGTGTGTAGCCCCGAGTCATCTCAGGGTAAGCTTTTATACAGAGAAACTATAACCAGGGGTGAAAAGTTGAAGTTCCCAAGCTTATAGGTAGAGAGTCCCCTTAACAATTTCTATTCTATTAAGCAACAATTAGTATTTTGCAGAAGCAAGCCAAGTACAACCTACAGAAGTCATAAATCTGCAGTTAGCAGGTGCTCTCCAGGACATGTTGACCTGTTCCCAAGACAGCTGGGTCCTGCTGACATGTGTTCCCATACCCTAGGCCAACTGCCTGATAATTTCAGAGACTAGACTCAGCCTAAACTTTAACATGGTGTAGCTATGGTCAAGAAGGTGCCATATCACACATGTCTGTGCCCACAAACACACCCATCATATACACACACAGTAATAAAAAAAAGTTAAAAGTAAAATAAATTCCTTTGTGATTTATTGTCAGTAAATGTTTGATTTGTGTGCCTAATTTTATATATTTGTATACCTAGGCTTATGTAAAATTTCTTTAATCCCAGCACTCAGGAGGCAGAAGCAGGTAGATCCCTGTGACTTCAAGGCCAGCCTGGTCTACATAGTGAGTTCCAGGCCAGCTGGGGCTACAGGGAGACCCTGTCTCAAAAAAAAAAAAAGAAATAAAGAAATTCTCAGGCAAAAAGAGCTCACAAGTAGAGAAAGTTTCAGAAGCCCTGCCCTAAACTATGTATATAATGCAGCTATGACTCAGTGACTGCAGGGCTGGGAATGTGGCTCAGTTAGTACAGTGCTTACATGCACAAAGCTTTAGGTCTGATCCCAAGCACTGACTAAAACTGGGCATGGCGGCACGTACTTGTGAACCCAGCATTCAGGGGGTAGACACAGGAGACCGGAAGTTCAAGATCATCCTTGGCTAACTAGCAAGTTCGAGGCCAGGCATGAAACCCTATGTCAGAAAAAAGAGAACAAGAGAAAGAAAGAAAAAGAAGAACACCCCACAGTGACAGAATGAATGCAAGCAGACTCTGGCCTCCCTCCTTATTCTAATACAGCAGGGATAGATCTACCCCTACTCAAGGTCAAGAACACACAGCAGGCTCTGTCTGCCTTCTTTATAATTATTTCATTAACTCCATTTGTTTTAAGAACAAAATTCTGAGGCTGGAGAGATGGCTCAGCAGTTAAGAGCACTGGCTGCTTTTGCAGAGGACCTGGGTTCAGTTCCCATCACCTACATGGCTGCTAATAGTAACTCCAGTTCCAGGATCTGATGCCCTCTTCTGGCCTCCTCAGGCATTGCATGCACAGACACACCTGCAGGCAAAACACTTTTCCGCATTAAAAAAAAAAAAAAAATCGGAAAGAACACAAATCAGTGACTTAACATTGCAACTCAAGACACTTGAAAAGCAACAACAAATGAAACCCAAACTCAGCAGACAAGAAGAAATAACAAAAATCAGAGCAGAAATTAATGACATAGAAACAAAGAAAATAATACAAAGAATCAACAAATGTAAGAGCTGATTCTTTGAAAAGATAAACAAGATTGATAGAGCACTAGCCCAGTTAAACAAAAGAAAGAAAGAGCACTTCCAAATCAACAAAATCAGAGATGAAAGGGGAAACATCACAACAGACACCAAAAAGATCCAGAACATTATAAAGGAATACTTTAAAAACCTATATGCTACTAAATTTGAAAACCTAAAAGAAATGGATGGGTATCTAAAAGCATGGGGATCACCATAACTAAACCAAGAAGAGATCAGCAGCTTAAACAGACCCGTAACACATAACGAAATTGAAACAATAATACAAAATCTCCCGACTAACAAAAGCCCAGGACCTGATGGATTTACAGCAGAATTCTACGAGACCTTTAAGGAAGATCTACATCCAATATTACTTAAATTATTCAAAAAAATAGAAATGGAGGGAGAACTTCCAAATTCCTTCTATGAAACCAGCATCACTCTAATACCAAAGCCAGGTAAAGATACAACCAAAAAAGAAAACTATA
>NW_008335885.1:682733-683480 GCF_000622305.1 Nannospalax galili | reverse complement strand
GTGGCACATGCCTTTAATCTCAGCACTCGGGAGGCAAAGGCAGGAGGATCTCTGTGAGTTCAAGGCCACTCTGGTCTACACAGTGAGTTCCAAGCCAGCTGGGGCTATAGGGAGACCCTGTCTCAAAAAGACCAAACAAACAAACAAACAAACAAAAAAACCTATAAACCCGTATCCTTAATGAACATAGAGACAAAAATTCTCAACAAAATACTTGCAAACCGCATACAGTCACACATCAAAAAGATCAAGTTGGCTTTATTCCAGAGATGCAGGGATGGTTTAATATACATAAGTCAATAAACATCATTAATAATATAAATGTACTCAAAGACAAGAACCACGTGGTCATCTCAACAGATTCAGAGAAGGCCTTTGACAAACATCAACATGCATTTATGTTCAAAATCCTAGAGGGAATTGGACTGGAGGGAACATACCTCAACACAACTAAAGCCATATGTAACAAACCCACAGACATCATCATTCTAAATGGAGAAAAGCTGGAAGCATTCCCATTGAAATCAGGAACCAGACAAGGCTGCCCACTATCCCCACTTCTCTTTAACATAGTGCTTGAAACTCTTGCAAGAGCAATAAGACAAGAACAGGAAATTAAAGAAGTAAAAAATTGGAAAAGAAGACATCAAATTGTCCCTTTTTGCAGATGATATGATCTTATATCTAAGAGATGGCAAAAATTCTACCAGAAAACTCCTAGAAATTATTAACACGTTCAGTAAAGTG
>NW_008335885.1:680053-682303 GCF_000622305.1 Nannospalax galili | reverse complement strand
GTCATAACAAAAAGTGGTACTGGCACAAAAACAGACCCAGAGATCAACTGAACAAAATTGAAGACCTAAATATGAGTACATGCACTTTTAACCATCTGATATTTGTCAAAGGGGCCAAGAATATTCACTGGAGGAATCACAGCATGTTCAGCAAATGGTGCTGGCAAAACTGGATCTCCACCTGTAGAAGAATGAAACTAAACCTCTATCCTCCACCTTGTGCAAATGTCAAAGGATCAAAGACTTCAATGTGAAGCTTGAAACTCTGAAACTCTTAAAAGAAAACATTGGCAATCACCTACAAGATATAGTTGTAGGAAAGGATTTTCTAAATCAGACAGACATTGCTCAGGAATTAAGGTCATGAATCCATAAGTATGACCTCATTAAAGCTTCTGGCTTCTGGACATCAAAAGAAGCAACCAAGGAAGTGAAGAGAAAACCCAGAGAATGGGAGAAAATCTTCACCAGCAAAACATCTGACAGAGGTTTAATATTCAGACTATATAACAAACTCAAAAAACAAAGAATCAAGACAGGAAGTAACCCAATTAAAAGATGGGCTAAGGAACTGAACAGAGAGTTCTCAAAAGAAGAAATAAATATGGCTAAGAAGCATCTTAAAAGGAGTTCTACATCACTAGTAATTAGGGAAGTGCAAATTAAAACCACTTTAAGATTTCATCTTACCCCAGTCAGACTGGCTAAGATCAAGAGAATAAATGATACCAAATGTTGGAGAGGATGTGGGGAAAGGGGGAATGCTCATCCACTGCTGGTGGAGCTGCAAACTGGTTCAATCCCTATAGAAAGCAGTGTGGAGAAATCTTAAAAACCACAAATGAACCTACCATTTGACCCAGTTATACCACTTCTTAGCATATACCCAAAGAACTCACCCTATCGCAGAGACACTTGTACATCCATGTTTGTTGCTGCTCTTTTCATAATAGCTAAGAGATGGAAGCAACTAAGTGTCCCTCCACTAATGAGTAGATGATGAAAATGTGGTTCATTTATACAATGGAGTTTTACTCAGTAATAAAGAAAGATGAAATCATGAAATTTGCAGGTAAATGGATGGAACTAGAAACTGTTAGACTAAGTGAAGTAACACAGACTCAGAAAAAATATCCATGAATGTTCTCCCTCATATGTGGATCCTAGCACCAAATCCTGATAAGCAATTATGTATCCAGACATGACTACAGGAACCAGGATGATGAAAAGGAATGAGGGAGGTAAAGGAAAGAACCTGAAAGAGAAGAACAGTAGGAACCAGGCCTTAATAAGGGAGATATGGATAAAATTGGGTTAAGGGAAAGGGAGAGGGAGGGAACATTATACAAGGAAACTAGGGGATAAAGGGAAAGAAGGAGCTCAAGAGAGGTGGGACCATAGGAGAAGGGTATTATTAAGGGAGAAAGGGGGAAATGGGGGCCCCTTAATTGGGGAAACCATGATGGAGAGGTGAGACAATGTGAGAGATAAATAATGTCTAGCTAGTTTTAGAAAACCAGAGGGAACCATATTAGTCCTACAACCTACTGACACATTATACATACAACCAGATCAAATAATATATGTCTAGGCAAGGTTTATCTGAAAACATTTGGTCTTTGCACAAGCTTTATCTACATGGCATATGGTAATTAAAAGTACCAGGCTGGTGGAACTAACCTTCTTGGATGTTTAACAGACATACTTTGAGGCCTGTACTAATTTGGTTTGTTCCTTGCCCTCCTAGGTCGACTAAGTTCCAAGGGACTATGAGCATCTCTCAAAATATCCTATAACCTGTCCTCTTGATCAAGGAGGCCATGGAGAACCCACCAGATGGACTTGAACCAGTGTCCAATCTACAAAGAGGATGGTCAACACAGAGGAAACATTTCCTCCATGCTTCCAAGGGAAGCCAGCCATGGTTGAGTAGGACCTTTGACTTATCTTCACATAGCTGGAACTGGTAAAAGAAAGGAGCCAGGGCCTCCTCCCAAGCCCATGTGACCTGTGAGGAACAGATCCTCAAAGGACCTTAAGAGTAAAAATAAGTTGGTTTATCTGGGCCAATTGTAGGGTCTTAAATACCCAAAAGGAAAGTATAACCAAAGATTAAAGGGGTCAATATAATTTTTTAAGAGACCATATGCATAGCTGAAGGCTACATAATAAGAAACAATGTCAGACAGGAGATACCTTCCTTTGAGTTATTGGCCAGGGTGGCCCAAGAGACTCCCAGATAGTAACCCA
>NW_008335885.1:632698-679960 GCF_000622305.1 Nannospalax galili | reverse complement strand
TTTGTATTCATGCTCAGATGCCGAGGAGCTCAGAAGGTGGGCGACTGTGACCAGTGATAGTCATGTATATAGAGATTAGAAATGTATGTGAAAACGTCTCAATGTCAATTGCTTTGGAATGAATTCTTCTGTATGAAAAAAAAATTTAAAAAATAATGATTAAAAAACAATAATTAGTAGATGTGAAAAACATTATCATTGAAATCTACCTGATGACTTTATATTCATGCTCAGATGCCTAGAAGCTCAGAAAGTAACCAACTGTGACTAGTAATAACCAGATATTTAGAGATTAGAAATGCATGTGCAAACATCCAATGTCAATTGCATTGAAAATGAGTCTTTCTGTAGGAAACAGCATATTTTAAAATGAAATGGAGATCTTTTTTAAAGGTTAAAAACTCATTCAATTTTATGTCTTACAGGATCTATACTGAGTTCAATATTGTGTAGGTATATTAATTCAACTGTGAACCTAAAAATTTACAGCCACATTTGAAAGAGATCCATCCTTGCTCTGGAAATTGTTATTGAATATGTTAAGGTTGTAATGAAATGCTTCTTCTAATCATGTGGTTACTAAATAAAAAAAATTTTTTTTAAATTAAGTGCCGGGCATGGTAGCATACACCTTTAATTCCAGTACTTGGGAGGCAGAGGCAAGTGAATATTTGTGAGTTTGAGGCCAGCCAGGTCTACAGAGCGAGTTCCAGGACAGCTGGGGCTGCAGGAAGACCCTATCTCAAAAAGATGCCCCCCCCCAAAAAAAATTTTAAAGATCAAAATTCTATAGTCTTAACATGACTTCTGTTCCTTGAATAAATGAAAACTTTGAATTTCTTATTAATGTGTGCTTAAGTCCAGAACCAATCGTAATGAAAATTAAGTAATTAAATCTCCTTCAAACTTAGCTAATCAAAGAACCTTTTAAAAGAACTATACTAAGCCACATGTGGCCTCAAATGCCTTTAATTCCAGCACTTGGATGGCAGAGGTGGGTGGATCTCTGAGAGTTTGAGAACAGCCTGGGCTACATAGACCCTGACTCAAAATAAATAAATGATAAATAAGCAATAAATAAATAAATAGCAGTACCTTTTAGCATTCATTCAGCAATACTGGACCCCTGCCTCTCACATGTGAGCTAAAACATAGTCAGGAGCAAAATAAACACTCCCAGACTAACTAGGAGAGAGAAGGGAAGGCTGCTAGGCTGTTTGGAAAAGAGGCCTCGAGACCTGAACCACTGAAGGCTGGCTCTGAAAGAAATACAGGGTGGGGAAGCTCTAGGGATGGGAAGCCTGGGACAAAAGGGTCAGAGAGTGGAGTTCTGAAGCTGTCTGGAGATGATCCTGTTTCAGCCCCTGTCTATGAACTGAAGTTGCTGAGACAGAGTGGAGGTGACAGTCATTGCAGTGATGGGAGCACGATGCTGTGAGCCTTGGGCACTGGCTCTGTTATCCACACAGACACCCTGCCAGGATGAAGGCTGGTGTGCAGAAGGAGAGAGGAAACTGAGTGCTAATCACTCCATGAGATGGGAGAGTGCTAGGAAGCTATTGCCACGGAGATAAGAACAGGCAGGTGGTAAGAGCCTCAAAGGTGCTCCCTGCAGTCACCTAAGTATGTTACAAGTTGTTCTACAAAAAGAGAGAAAGAATAAAGAAAGATTTCCTCAAATCTTGTAAAGTAAGCAATCAGCCCCTATGCATGGGCCTTTCTAGGGAACAGTGTGTTAGAAAGGAAGGGAATCACACATAACGATGCCCTTCAATGCAGATAGAAACCGATGTCTATACTCATCTAAGACCATATCCCGCCACACAAACATTTAGAACCAAGTATCTGGCTCAAGTATTGGGAGGCAGACAGGAAGCCAGTATCTTAGGATACCTTGAAGAATCAAAAGAACAGAGTCCCCTGGTGTACCTGCTGTATGCTTCAACATGAGTTCACTTTGCTACTTTTTCTCAAAGGCAAAAACATGGACCTCTAGATCTCTTGAGTTTAATTCCTTTAGAGAAAGCTTTGCCTCTTGACCCTCATCCTTGCAGCGATAACACTCTGTAAACCCGGCTGGGAAACCTCTTCCTCTTGACTGTGAGCTGAGTGCCACCAGGCAAGGCCAGGTTGGTGAGCATGTGTGCAATAGTTTCCCTGGAAAGATCCTGGAAGGCCTGTCTCCATAGGAGGGGAGTAGGCCATGCACTGTGTGCATCATGCTTCATTTAATATTGAGGCTTTTAGAGTATGGGCTAGATACAGTAAAAGGAAATTAGTGGGTGGTAGAAAGTACAAAAGATTAAATAAAAGAACAGAAAATAGCCGAGTGCAATTCAGGTGCTTTGGAAAAGTTTTCCTGTGGGCGTGTGTGCATGTGCTCACTGTGAAGGCTCCTATGGATTAAATTTCCAGCCAGGCATGGTGGCTCATGGGTGTAATTCCAGCAACTTGGAAGGCTGACATAGGAGGATTGCTCTAAGTTTGAAGAGAGTCTGGGCTACAGTTGAGATCCTACTTCAAGAAACAAAACAAAGATTTAAATTTCCAAGGACTGTATTATTTTTTTACTATATTTATTGACTGATCATGTTTAATGAAATGTAATTATATAATTTTTTTGTAATTATATAATTTTAACTTCATGGTAATTCCATAAAAAAGTTTTGAGGAAAAATCATTTAAATTATATTTACATACTTATTGTGTGTGTGTATATGTATGTGTGTGAGTGTGTGTGTGTGAGAGAGAGAGAGAGAGAGAGAGAGACAGAGAGACAGAGAGGAGGGAGAGGGAGAGAGATAGAGATGTGTGTGAGAATGGGTGCACATACACATGATGCACATGTGAAGGTCAGAGGACAATTTTCAGGAATTGGTTCTCTCCTTCCACCTTTATGTGGTTTCTGGGGATCAAACTCAGGTTGTCAGGCTTGCATAGCAATTACTTTTATCTGCTGAGCCATCTTGCTGATCCAAAAATTGTTTTTTAAAAAAATTATTTTTCATGAAGAGCCCATTCCCAACTACACGTCAGTCTGGCCCTCCTCAGGTTGCCCTGGTTGGGGATACCCAGTCAGATCTTTCTGTCTCCATGGCCAGGCTTCTGGGGCTATACAAGTTTCCTAGGTGAGTTGCCCAAAGCTTTGTCCTTTCATCAAAAATTATGATCATATTGAAATTGATGGTGACAACCACAGTCCTGAGTAGCTCCAATGTGGAGCCAGGATCTCTGCTCACAGTCTCCATGTATGCAATTGCTTTCTTCCATGGAAACTTGTTTTGAGAGAACTATAATCTCCTTGCATTGATGAGGAAGCAGGGTTAGAGAAAATATCTCTTGTAAATTAAAATAATAATTTTTGTCAAAAAATTATTTTTATTTTATATGTATGAGAGTTTTGCCTGCATGTATAAAGAGATGTACCCTAGCTCAGAAAAATGTTATTGAATAGGTTAATGCTGTTGTAATGAAATGCTTCTTTTAATTAAAAAAAAAATCAGAGTGGATTAAGTTTGCAAAATATATTTGTGTAGACACAAGGGAAATAGCTTGGTATGTTTTTTTTTTCTATGTCCTACCAACATGTATGGGTTCCTATTAAGGTGCTGTTGCTTAAAGAGATGATACTTAAAACACACAAGTTTTCCTAATGATGCCTAAAAATCAGAAATGCACAACTTGACTTGGTCAGCTGGTCTAATCTGATAAGAGTGAGCTCCATTGATGTTTTATTCCAAAGACACATAGAATTAGAATCAGAGAGTAGTATTTTTTCATTTTTAAAACTATGTATATAATAAAGCTCTTAAATTATATATATAAAAAAAAGTGTACTATGTGCATGCAATGCTCGGGGAAGCCAGAAGAGGGCATTAGATCCCCTGGAACTGGAGTTACAGAAAGTTGTTAGCAGCCATGTGGGTGATGGGAACTGAACCCAGGTCCTCTGCAAGTGCTCTTAACTGCTGAACCATGTCTTCAGTCTTGACAAAGTTTTTTAAGGCTAGGAAAATTTATTTAAATAGATAAGTAGGTCTCATCCCCTTTTATATCCTTTAACTGCTAAGTTCACTTCTCAAAAGAGATGTCAAAATAGATTTTCATGGAAACAAGTTTAATCTTTGTCAGACATTATGAAATGTGAAATAGATGACTAAGACTCTGGCCAGAGTTCAAAGGGACTGAAATGATCTCTTCAAGATTTACAGATAGGCAAGCTGCTGCTTTAGCCTTACTCAAGTTTTCCATCCTGCATTGCAGGACTTCAGTGGCTGGGACAATAGTTATAAGAGCCAAGGGACAAGCATCGGCCTCCTCCAACCCCAGTCTTTCAGGTCAGAGGTACCCCAGCTGATAGCTATACAACATGGGTTATGGCACCCAAATGATGCCATAGGTGCCGCCGATCACGATGGTATAAAGACAAGTCTAGGTGGCAATGGAAGGAAATTAATTTCCTAAAATATAACTGGAAAAAGGAAGAAAAGCCAGCCGGGCATGGTAGCACATGCTTTTAATCCCAGCATTTGGCAGGCAGAGGCAGGCGGAGCTCTGTGAGTTCGAGGCCAGCCTGGTCTACATAGCAAGTCCTGGGCCAGCTGGGGCTACAGGGAAACCCAGTCTCAAGAAAAAGAATAATAATAATAATAATAATAATAATAAGAAGAAGAAGAAGAAGAAGAAGAAAAGCCAAGTGTAGTAGCACATGCCTATAATCCTAGAACTTGGGAGACAGGCAGCAGCTTCTTAGGTTTAAGTCAGCATGATCTATATTGCAAGTTCCTAGGCTAGCCAGAACTGCATAGTGAGACTTGTAGAAATGACTTTTATAATATGATATAATCTGGACTAAAGACTTTTACTTAACCTTGCAACAAAAAAGTTAGTTTATAATGTAAACAAGCTCACTGAGCTATGTGCTCCTTTGTTACCAGAGCATAAGCCCTAAATCCCTCAGGACCCCCCCTTGCCCTCCACCCAAGATGGGTATGAGTGTACACATGCATGCTTTACATATCAGAGTGCTGAAAGCAGAATGCTTTTCTCATAGCAAACAATGAGAGAAATCTGAGTGTGTGTGATGGCCTAGGCCTAGGGATCTAGCCCATCAAGATTACCTCAGAGGAGCCCAAGGTAACTGTCCAGATATTGGGTAAGTCCTTGTCCTCTTAATCAATACGGGATCACTTGATCGATACTGCCTGCTTTCTCCAGTAAGATCTACCCTTCTCAGATCTCTCTGTAGTGGGCATTAATGGCTGGCCTCACTGGCCACAAGTTACAGGTCCTCCCCTTCTCAGTTCTATCTGGGGACAAATGATTACCCGCTCCTTTCTAAGCACGTCTAGTTGCCCTACCCCTCTATTGGGAATGGGATGTTATACCTAAGCTTTACCTTCCTTTTGCTTTCAATCACACACCCTCTGAACACTTCTTCTCACCTCCTCCTCTCCCCTCTCTCCACTTACCTCCTGAACAGGAAGATAAGGTCTCTCCTTCTAAGGCCCAACTTTTTCTTTTTTTCTTTTTTTTGGTCTTTTTGAGACAGGGCCTCCTTGTAGCCCCAGCTGTCCTAGAACTCACTATGTACACCAGACTGGCCTTGAACTCACAGAGACAGAGATCTGCCTGCCTCTGCCCCTGCCCCTGCCCCACAGATCCTTCTAAGCCCATTTCCTCTGCCTTCACTCACCTACAGCAGGCTCTCTTCAAACCCCGGCCCTCCCAGATCTTAACCATCCATTTACTCTATATGCAACAGAGAATGGGGGAATGGCCATGGGTATTCTAGGGCAAATGAAGGGACCCCCAAATTCTAATAACTTATTTATTTGGTGGTCATGCAGAGATGTTCTACAGGTACACTGAATTTGGCTGCTGAGCAGGTGAGTTCCTTTATCTACTTTGCCTTGAGGCATTTGAGACTGAACCTCCTTGCCTCTCAGAGGAAAAAAAAGGTTTTAAAAGCCATTTCTTCCTGGATATTTTCCTCAGGATTTCATGGTTTTTTCTCCACCATGGTTCTCTCCATGGCTGGGGGAAAAGAGCACAGACAGAGCAGAGGGGCCTGTAAGTTGGACCTCAGGCCCTGTTGAGCACCAAGCAGTGCTTACACAATGTGGTTTCAAGGTAGTTGCTTTTCTGACTGGATCTAAACATTTTAAATTTCAGTAAACATGGAGAGAATGCTATGCTCTGGCTGGACATTTACTCTCAGAGCAACAGCCCAACAATGAGTGCTGGACATGGCTCCCCATTTCTTCTGCTGCCTTCCTGGGTTTCTTTCCCAACAACAACTTGTATCTAGGAATGAAGAGATCCAGAGGACGTTGTCATGTGTGGTGAAAGACATGGACTCTCTTCCTTGGTTTGAGATTATGAATTTCTTTGCTTGCTTTACTGTTTGGGGCCTACATATCTGAAAGCACTTTTTCCTGCTATAGCAGTATGACTTAACTGGGTGTTTTCTAAGAGTAAAAAAAGGGTTGGCATGCACATTTAATCTTAGAGATAAGTGAATCCCACAGGGCTTGCATCCTGGTGGAGGATGGACTTATTTTATCATGGAGCTGAGCTCACTAAGGTAGCCCTGTGGGTTGGTCATCATCATGGCTAGTGATCTCATCAAGAGAGAGGCAGTCATGTGATCTGGTCTTCACCTTGGTGGATGCATCATCAATATGGGGACAATCACATAGCTTGGTTGCCATTTTGGATGGTAACATTTTAAAAATGGTGGCGATCTGTGTGACCTTGCCACTATCTTAATTCAGCCATCATCAACTGCAATTGGCAGGGCCATCTTTTCCCTTGACTGACAGATACCTACCAGAACCACTACCAGTGTCTGTTTTAAGGCTCTTCCAACAACCTCACCCTCTTCCTGGGGTGGCCCTGGCCTCCACACTATCTGTTTGTATAGCTGAACTAGTGGACTCTCTCACTTTCACCTATTCTCTGCAATACCCATTCTATTTCCACCTTACCTCATGTTTACCAGGGAATGGGGTCTTCTTTCTATGTGGCACTAGTTCCTACCTATGCCTTCCTACCAACTGGACTGGTACCTGCACTCTTGTCTACCTATCTCCTTCCATTTTCCTGGCCCCTGCTGACACCCCTTTTTTGGTCCCAGTGTATTTTCCTTCCATCACAGACATGCTGTGGAACTTGTGGCAGCCTTAGGGATTACTGCCAAAATCGGCATGGGAGCTGGGGTCTTGCTACTGCCATAACTTACTTTCGGACCCTCTTGGTGGAACTCAGGGACTCACTCACAGAAATCAGAAAGCAATTCCTAGAGTTTCAGGCCAAACTAGATTCACTAGCAGGGGTTGTACTCCAAAACAGATGAGGACTAGACTTCCTGTTAGCAGAAAAAGGGAGTCTCTGTCTTGCCCTGGAAGAAGAGTGCTGTTTTTATCATTACAGGTCTGGATATGTGAGGGTGGAGCTAAATGATTATTAGACATGGCAAATAAAATTAATGGCAGACTACGCCAACAGCGGTCCTCTAACCCACCAGTAAGGGTCCTCTAATCCAGTACGGAGTTCCATCTTCCCTTGGTTACTCCCGCCTTGGTCCCCCTAACCATGATTATCCTACTGTTACTCTTCAGAAGAAACGCTGATCAACAGCCCCAACCACTGAGATTCTTGTCAAGTTTGGGAGCATATTTTTTCTCAACTCAATTTCAGCCCTGACAAAAATGCCCACCTGGCCTCCAGTCCGCGCTCTTCCCCTATGAAGACCCCTCCCAGTTGGAAGTAGCCAGAGGATCTACACCACCCCAGCTCCCTATTACCAACAAAAGACTGGAATGTTAGGTCAGTTACAGGAAACCCCAAGCACCAGAGCATTGAAATTCTTTAGACACACACCCAGAAGTAACACCCCACCCCCCAGGTCACATGTGTGGCCTGTAAGGTCAACCTGCTCTTGGCTTCTCGGTATTGCCCCCAGATGTCTCTTTTGTCAGGCTGTTATGGCCTGTGATTCCCGCCCCCCACTTCTGATAAAATCTCCCACTGTATGGCTTACTGCTGCTCTCTATACCCTATCTGTCCCCTGTAAACTGTCTTTCCTTGCACCGAGTGGCTTCTTTTGGTGGTTTCAGACACTTAGAATTCTTATGATGAGCAATATAAATGCTTAATCTAACTCTGTGGGATCTACTATTGATAACCCAATGAATTAATTTCATAAGTACTAGTGGATAGAATTACTTTGAAATTCTTTAACTGATGTCTATCAAGAGATAAAATACCTGTGCAGCAGTTGAACTAGCATACATTAAAAGACATTATTTCTTTAAGTGAAGGCCAGCCCTGCTTGGCAACTCACAGTTCTGAGGAGCATATTTTGACTGGTAAGCAGCCTCGAGCACTCTGCATAGCAGAATATTGCTATGCACAGTGGACAGAGTGCTCTCTCTCTCACACACACATAACTTGGACAATGTGGTACTTAGAATTGTAGATGTGTCACTAAGAAGCCATTTGAACAGGTCTAGAGGGGGGTTCAAAGTCATTCAAGTTAATTAGGAATGAGGACTTTGGACCTAATATTTCATTTCATTTCTTTCTTTTATTTGTAGCATTATTTTATTTTCTGATCCCAAATATAACTCGTATCCAATGTTTAAAAATATTCAGAAGTGGGTTGGAGAGACAGCTCAGTGGTTAAGAGAGAGCACTGGCTGCTCTTGCAAAGGACCTGGGTTCAGTTCCCAACACTCACATGGTGGCTAACAACCATCTGTGACTCTAGTTCCAGGGGATTTGACAGGGCATTGCATGACACGGGTACAATTACATACATGAAGGCAAAACATTCATACACAAATAATAAATAAAAAGCACTGTGCGGTCTTCCATCCTTAAGAACACTTATTTGGAAGTCCCATGAAGAAAAGAAAAGAAACCTGATGGGTGTGGTGGCTCACGCTTTTAATCGCAGAACTTGGGAGGCAGAGGCAGGGGATCTCTGTGAGATCCAGACCAGCCTGGACTACACAGTGAGTTCCAGGCCAGCTGGGGCTACTGGTAGACCTTGTCTCAAAAAAATTTTTTTTAAATTAATTAATTAATTGGAAAAAACCCAAAAAAACCTTTGCCAGCTAGATATGGTGGTCCATGCCTATAACTGTAGCAGGGGAGACAGAGGCAGGAGGATATAAGTTTGAGGCCAATCTGGGCCATATAGTGAAACACTGTCTCAGAAAACCAAAGGCTGGGGATATAGGCCCTTAATATGTATAAGGTCCTGGTTTCAGCCCCCAGCACCACCAAAAATTTAATTAAAGAATAATTACGGGGCCGGGAATGGTGGTGCATACCTTTAGTCTCAGTATTCGGGAGGCAGAGGCAGGCTGATTTTCTGTGACACCAACCTGGTCTACATAATGAGTTCTAGGCCTGCTGTGCCCACAGGGAGACCCTGTCTCAGAAAAGACAAAAAAAGAAAAAGAAAAAGAAAAACTATAGTTAGGTAACAGGGTTTGCCATGCTAGTCTGGTGACCTGAGCTCGATACCCTGAACTCAGGTAAAGGTGGAAGGAGAGAAATAACTCCCCCAAATTGTCTTCTGATCTCCATATGCATCTGTCATATATAACCTCTAGTAAGAATAGTAATAACAACAACAGCAGCATGGACCACTTTCTTATTGATAGCTGCTTTAATACCCAGGGCATCCCCACTACTTTGTGGGGGTTTTTTAGTTTTGTTTTTATAAAAACAGGATGGCCTTACATAGTTCACATAAATTTCTCCAAGAAAAGGTCTATTTCTACACTGAAGCTATCCCTCCCTCGGTTGAAGGATGTGTGTTCACAAGCCAGACCTCTGCCTCGTTCTTCTCTGGAGCACTGTTCCAAGATCTACACAAATGGGGATGGTGGGGAATATGGAACCAGATCTGTACACTTTGGAATGGTATAGGTTCAAACTGAGAAAAAAATAAAGGTTTTCTAACTAAACTACCTACTAACAAGCTGGGGTTGGGGCACAGGTTAGGGTGAGAATGCGTCTCATTCTTGGAAGAACCAGGGGGTCATGTGGCTTCACTGTCCTGATATACTGAAGGGCTAAAACTGGATTGAGCATTCTGGCTCCTCCTATTAGCTGTATAATCTGCATATCAAATCTTATCGCTTAAGCTATGAAGGACCCACTTAATACATTCTTCTGCAATTATGTTTATGTATAATTATGCTTAAAGTTGTTTATATGACATGGTGCATTTTTTGGACTAGTTTGACCTTTTCTGTTTGTTTTTTGAAATAGGGTCTTACTATGTAGGTCAAATTGGCATCAAACTTGAGATCCTCCTGTCTCAGTCTCCGGAGTGCTAGAATTATAGTTGTGTGTCACAATGTCTGGCTGGACATGTTGTTTTTGATATAAGTCTATTATAAACTGATTTTTGGCTGGGGCTCAGTAATTTTTTCATTCCATGTGTATAGTATTGACTTATCATCATGAAATGAATACATTATTGCAATGTATCCCAGGAAGATTGTCTTCATTCAATGTGAATTACATATAGACAGTATATTATAGCTTATATGTTGTATATCATATATTAAATAGTTATGGAAATAATAAGTTACAAAAGTAAAAGAGGGATAATAACTCATGTGGGCATCCTGGCCCGTCCTGTAGAATTTGTTCAAAACCATTACCTGTGTAAAGAAAGGTATTGGAGTGTCCTCCCACCACAACGTCCACACCCTTCACTTTCTGAGCGATGAGCTTATCCATTTCAAAACCAGAGTGTCCCAGGGCAATGATTTTGGTCACATTTAGAGTTTTTAGTTTATCTACTTCAGGTTGCAATGCAGTGATTTCATCTTCAAAGACTAAATTTGTTCCTGAGAAACAAAATTAATAAAATGGATATTAACAATTTTATATTACTCCTTATCATAATACCAACATGTAAGTACAATAAACATCTTATTAAAGCTCTTCAATTACTAAGACCAAAATATATTTATATATCAAGTATAAAATCCATAGAAAGCAAAGAAAAATTTTAATCAGTATTCTTGGTTGCATCGGGTTAAGGCTATAGGTGATATTTTTGCTTAAACTCAATCTCGTACTCTAAGAAGACCAGTATGGTTTGTTGCCTTCTCCTTTTGCATTTAGACTTTCACGGTACTCATACAGAGATTGTCTGAGCAAGAGAAGGGTCACGTGCCCAGCTATGGAGTCCACTACTTTGTTCAGAAACTTGGGATAGTCTTCCAACCTAAAACTGTCAACAAATAACCTTCAGATGCCAACTTAAAATATTTTTTATATTGATTGATTGATTGTGTTCGTTGGGGAGAGGGACGCCATGGCATGTATGTGGAAGTCCAAGGACAATTTGTGGGAGTTTGTTCTCTTCCTCTACAATAAGGGTCTCAGGGATCAGTCTCTGGTCATCAGCTGTGATGACAAGGGTCTTTACCTGCTGAGCCATCTTGTCAGCCCTTGAATGCCAGTTTTAATATAACAGATGATAACTGTTCAGTTTTGCAGACAATGAGTGTCAACATTAGAGCATTACTGAGTACTGAATTCAATAGAGGCTTCATCTAAACATGACTGGCGCTGGGAGGGTGTATATTCCTCAGTGCTACTCACTCCTCTACTCTGCTAATAACTGCCAGCTAGCTTGGGTTTAGCTCCCCAGCCTGCATATTCCTATGCTAAGACCAGGACCTCCCAGTCTCTGCAGCCAAAACTCTGCAAGTCCTTAGGTTTTACAGTTTCAATGATCATGAAGGGATTGCAAATACAGACTGATGCACTGCCCTAAAACCACAACTAACATTCTGCTGCAGAGCAGTCCTCCAGTGGATCCACATACCCCCATGCTACTTTATAAGAACTAGCACAAAAATGAAAATGCCTCCAAAATGCACAAAGCTCATAAAGAACTTTCAAAATGCAAGTCTGTAAACTCTGGTTTGAAAAGCAAGAATCTCTGCAAATCTCAGCAGATACTAAAAATACAGTCCATTGCCATGTTTACTGGCCAGCTTGTGAGTCCTGACCACGTGTCCACCCCACATGTTCAAAGTATCATGAAAGGGAAATAACATAACAGGTACCATGGCCAGGGAGGCTCCAGAAAGACGGCTGGGAAGCTAGCAGCCTCCAGACAGTGTTATCAGTAGCTCTAGGCAACACTGGAAAAATCAAGAGTTGCACCAGCGTCACCACTTCTGTCCACTGTGAGAACCTCAAGGATAATTTGCTTCTTGTGGCTTCCCAGACAGCCCTCCGTCCTGAGGCCCTCTTAATTACTTTTCTGTTGCTGTGATAGAAATACCCAACATAAGCAACCTTAAGGAAGAAAGGGCTGATTTTAGCTCACAGTTTGAGGGTACAGTCTGTCATTAGGGCAAATCCCGGTGGCAGGAGCTAGAGGCAGCCTAACTGCACCCAAGGTCAGGAAGCAGAGTGATAAATGCTCCCACTCAGCTAGCTTCCTCTTATGCAGAGCAGGAGGACTCAATCTGAGGGAACAGAGCCATCTTCCTTTAGAGTGGATCTTTCCAGCTCTAATCTAATCAAAGCAGTCCCTCACAAGTATGCCCAGAGACTAACCTAATCTAAATAATCCCTCACCTGTGTACTTGGAGGCTTGTCTCCTAGGTGACTGAAGATCCTGTCAAGTTGACCATCAACACTAACCATCACAGTCCTTCTCTGCAAGCCTTCCCTGAGCATCCTTTTGAAATGACAAGGTACACCTCCTGCCACACAGGGCCTTTCCCCCACCTCCTCCACTACCTTCTGACATGCTAGACACTTTACTAGTTTATTCTCCCACTGGATAAGTGAGCGGGGGGACAAAGACACTGGTCCCTGGGGGAAGGAATGATGTGGACAGAGTGCTGCCATCTTCTACTTTGGTTGGACTGGCAACAAAATAGTTCAGTGAAATGCCTCAGGATCAGGGACTGTGTTCACCTCATACATCATACACCAGAAACCTCATGGGGATGGGTTCCACACACACCGAATGCACAGGATGTATTTTAGAATCCCAGAAGACTCTCCTCTCTCTCTCTGTCTCTCTGTCTCTCTGTCTCTGTCTCTCTCTTTCCTCTGTCTCTCTGTCTGTCTCTCTCTCTCCTCTCTGTCTGTCTGTCTGTCTGTTTGTCTCTCTCTCTCTCTGTCTCTCTCTCTCTCTCATAAACACACACAGAGGAATTTCATTGCCCAGCTAAACTAAGTTAAATGTGCTAGAAATAGATGTAATACATGTTTGAGTGCTTAGGTCACCAGAACTAAAAAACAAAACAAAACAAAAAAAAAACTACATTGTATTCAGGGCCGGAGATCTATAAGAACACCCTGTGCCAGGTTTCACTTACAATTTTGAACACACTGAATTAAACACATACTGTTTATGTCAACAAAGAAGTTCACTGAGCAGAGGTATAGTGCTTTTAAGAAGTAACTCAGAACAACATAGACTCCACCAGCTTGATTTTGTCATTATTCCATGAACACACATTTCCCAGTTGTTCCTTCTGCTTACAGTCCATGAAAATAGTGTCAAGCTATGGCTTACTACATCTATTTCCAAGCCATGAGTGCTGTAAAAGTGGAAAATACCTGGATTTGAGAGAAAAGGGGTTTCTTTTGAAGTATATCCAACAATTCCCACAACTTCACCACCAACAGAAAGAATTTTATATGGCATATAAAGTCCGGATATCTGAGGAGCCAGCGGTCCCTTTGCTTTAATGTTTGCACTCAGAATTGGAAATTTGGCATTTCTGAGGAGTGGATCAATCAGTCCTTCCACACCGTTATCAAATTCATGGTTCCCCAGTGCCTAGATAAAAGAGAAAAGAAAAAAAAAAAAGAATTAAGTACCCTGGAATTTCCAATAAAAACATATCTTAAAAAATTATTACAGTAGTCCAGTGGCTTCTGAAACTGGCTAGGTTCTATGAGGCGAACCCCATAGCCTGGTGTCTTCCTCACCTCCAGAGGTGTGATTCAGGGGCTGTGGGGGTGGGCTCAGAGACACTCAGGTCACAGGTACAGCACTGCTGCCCTCCGTCTCCCCCATCTCCTGAAGTTGCAGTAACTAATGCACACAGCTGTCTCCGCTAGCTGGGAGCCACTGCCCCACTGTTCTCCATCCTGGCTGCTGTAGAGGCCACCTTTACTAGGCCCTGCCAAGCCTTTTCCTGCTGTTTTCCTGAGTTAGACCACACTTCAGACCTAATCTTTCAAACCAGCACCTGTTTGGCAGAATGCTGACATCCCTAGACCTGCCTCCTTACCACTTTTCTTGGGTCATCACACCCCAAGGTTCCCATGATTGCTCTTCCTGAGGATGCCTCTAATTCTGGGGAAACAGGGGCTGGTAGGCAAGAGCCTGTGTCTCCATGTTTTAAGGTGGGTGCTGGCTTCCTGCTCTAGTCAGCTCCATGCCACCCTGTACCCTGAGCAGGAGAAAAGGACTGGGAACATTATGGAGCTATGGAAAGAGAAAGGAGCCCCTCTCTGTGGAGTCTGGTTGAAGGCTCTCTCCAGCTGAGAAGCAAGAATTTCAGCACAATTAACATTCACTGTGAAGGTCGCTGGCATAGGGACAATATTCCTTTTCTATAGAGTTGTTTTTATTTTTTTCAAATAGAATGTTAAAATAGTCCATGTAATTAAAATGAACCATCGAAGTCTGTATGACCTTCAAATACAGCCTTATCCTTTTGCAGGTGTTTTCTAGGAATCTCACAAATAAGACTAAAGCTTTGTTTACAGTAAAACCAGCTTAACTTTCCTTGTAACCCTTTACTTTCTCAGCTGTGATACGTAATAGCCAGTACATCTAAGAGCTATCCTGTGGCCTCATTTACCAAGAAAGAAAAGGTTCCTTGGAAACTCTTTGAGGTACAACTGCAGAAGCCACCGAAAGCTGTATGTATGGCTACTGAAAAGACAATCACATCTCTCTTGAGAAACTCACAGCCATACTCGGGGACATAATCCCCTTCCCCGAGTAGCTCTCTTTCTATGAATTCCCAAGCTTAAATCCATATGGAACTTTCTTCCCAACAAACTCCAGCTCTGCTTCATAGTGGTTCATCCTGAAATTCTTTTCTGTGGCAAAGCCAAGAGTCTCATCTGAGTAGAAAGTCTCTGAAAAGAACCACTCAGGCTGCTGCAGGCTGAGGCTGTCTCAGGCCTGCACCCCGCTGATGCTGGCAGCCTCATTCCCAGCAGTTTATGTCCAGGGAGAACCTCCTGATGAAGTGACAATGAGCCCTTCAGAAGGTTCTGGATTCACTCTGCATATAACACTTCAGGTAGAGCAGGGATGGTGTCATGTGTCATCATTATGATACCCCTCCAATCCCCCAGGGTCAGATGTATCAAACATGGCACCCGTCACTTTCCCCAGAAAGCCCCTTCCCCACTTGGCCTCCTGGACAAACTCAGCTCCCCTGGGTACTCACCCACTTGCTCTGGCTGCCAAAGCCATTTTACCACTCCAGTGCTTAAACCACGGACTAACTTTGTCAATACCACTTCATTTTGCTTCACTTTTTGGGTCATCCAGCAACATGCCTGGTGACCCCTGAAGCCACCAAGGACCATGATTATCTTCAGCTTCACCTCCTCCTCCCAGTGAGGTAGGCAAGCATAGGGAGTAGGTTAGTAACCTGGGATGCCGCTTGGTTTGGGCTGTGCACACACCCCTTTTCTAAGAAGGCACCTGGCAGCCTGGTACCCTCACCTGCACATACTACATACAGACTCTCCAAACAATGTACCTAGCAACCTGTTAGCAACCTAGGCACCTCCACCTGCACTGAGCTGCACACACACACATCTTTCTCTAATGGGATTGCTTCTCTTTTCCTTACACCATAGTTTCTATTCAACTTACTCCTGTTATATCTGAGTATAAGGATAAGGGAATGATCCAGCCTTGAACTACTTTTGGATGCATGCAAGATAAGGCAAACTGTGTCCTCTAAGTGAACTTTTAGGGTGAATCTTCTATTTATGATCTCATGCCATTGCTTATTTGAGCATGCATATGATTAAAATCAGGTGCATTATGGGAAGGGACAATAAAGGAAAAGTTATATAACTTAAACCTATCAATCGAAAGAGAACCACCTAAATTACGCCCACTAACCAGCCCTTCCTTCCTTTAGACCCCATAAAAGAAGCCTTGGACAATAACCTAGCCCTTGAGCATACTCACTCAAGTGGCTGGTCCACTGTCACTTTTTTTTTTTTGTCTTTTTTGAGACAGGGTCTTCCTGTAGCACCAGCTAGCCTGGAATTCACTATATAGACCAGGCTGGCCTTGAACTCACAGAGATCCACCTGCCTGTGCCTCCTGAGTGCTGGGATTAAAGGCGTGTGCCACCACACCCAGCCTCCACTGTCACTTTTTTAAAAAAAGAATTTTATTTATTTTTATTTTATGTGTAAGAGTGTTTCACCTGCATGTATGTAAATGCACCTGTATGCACAATGCCCTCAGAGGACAGAAGAGGGTGTTAGATCCTCTGGGACTGGAGTTCTGGCCTGTTGTAAGCTGCACATGGGTGCTGGGAACTGAACCTGGGTCTTCTGCAGGAGCATCCATGCTCTTAACTGCAGAATCTCCAGCCCCACCCACTGTCACTCTTGATTGTATTTCTTTCTGACCTGTACTATCATTTAGCTTTGGAATAGTTTCCTTGCTACTTTGCAATCTGTGTGTGCCTTTATTACAATTCTTTGAAGAAGAGGCCAGGAACCTGGAAACATCATCTGTTCCAGGTTACTGACCTCGTTACACCAGTACATTCCACATCTATGATGATACGCTTGTGGGGGTCACTATCTGTCTGTTCCCTAGCTAGATTGAATGCTCCTAACCTGCCACGTCCTGCCCTTTCTGTCCTGCTGAGTGCTGGGTCTCCTCACCTGGCACACAGTCATTCACTGAGTATCTGCCATTCAAATTTGTGCATACATCCTCGTGGAAAGCAGCACATCTTTACATTCCTACCCTGGTAAATTCAGAATTTCTCAGTTTGCTTTTCTCCCCCTCTTGGATCGTTAAGCCATTTTTACCTCTTCCTCTTATCTGATTAATTTCTTCTCCAAAAGCTGATCTAGCCTTAAAGGCTCTTCCTGTCTTGGGCAATTGCTTTTTGTGTGTTTGTATGTTTCGGGACAGGGATCCACATAGTCTCAGCTGGCCTGGAACTCCACTATGTAGACCAGGCTAGCCTCGATTTCACAGAGATCCACCTGAAGGGCAATTATTTTTTCCTTCTTCTAGTCTTAGAACTGCAAGTCTTCTTTCTATGGTGAAATAATTATCCTTTGTTACACAATAGTCTTAAGTACAAACATACTTGTTTTTAGTGAATGTTTCTACAATTTTGATTTTATTTTGTTGGGGTTTGGCTGGTTGGTTTGGGGCTTTCTGAGACAGGGTCTCACTGTGTAGCCCAGGCTGGCTTCAAATTTATAGTTCCCCTGCCTCAGCCTCCAGGGTGCTTGGATTTGAGGGATGTACCTCCACATGTGGCCATTTTCATAGCTCTTTCTAAACCATCATCCAACTGTCCAACGTTCTATCCCTAGTATGTGGCAACAGCTCAAATTACAGTTCTTGTTTGTTGCATTTTCAGTGTCTTGTCCCCTCTTCCCTGACCTCAATCCTGACTTGAGTTTGAGGGCTACCTTATTGACTCTTTTTTTAAATTTATTTTTATTGTATGTGTATGAGTGTTTTACCTGCATGTAGGTTAAGTCCACCCATGCATACAATGCCCATGGAGACCAGAAAAGGGTGTCGGATCCCCTGGAACTGGAGTTAAGGAGAGTTATTAGCAATCATGTGGGTTCTGGGAACGATATCCAGGTTCTCTGAAAGAGCAGCCAGTGCTCCTGACTGAGCCATCTCCCAGCCTCATGTCTTCTTGCTTCTTTATCTCATGGGTGGAAGAGTTCAGTGGAAAGACTGACCAAACGGCCTCATTTGCCTTCACCTTCAAGGTCAAGCTTAAAATCTGAGGTGACCTCCCAGTCAGTTGTCTTGTTCCCGTTCCCTGGGTGTTCCAACAGGAGCCCAGCTTTTCATGCCCAAAGCTCCATCCTCTGAGGTTTATCACCTGGGCCCACAGTGACCCCATCTCCTCAGTCAATAAAGTCCTGCTACCTCTCCCACTTTCCTAGCCCTCACCTCCTGTTAGGCAGCTGGTCAGACATTAGTAAGCTTGGAGGACACTGAGGATGGATAACCCCTTCCCCCATATGCTGTAAGCAGCTTTGGACCATACTACTTGTGTCCCTGGTTATACACTAATTTTGAGAAAAGGTAAGTATCACAATAGCTCCCCTTAGAACATGAGATGCCATCTCAAGGGGGAAGTGTCACAAACATCACAAGAAAGGGAGAAAGATGGAGTAGCAGCATTTTGCCTTATAAGGCCCATTCAGGGAAGGTTATTTCCTCCTGGGAAAGCATGGATATCTTACAGTTTTATTTTAAAATTTTTTCTTTAGTTATTTTGAATCTATTCTGTTACATGATTTTTAGTCAAAAGAATGGGTCTGAATTGTACCTCTGGCCTCTGGTGGAGACAAAACATTCTAAGTTATCTAAAAGGTTACAAGATCACAAAGGCCTTCTATTGTCCGCTCCCTTAAAAGTTAATCCAAATGGGCCAGTTGCTCCACCTGGACAGAAGAATTCCCCTCATAGTCACAACTTCAAAGATGGGTGTGGTGGCATAGGCCTTTAATCCCAGCATCAGGAGGCAGAGGCAGGTGGATCTTGTGAGATTGAGGCCAGTCTGGTCTAAATAGTTAGTTCCAGGCCAGATGGGACTATAAGGAGACCCTATCTTACATAGATAGATAGATAGATAGATAGATAGATAGATAGATAGATAAAATAAAAGGTCATAAAACAAGATACACTTAAAGACATGATAAAAAGATGGGGGCTTGGGGCTGGCCAGATGGCTCAGTGGTTAAAAGCTCATAATTCTTTTGCAAAGGACCTGAATTTGGCTCCTAGCACCCACACTGAGCAGCTCACATCCACGTGTAACTCCAACTCCAGAGGAGCTGATGCCCTCTTCTGTACTCTGTGGGAAACTGCACTCACATGTATATATCCACACACAGATACACATGCATACACATACTTTTAAAAAATCTGTTTGTTTTTTAATAGGAGGAATAAGTATCTTTAAACGGGAATGTACTTACACAATCCAAAGCCCATCCCTTGATGAAGTTGCTTATACAGCCTCACTGCTAAGTCTATCCACTCTCTGAGTTCTAACTCAGAAAACGTAGCTTTCCTTCCTTCCTTCCTTCCTTCCTTCCTTCCTTCCTTCCTTCCTTCCTTCCTCTTTTTCTTTCTTTCCCTTCCTTCCTTCCTTCCTTCCTTCCTTCCTTCCTTCCTTCCCTCCCTCCCTCCCTCCGTCCCTCCCTCCCATCCTTCCTTTTTCCTTCCTTTCTTTCTTTCTTTCTTCTTTTTTTTTCTGTGGTGTGTGATATGTGTGTGTGGAACACGCATGTGAGTGTGCCTGTACACAAGCAAGCAGAGGCCAGAGCAGAACGCAGGTGTCTTCCTTTCTTGCTCTCCATCTTCTTGCCTTGAGACAGGGTCTCTCATTGTGCTTGAAGCTCACTGTTATTGCCAGGCTGGCTGGCCAGTGACCTCTCAGGATCTTCTAGTCTCTCCCTCCCAAAGTGGAATTAGAGGCACATGCAGCCATGCCTGGCTTTATCTGCATGCTGGGCACTCAAACTCAGGTCCTTATGCTTGCAGAGCAAGGGCTTTTACCCCCATGCTATCTTCCCTGCCTTCCTTCCTCTCTTTCTAGCTCCCTTTTTCAGACCCCAGCAAAAATCATAGGCCCGCATTCCCTGACACTGAGTTACTTTTCTGTTGCTGACATAAAACAAACAAACAAACAAACAAACAAACAAAACAAAACAACAGCAACAACAACAACAAAAAGTGCCAAAAGTAACAAGAAAGAAAGGGTTTATTTTAGCGTATGTTTCTGGGGGGACAGAGTCTATTATGGTGGGGAAGGCATGGCAAAAAGCATGGAAGCAGGAACAGGAACTGAATGATCACATTTTATCCATATACAGGAAGCAGAGAGAGAACAGGAAATGCGGTGGGGCTATGACTTCTTAAAGCCTACCCCCAGTGACCTACTTCCTCCATCAAGTCTGCACCTCCTGAAGATTCCATAACCTCCCCAAACAGTGCCATCAACTGGGGACCAAGTGTTCAAATACATGGAACTCTAGGTGGCATTTTTCATTCAAATCACCACACTGGGCATTTTCACTGTCTCTGAAGACAACTTTGTCCCTGCCCCAAGCAAACTTCCACTGCTGAGCTTTGCCTGCTTTCTTTTTTAAGAAATATTTTATTTATTATTTATTATTTTTATGTGTATGAGTATATTGCCTGAGTGTATATAAGTGCACCCGTGTGGTGCAATGCCTGCAGAGGTCAGAAGAGGTCATTGGATACCCTGGAACTTGAGTTACTGATGGTTGTTAGCTGCCACGTGGGTGCAGGGAATCGAACCCTGGGTCCTCTGCAAGAGCAGCCAGTGCTCTTAACCACTGAGCCATCTCTCCAGCCCCTTGCTTACATTCTTGATCTCTGACTCTGAAGCCATGACTTGCTGCCTTCCTCTTATCCAGCTCTCATCAAGCTCCCTTCTCCCCGCAGCTGTTGAAGTCTCCAGCTTGCCTGCTATGTGGTTTTCCTTCTCAGATGCCAATAAAATTGTGCATTTTAAAATTCTTTTATCTAAGGGACTTAGACTCTGCTAAGCAGCCGTGTTCCCCAGTAACACTCCCAGTCCCAGTGTCCCCTCACCCTGGGTGTTCCACCTCCCTCTGTCCCATTGTCACCATCTCACTGTACTCCTTGCCTTGCTCTCTGGACTAGACAGCGATTTCCTAACTGAGGCTTTGACCATCGCCATTCCCTTCCTTAAATGACCTTTTATATTGCCACTACAGTGAACTTTCCACTTAAAGGTGTTAGAGACGTACTGCCTTTAGGTAATGTCCATAGACTCAGTAAGTCCCACAAGGCTCTTTGTGACCTGGTTTCGTCTTCTCTGAAACAAGGCAGGGCAGGCTCTTCCTCTTATGAGCATGGCGCACATTTTAAAATCATAACTTCTTCTGAAAGGACGGTGAGTGAGAAAAAAAAGCAATAATTAAAACGAGTCAGCATTTATTAGACACTTGCTGCACGCCATGACTGGGAAAACTGATTTTGTGCAAAAACTGTTTTTGTTTTGTTGTAAAAACTTGGTTGTTTGCTACTCTCCTGTTACTATTCTTATTTTACAGATGAAAAATTGAGACATGGGCAAGTGAAAAAGACTTGGAGGTCACACAATCTGTAAGTGGTAGAGCCAGTGAGAAAACCATTTCCTCTTGATTGCAAGCTCTTAGCCTTTGTGCTTGGCTGTGAAAGGGTTTGCAAAGGCTGGGCATGTAACAACAGTTAACATTCAAAAAGGAAGAGAGAGGGGGAGAGAGGGACAGGGAGGGGGAGCAGGAAGGAGGGAGGAAGGGAGGGGGGAAGACTTTGTGCATGACAGATGAACAACAGGCAAACACATATGAAAAGAACCTTGCTGCTTTCTGTTACGCCTTTACCACTTTATACAACTAATGCCTTTGTCTCCCACAGGCTGATGAGCCTTTCAGGTAAGATGCCCAAGAATCCTCGCTGGTCTCCCTGTCTGTCTGAGGGAGCTGGCCCTTTTTATGAACCCCACCAGGCCTCCCCGCTGCCAGCTGTGTCCACCAGCCCCTCTGTCGCTGAGCAGTGCTCGGACCACAGCAGGGTGCACTGCTGAATGAGTCAGTGAATGGAATAATCACAAGTGCCTGTCTTTCTCTTACAGACTGTTAACTTTTCCTACAAATACTAACGCAGAAAATTTCCTTCGAAAATACATATGTTCTGTGGACACGTGCATTTCCATTTCTCCACCTAGACTTCCTCCTGCCTACCCTTCTTCTCTTGTACTTGGGAGAACTCTGATTCATCAGTTCTTCAGGGGTATGAAGCCACTCATCAAAGTCCCCACACTGTTGGCATGCGGTAGGTGCTGAAGAAATTGTAAACGCATGGATCTTCTTTATTAATTGTATCATTTTATTAACAACATGCAAATATGTCAGGAAAAAAGCTGCCCAAAAGAAGAACATAGAGCAATAAAAGATGGAGTGATATAAAGGAAGTGATAGCTGCTCCTCAGTATGCACGGGGGACTGTTTCCAGGTCCCTTGACATACCCAAATCCCTCATATAGAAGAAGTCCCTTATAGAAAATGATGTGGTATTTACATATGGCATATTCACATACTCCTATAAATTAAAAAATTTTGACACATTTTTATTTGTATGAATGTTTTGTCTGCATGTATGTAAGTGCACTCATGTCATGAAATGCCGGTAGAGGCCAGAAAAAGTCATTGGATCCCCTGGGACTGGAAAGTTGTTAGCCGCCATGTGGGTGCTGGAAACTGAAACCAGGTCCTCTACAAGAGCAGCCGGAGCTCTTTACCCCTGAGCCATCTCTCCAGCCCCACTCCTATAAATTTTAAATCATCCCTAGAGGGCTTACATTACCTAGTTCAATATACATGCCATGTAATAGTTGTCAGGTTATATTGCTTAGGGAATGTTGATAAGAAGATTGTCTGTACATATTTAATATGGACACAATTTATTTTTCCCAAATATTTTAGATCTGCAGCTGGTAGAATCCATAAATTTGCGATCTGCAGATGGAAAAGGCTGGCATGTGTGCCTCTTCTGCCTTTTGGGGGTTCTCTGAAAGTTCGCATCTGCAAACTGAAGCTTTCTAGAGCCTCATCTACACTGAAGGACCTGTGGACTGTCTGACCCTGGCTAACTAGAGCACTGTGGTTATAGGGAGATGGAATGTTGTGCGTCAAGGGCCAAGGTCATCTTGGAATATCATTAGTCTCTTTTAATAGTCATTTATTATCAACCTCTGCACCTGACCTCACATCCTCTTGACTATTGGACAAAACTCCCATAATTTATCATATCCCTAAGTTTGACAACCCTAATCCTAAAAAATATAACTTTATTTTTTGAGACATGGTCTTGAGTATGCCAGGCTGGCCTGGAACTCTCTGTGCAGTTGAGGGTGGCCTTGAACTTCTGATCCTCCTACCCCTACCTCCCGAGTGCTGTTATTACAGGTGTGTACCATCACACCTGGTTTACATAGTGCTGGGAAGAGAACCCAGAACTCATGAATGCTGGGAAAATACGCTGCAGACTAAGTTCCATCTCTAGCCTCAACAGAATTTCTTAATTTAGTAGAAGAGATTTTCTACTCTGCAATAGTCACCTGCCTGAGGACCCCCATCCACATACTTTGTAAACACACTGATTTATGACTTTAATTCATTCCATGACTATAAAAGGCCATGCAACCTCTTCCACAGTGGAACACGTCATTCAGGGTAACTTGAATCCATGTTCCCTAGGCCTTGGTCACTCATATTTGGCTCAGCATAAACTATTTTCTTATTTCCTTTAAAGCAGAGTTGTTATTTCACATTGACATAGTTAAACTGTTAACTTGTCACTTACTGTTTAACCCCTATCTTGGGCAAGGAATTGCCACAGTTCTAAATCACATTCTCTTTCTCATCTTTTACTTTGCAAACTGGGCTCACTCATTCATTTGCCCTATTCACACATCATTCCTAGTCCTATGACAATCTTGTATATTTTTACTATGGCACTAAATTTCATCAAATGCCCTTTTCTGTAATTTAAGAGAGATGAGCTCAGCAGAATAACCTTCAGCGTCTCCAGCATTAAAGTCATGGGGTTATAATGTCAGCAGCTGGTCTAGTTCCCCTCCTCATGCTCGCTCTTCCCCAACTTTATTTTTGCAGAAAAGCTTTAAAAGAAAGAAAAAAACACCCCCCCCATAAGCTTATCCTCTCCATGTAGTCCAGAATGTTTACACCTATACGTTGGAAACACTGCCTGTCACTTAAGTCACTAACAAATGAAAGCCCCTCTTCCTCTGTGACTCAGAATCCCTTGGTTGTTAAATGGACTCGGAGGAATGCAGTTGTGTTTCTCACTCCTGCTGGTATTTAACATTTATACTAGGCTTATGGATGAATTACAAAAGCCCTTTGGTTTGGGGGAACCTCTGTTGACTGTAGGTAAGGCCTAGAGGTTGTACGAGTAAGCAACAGAGGAATGAAGATATTTTAAGGCTTCTGATCCAAGTTTCTTGTTTTGGTTATTAAAAATACCCTGCAATTAGGGGTGATGGAAAACTTGTGTTTAAAGTTTGGCTTGGAATTCACATGCATTCTGTTCCAGGGCAAGATTACTTCCCCTCTGGGAAAAAGCAATGTCCATACTTGAAAAAAAGTGCAAGTAATTATGAAGAGATCACGTCTCAATTCACTTATTTATTTCTAATACACTATACCTTGAAAGAATTCCAAATGGTATTCAATTATCATCTTTGGGACAGCAAATGAAATGGAGGATAGCTAGTATCCACTCAAGTTGAAGTGCAAACAGATGCCCAGTAACATAATGTGATTCTCAGATGCCAATTCAAGTTGGTCATTTCCACTGAGTTTAGATCAAGCTTTAAAATCTTTCTTATACTAGGAAGGAAGGGAAGAGCTGTCAGTCAGCTAGAGATGGCACTGAAGATGAAACTACATTCCATCACTAATATAGCAATCATAAGCATAGAATCTATTTATGAACAGTAAAATACATTTTTAGCAAGTAACACATGTTAAAAGCATAATTTTAAATAAGAATCCAGGACTAGAGAGATCAACACTGACAGCTCTTACAGAGGACCTGAGTTTAATTCCTATCACTCGTATGACAGCTAACAACTATCTATAACTTCGGTTCCAGGGGACCCGACACTGTCTTCTGGCCTTTGTAGGCATTACATGTACCTGGTACACTTACATACATGCAGGCAAAACATTCATACTCAAAAAATAAAATAAGTAAATTTTTAAAAATTAAAAACAAATAAAACAATTTAAGCAAGGAGAGAATCCTTCCAGTTTTTCTCTCTGTGTCACAGTCGATGTGGCAGCTATGTGGATGGAACCTGCGAGGCTTGCATGAAGCACTGCTGACCACTAGCCTCTTAGCAATGTGCAGCGTGACTTGGAGGAGCTGCCATGCACGGAATCACTCTTTCCGCCTGTGAACAAACACTCCAGCTGGTTCTCAGTAAGTGGAGGAGTGCAGGAAACACTGAGGATGTTCCCCAGGGACTGTGTGAGACACCAGTAGCTCTGTACGAGAGCAAGGCAGTGTCGGTGACTTACACGGACGAGGAACTACATGGTCTGTGGGAGGGAGAACAGAGGTCAGTGGCTATCTGATGGCCCTCCAAAGGACTCTTATTATTCTGAAATGGTTTAGAGAAATCTTCCACTTTCGGATTCCCCCTGTTAAAGCTGATTTGTCAAAGCAATTTCTGTCCTTGTTACGTTGATTTAGCCCCATAGCCCCATTAAATGTATCTAACAGAGAGGAAATGCTCATCGATCATTTACTGATTGAATAAGGAAGTAAATACCTGGTAGGGAAAAGAGAGAGAGAGAGAGAGAATTACTCCACTAACTCCAAGACTGAGTTATTGGTCCAGCTGCCCCAGGTGGCCTCATCTGCGAGATCTAGAATTCCGTGTAAGTATCATTTTCAACGTGTGCTACAGTGGGAAAAAGGGCACAAAGCACCGTCTGTGACCAAGCCACTGAACTGACAGGGTTTTGCTGTGAAAGCCTTTGATGAAAGACTACCACTACCACCACAAAGTGATCGTTTTAGCAGCAAAAGGCAAAGCAAACCACACAGTCCCCAAAGCAGAAAGTTCTTCCTGGCCAAGACACAGTCACCTCAGTTTTAAAAAGCTGCAAGGCCTGTCTCAATGATCTGTTCTCTGGAGCTACTGAGGTGGCACTGTTGGTTGGTTGCTGGTCATTGTGCCTTGACCACTGGCTGGAGTTGTTTTTTTTTTGTTGTTTTTTTTTTTTTGAATCTCATATAGCCCAGTCTGGCCTTCAACATGCTATGTAGCCGATGATAACCCTGAACTTCTGATCCTTCTGCCTCTACCTCCTGAGTGCTGGTATTACAGGTGTTTGCTACCATGCTTGGTTTATGCAGTGCTTTGAAATCAACTCAGGGCTTTGTGCATTCTGGGTGACTGCTTTATTGACTCGGCTTTATCCCCAACCCTACTGGTTGAATTTTAATTCCAAGCATACCAGAAAATATAGGCTTTTACCAAATGTATAGCAGCCTCCCTCTCCCTTTTAGTCCTACCAAACTTGAAATGAAGCCAAGTGGGTTACAGGTAGGGTCAAAATGGAGAGGAGGCCTGGCCCTGCTTGGCTTGTTAGGGGGCACTATGGAGTCAGCACTTGGGTGGTCACTGCTCCTTCTCCCCCACATCCCTATAGCCCATAGCTCCCAATAATCCACCGACGAGAGCTGCCCTTGCTAGGTCAGCTACCAGCAGAACAGTGAACCAGTAAATGAGCCACTCAGGAGAACATACATGGCCCCAGGTATGGGAAATACTGAGAAGTACGGTGATACTGGACAGTCCTAGCTCATCCCCCCAGCAAAGTGACACTGCTCCACTGCTGCCTGTCCATGGTGGTCTCCACCTCCACTACACCCACTGTCTTTGGTGCCATGTCACTCCTCCCCCACACTGTGGACCACTCCAAAGTCTTCTAGTCAATCCTCAGTCACAGCCCCACACAGTTTCATCCGTGTGCTACAACCTGTAGCTGAGCTGTAGCTACAACCTGTAGCTACAACCAGACTGAGCTGCCCCAAACACCCCACCTTCCTCTGGTCCCTGAGTTAGGTTTTCCCAAGATACTCCATTTCATGTCTTTTTGGATGTTATGAAGACCCTCTCTGCTCTCCTGGTGATATCCTTAGCTGTATGATTCATGCAAACCTTCAGGTGCCCTCAACTCCAGGAGCACTAAATCTCCCAGATGTACAGAGCTGCTTGTGACACCTCGGAGACGGGTCCCCTGTGAACCTCTCTTCCAGTGTGTACTCCAGGCCTGGAACACATCTCTCATGGCACTTGTCCTTGCTGGGGCTGTGTATTTACACAGTGACACCAGGTAAGTCAAGCCAATGTCTACTGCATGAGTAATAGACCCACTTGGTCCACATTCTCCTTTTAAATAGGCTCCATTTTCCTCTGCTTCGGTGTGTGAGCCATTACAACTTTTCAGAAGAAGGCAGGATATGAAACAAACTTTGTAAATAGTAGGTAAGTGATGGTTCTGTTTTAGAGTGAGATAAATCAAGTTGCTGGGAAACTGGTGGCAAATTCAACCAACTGCTTCCCTATCCTGAAGCCTGACAGCCCCACTCCCCCAGCCTGACTACCCTGCCCCAGCTCCCCTCTAGACAGTTGCCAGGTCCTTGTGTTTTAATTTCCTATGTTTGAATTTACAAGTTACTGTCATGTGTTAGTCAATATCATCCTGGTACTTGTTTGTGAATGGAATATACTTTGAAAAAAAGTGAAGCAGGACATAGTGGGACATGTCTGTAATCCCAGCACTTGTGAGGCTGAGATAGGAGGAGCTGAACTTGAAGGCCAGCCTGGGCTATATAGCGCCTCCTTGTCTCAAAACAACAATTAGTTGAATTGTTCTGTGTGTGTCTCAGGCGTGGGTATGTGATCATCATTTAGATTTCACAATGGAAATTGGGAAGCAGAGTGAACCCTGTAAAAGTCTCTTTTTTAAAATATATTTTATTATTTTCATTTTATGTGTATGTGTCTATCGTCTGCATGTATGTAAGTGTACCTATGTTATGCAATGCCTGTGGAGGTCAGAAGAGGGTGTCAGATTCCTCTGGAACTAGAATTACAGATGGTTCTTGGCCACCATGTGGGTGCTGAGAATTGAACCCTGGTCCTCTGCAAGAGCAGCCAGTGTTCTCAATCGCTGAGCCATCTCCCCAGCCCTGTAAAAAGTCTCTTTATTGGACATTCAAGGTAACTGTTTGGTCTATCGAAGGTTACCTATATCTGAATTTGATAAGGAATAGTTCATAGTCTTGGTTTTGTTCATAGAAGAAACAAAAATATCAAGAAAATTAAAATGTGGGGGATTTAAGAAAGAAAAAACATTAAGACAAAGTGCAGAAAGCTGCCAAAAAGCTGTGTGGTTTGTTTGGTTCTCTCCCATTTTCAGGTAACAGGGCACGATGCTAGGACAAGAACAGGGCAAGCTAAGAAGCTGCCTCAGCCCTTCATTCAGCTATCCAGAGCCCATGTCACCAAGTCCCATTCTAGTCTGAGGCTCAGACTGACAAGAAGAGAGACTGTGGCCACAGCCTCCCATGCCCCGAGGCTCTGCTCAGCCCCAAGGCTTGGGAATCAATTCTCCAAATCAGCAACACGCCAAATACCACTTCTGCAGTGTAGATTCTGGCAAAAATTACTTAATTTAAAAAAACATATATTTATTGTATATGTGTGGTGTATGTATGGGCATAGGTGTGGAGGTCAGAGGACAACTTGTGGGAGTCAGTTCTCTCCTTTCACCATATGGGTCTTGGGGACCAGACTCAGGTCATCAAGTATGGCAGCAAGCACCATTACCCACGGAGTCACCTCACTGGCCCACTTTGTTTCAATTAAAAAAACTATTATGGGCTGGGCATGGTGGCGCATGCCTTTAATCCCAGCACTCGGGAGGCAGAGGCAGGCGGATCTCTGTGAGTTCAAGGCCAGCCTGGTCTACATAGTGAGCTCCAGGACAGCTGGGCCTACAGGGAGACCCTGTCTCAAAAAGACCCCGCCCAAAAAAACCCCTATTATCTGGGTTTGACTCCTAGCATGGGGTGAGGTAGGGGCAGGAGATCACACTGTCATCTAGATCTGTTACATGCTTCTCAAGTGAGCATTGTTAATTTGCAAACCGCCATTCTGGCTGGGAGTTTTCTTAATATGAGTACTTGAATATCTCTATCATCTATCTATCTATCTATCTATCTATCTATCTATCTATCTATCTATCATCTATCATCTATCTACCTACTTCTCTATCTATGTCTGTCTGTCAGTCAAAATCATTGTGTGTATGGTGTGTGTATATGTGGATATGTGTATGGAGGTCAGAGGACAATTTGTGGAGTTGATTCTTTCCTTCCATCTTTATGTGGGTTCTGGGGATTGAACTTGGGTTGTTCAGCAGGTTTTCTCAGCAAATGCTTTTATCTGCTGAGCCATATTGCTGGCCCCTTGTTCTCTCATCTATAACACTAACCCAGCCTTACTATGTGGTTAAAGAGGGCTTGAATGGAAGTTGCTTCCTCAAATATATGCTGAACATTAAGTTTCACCCTAGATTCTGTATATTGTCCTCGGTACTTGGTGCAAAGTTGGCACTCTAGTGCTGGATGAAGATCTGTGGGCTGAACAAATGACCTGAAAGACAACAGGCTCAAAGTGAGCTGTTCTCCTGCTCCTGAGGTCACCATTGCTACTACTAATAGTGTAGCTCTCCATGGAGCACCCTGGGGACCTTTTCACTTTGAGACCAAATGGTGGTATCTTCGAGAATGCCCAAGCTATCTCTGTAAGGAAATAGTTGTCTTACCCCCATCCCCAAAGTATCTGTGACATCTGTGAGGGAGAAATAAGAGTCATCAAACAAACTTAGCCTTGACTGTAAAATTAAGTTCAGAGACATACTGAGATATGATGGTAGGTTAGAAACAGGAGCTGAGGTGCTGAAAACTCACACACAAGAGACCACCCTCTCCGACCTTCCTACTTTAGAGAAGAGGAATTCATTGTTAAACTCACATAGCTGATGAGAGGAAGAGCCAAGACATAAAACCTGGGTGCTGGGTTGGGGATGGAGTTCAGTGGCAGGGTGCTTATTTAGTACACACAACATCCTGGGTTCAATCCCCAGCACTCACAGAAAAAAACAAAAGAAGACCTGGCTACACTGACACTTCCATACCTCTTTCTGTTGTCCCTGTCTGCCTCAGTCACACAAGGTCCAAAGCCTTAAGACTGCATTGCAGAGCCTTAACTAGCAGGTCTCTGCACTCAGGGGGTGCTGTGGTTTGATTGTTCCTACCAGAACTTACACTGAAATTTAATCTCCACTGGGAGGTATTAAGAGATGGGACCATAGGAGATGTTGAGTCATGAATGGATTAATCCTCATGTGGATTAATGGATCAGTGGTTACTGGGTCATCCTGAGAGCAGATCTGTTATGAAAGTCACATTGGCTGTGTCTCTTGGATGAGTCCCTCTCCCCATGGAGGCCCAGCACTATCTCAGGACTCTGCAGTGAGCCCCCATCAGCAAGAAGGATATGACAGCTTGACTTTGAATTTCCAGCTTTCAGAAGCTTGAGTTATGGGGCTGGAGAGATGGCTCGGCAATTAAGAGTACTGGCTGCTCTTGCAGAGGACTCAGGTTCATTTCCCAGCACCCACATGGCAATTAATAACTATTCGTGACTCCAGTTCCAGGGATCTGGCACCCTCTTCTGATCTTTGCAGGCACTTCACGACATGGATGCATTTATATATGTGTAGGCAATATACTCATACACACAAAAATAAAAATATCAAAATATTTTTAAAAATAAAAATAAGAAAGAACCATGAGTTACAATATATCCTCTTTTTCTTATAGATCGTATAGTGTCAGGAATTCTGTAAGAGTAACAGAAAACACAAAACACAGAGATAAGCTTAAATAGAAAAATCAAGGCCCTGTGTAATAGTGTCAAAGGCTTCAGACTCTCCCTGTGCCTCAGGCTTGAACCCTCTTAGGGCATCTTTGGTTTACGGTGTTTCCTGAGCCATGCCAGTCAACAACAGGTGAGCACAGCCAGTACTGGTTGACCTCCATCCGCGGTTGGTAAATGATAAGCACTTCACCTTTTGTTTTTCATCATCAACTACTGCCTGGGTGTCCATCCAGCAATTCAATTCTGACACATACCTGAACTTATTGTCATACTCTGCAAGTTACAGGGCTCAGTCCTGGGCCACCTGTACTTCTAACTGACCAACTACAAACTGGAGGTTCCCATGACTCCACCCTCAAATTTGAGAAGTTTACAGAACTCCAAAACTTACTATTACTATTTTATTACAAAGTAATAATTTTATTACTCAGGAAGAGCCAAACAGAAGAAATGCCTAGGATAAGGGTATGGGCATGGGTCTAGCAGAGTCTCAGTGCCCTTGGGCACCCCACCCTCTAGAGTCTCCACATGTTCAGCAACTCCAGAGTTTATCAAATTTGCTGTTTGAGATTTTACAAGGCTTAGTCTCCAGCCCCACCCTCCTTTCTTGCAGGTGGGTGGGTGAGGTTAGAAATTCCACCTCTAACTAAATCCAATCTTTAGGTCTTCCTTCTAACTGGTCCCACCCTGAGGCTATCTAGGGGCGCAGCTCAAAGTAACCCCATTAGCTTAAACTCAGCTATCATCAAAAGAGACTTAATAGCAAAAGACACTTCCACCACTTACGACCAACACTGGGGACCACAGTCAGCCCATACCTCAGAAGCTGTACTGCTCACCATGACAGCTGAGCCCAAACTTCTCAGGGGACTATAAACCTCAGACAACCTCATCTTCCCTCATGCCCCACACACTTGTGTCCCTCTTCCTGGCCTTTCACCGAATAGAAATGTTTCACTGAATTAAAACAGTTCCTTGGGACTTCCTTTTTAGAGCTGTGCAGCGCCTCAGAGATAGGTTGCTTCGTCTCTCTCAGTAAACAGCTGAGAAACTGCCAGCTAGAGCGGGGAGGTGGCACTGCTAGCTTTCATAGGCTGGTGTCTGAAAAGGCAGAGGGGACAGCTGCAGTCTTCGCAGTTCCAGTGATTAGCAAACTGTGACGGAAGCTTTCAATAGCACAAGCTACAAAGCCCCCAAAAACAAATAAATAAGAATTTTTTATGATTCGAATATACCAAATAAAGAATTTCCATTCTGTGAGGCACAGAGTTGGACAGTCGACAGACATAACATCGTCAGAAGATACTTACAAATTTATGCCTAAAATTGACCATAGAGCAATAGTTAGAACTTCTCCAAAGAAAGCAAATCCAATAAAGAAGAAAGGAAGCCAGGCATGGTAGTACACACCTTTAATCCCAGCACTAGGAAGGTAGAGAATGGAGGCCAGCTTGGTTTACATAGTGAAGTCTAGATCAGCTGTGGTTACAGGGAGATGCTGTTTCAAAAAAAAAAAAAACCAAAAAAGAAAGAAAAACACAAACAACCAAGGAAAAGAAAACTCAAAAGATTAACAAACACATCAAATCAAAAGACGCTGAATCTGGGCTGGGGAGATGGTCAGCAATTTAAGAGCACTGGCTGCTCTTGCAGAGTATGCGGGTTTGGTTCCCAGCACCCATATGGCGGCTAACAACTGCCTGTAACTCCAGTTTCAGAGGATCTAATGCCCTTCTCTGACCTTCATGAGCATTATACAACATGGGTGCATTGACACACATGTAGGCAGTACATGCATACACTAAAATAAAAATAATCAATTACATAGAAAGACCCTGAATCTGACTAGTTATTAGAAAAATACAAGCTAAAATGATGTGGTTTCATTTTATAGCTACTGACAAGCTAGATAAAGTAAGAGTAAGTAAAGATGGGGGCTAAAGACACAGCTTAGAGGTTAAGAACACTTGCTGTTCTTCCAGAAGACGGGAGTTCGGTTCCCAGCACCCGTTTGGCAGATCACAGTTCCAGGGGATCTGATGCTCTTTTCTGGCTTCCACAGGCAGAAGTAGACATGTGGCATACACACATACACACACACGCACACGCACACGCACATGCACACACACACACACACAAATAAGAATATCTTCAAAAAAAAAAGAATAGGTAAAGATACAGAGATTAACTCTCTGCCTCAATGTGGGCTGTGGGGAGAACAGTGGGTATTAATTCTTCGGGAAGAAGAATCTCCTTTGTCAAAAAGTAAGTACTGAACACATACGCACTCTGACCAGCAACTTTGCACTTGTGTATGGGAATTCTCACGGTGAGACTTGCAGGAGAAATCTGGAGCAGCCAAATGTGTGAAGTAGATGTTTGGAGGTAATTTCTAAACCTACCAGAGAGTGATGGTAACTTGTGAAATCACCATGGAGCACAATGCACTGTGATGGGTAGGGGCATAGCACATAGGGAGCAAGGTGGGTGAATCACACAAACAAGGTGAGGAACAGAGAAAAACAATGAGCTACCAGGACTGCTCTGGCAACTTAGAAACATAAGCCCATAAAGCACGCAAATACAAGCCTATAAGCATGCAAAGACGCAAAGCTGTGTAATGGAACGCATTAAGATCCCGGCCTCTGCAGGAGTGACCATTCTACCCAGCTGTCCTCTGAAAGAGTTCAAGGCATGAGCAGATGACTGGCTGCTGGCTCAGGCATTTGGGAAGTTTGGACAGCTGGTGGCCTCAGAAGGAGGAGGAGACCAAGAGGAGAATCTGGAGGCTATGTTCCTGACAGCTTGTCCTGATGGTGAGACTGCACCTCCACCATCAGTCCCTTCCGTTTTGTGCTGTGGAGAGTGTCATTCATATGCCATTAAGAATAGTTTAAGGGGGCCGAGCTTGATGGTGCATGTCAGTCAGTCAGATCAATGTGAGTTCGATGTCAGCCTGGTCTATGTAAAGAATTTCAGGCCAGCCAGAGCTACACAGTGAGATCTTATCTTAAAAAAGAAAAGAATAGACCAGCAAGGCTCACTTCAAACACACAATTTTTGAGGCTATCAGCACAATTTTGGTTCTTTGAGTCCTTGTCACAGGTGTTTTTCCCAATATTTCTAATGTTGAACATAGCTGGAGCTTTCACATCCTTCTTAGAAAATGGACCCACCACCTTCTTCTTGGCTCCCTTCTTGCTGCCTTTTGTCAGGTGCTTGTTTAACAGTGACAAAGAAAAAGCCCTATTTGTGATGGTTAAAAAAGAAACGAAAAGAAAAGAATAGTTTCAGGCCCTGAGTTAGATTCCCAGTACCACATAAACTGGGTGTGGTTGCATACATCTGTCAACCTAACATGTGGGAGGTAGAGGCAGATCAGAAGTTCAGGGTCATCCTCTACCACATAGCAAGTTCAAGTCCAGCTTGGACTATTTGAGACCTTGTCTTAAAAAGGAAAAAAAAGCTAGACAACAGCTCCTAGAAAAGATGGTGGAAGGGAGCCTGGTGGTAGTCTGCTACACTTTTAGAACCACATAAGCAGACAGATGCCAAACTGAAATGTTCCCTTCCTCACTCACTGGCCCCTCCCAGATAAATGGAACTAACCTGCAGTGAACACTCACTTTGAAGGGCTAGGGATTTTCTCAGTAAGCCATGGTCTGTTCACAGTTAAGAATGTGAGACTCAGGAATAATCAGGCCAAAAAGAAGAAAAGAAGAAACCCCCAAACAACTGTGCCATCTTTTCATCTTCCTGTCCTCCTTCCTCCTATTTTCCAGGTGGAAAAGAAGCACAGTACTCTGCTCTCTGACTTCTGAGTATCTCTTGTATAATAGCTTGGTCACCTTTCCCCTCATGCCTCAGGGGACACCAGTCTTTCCAGTGGGATAAGTATACCAGCTGGAGGCTTCTGCTACCCTCCTGGTTTGTTTCCTGCCTAGCAACAGGGCCCAAGGGGTCTTCAAGCTCACCTTAGTCCTCCATAGCTATGGGAGGTTAGGGGTGTGGCATGTCTAGAAAGTACCAACCACCTCTTCAGCTCCTATTCTAACTCCCAAGGCTAAGCTACTAACAGATCTAGATGCTGCTCTTCTAAGCCAGGTTCCATTCATCTTCAGCAAACTGGAGATGCCCCTCTATAGCTGTTCAGATAGCTGTTCAATGCAGCTATCAACTATCTGAATCTCCAGCATCTCAGAATCAAATCACAGCAGGTGGCTGTGATAGAGGAACATAACAGAACAGCAATAAATTCCCCCAAGGCTTGGTATAACAAGCAAAAAGACAGTGGAAATGCTCTGTATGACAGAAGGACCTCAGAGCACATGCCATAGTGCTATAAGGACCAGGGTTTCAGGCAGGTCAAATCATGAGTTCAACTCACCCCAAATTCAGCCCAGGAAGAAGTTCTGAGGCGGTGCCACAGACCCTGGCATTCCTTCTCCTCCACTGACTCTGGCCAAGGTAGCTTATTCTTCCTCAGGCCCCAGTCCAGTTAGTTACTTTAAGTTAAATTTGTAAAAAAGTAATTCCATCCCACCCCACAAGAAGTATTCTAAACATTCAAGGAGGAGATGGGGTGCAACTTGCAGCCCCACCCAGCTAGAGCATGAGCTCATTTTGTCCCAAAGAGGGACATATTTTTAGTAAGGAAAACTCTCTATCTCTCTCCATATATATATATACAAGAGAAGTTTGCACAACTGATAAGAAAAGGGTGTTACAAAAACAAAATGCTGCAAAGTTTCAGTTTACGCATGAAATCAAAACAAACTCATACAAGGTTTATCCTACCCTTCTAGGAGGGAGTGAGGACTTCAGCTAGCTAACAATTCAATTACATAAATGTTTATATTGCCATTTCTGCTTTCAAAACTTCCAACAGGTCTAGCTGTGGTAAAAGGTGAAGAGACAGCAGAGCTCTTGAGACCCATGAGTCTTCTGTCAGATACTGAAGAGCTCTGCCTTCCTCCATGAACTCTGAGGATTCAGGACCTGTTTGAATTGGGGCTGCTTTGAAAATCTCCAAAACAGTGTTCCAACGGAAGGAACTCTCTTCCCTTCCCTGACCTCTGAGCCGTTCTTGTACAAATCGCACTGTCAGCCTCCGGCCTCCCAGCACTGACCTCACCTTTTCCGTTCTTCTGGTTTTGCAGATTCCTGGAACCTTGCTGTCTTTTCCCTTCCAAAGCTCTTAAGCTTTTTTGTTCTCACTTTTTCTACAATCTGGCTGAATACTTTTACTATAGATATCTGCACAGGGTTGAACTTGGATGGAGGTTTGATTTAAATACACTTCTCAGTTACACTTACTTAATAGTCTTTAACCCTCTTTTCTCCTACTCTGGAATTTAATCCAAACAAATAAGGCACCATCTCTAACAGAGTATTGGGGAGCAAAGGCGCCCCCTGGCTTTTTTTTTCTTTTGAGACAGGGTCTCATAGTGCCTAGGCTGGCCTTGAAGTCCTTATATAGCCAAAGAAGACCTTGAACTCTGATCCACCAACCATTGGATTACAAGCTTGCAGCATGTCCCTGCTTGATGAGGTGGTGGAGATCAAATCCAGGGTCTAGTGCATAGGAGGCAAGCACTCTACCAACTGAGCTACAACTGCAGTTCCTTTCTCTCTTAAGTTGGCTTCTTCCAGAATCTCTGCTGTCAAATTGGTCTTAACTGAACTCTGGTTCTCACTGACACATCTCTCTTTGAGTCTATACTGCAGTGTCTGGTAATAAGAACTAACAGTTACAGAGATCATATTACATTCTGACAATGCTTTCTAAAAGATTTATTTGTGTGTGTGTGTGTGTGTGTGTGTGTGTGTGTGTGTGTGTGTGCGCTCCTGGCTTGTGTGCACATAACCATGTGAGTACCTGCAGAGGCCAGAATAGGGCATGGGATCCTCTGGAGCTGGAGTTACAGGGGATTGTGAGTTGCCCAGTACCAGGGACTAGGAATCTAACTCTAGTCCTCTGCAAGAACAGCAAGTGCTCTTAGCTGCTGAGCATTCTTTCTCCAGCCCCACCAATGCTTTGAAGTAAATATTATTATTCTTCCCATTTTATAGATGATAACACTGAGGCAGAATCAATAACTTGCTCAAGGTCACAGAAAATTAGTCACACTGGGCGCCTATCCAGGGCTGTGAGTTTATTATGTATAGGCTTCAGGGTCAATCGGATCTGATTGTTTTCCTCTTTGGGGGCTGGTGACCTGGATAAATCACTACAATTCTTTAAAAATTTTATTTTATTTTATTTTTTTAATGTGCGTGAGTGTATTGCCTATGTGAGTATATCTGTGTAATGCATCGCCTGCAGACGTCAGAAGAGTAAGTCAGACCCTCTGGAAATGGAGTTACGGACAACGTTAGCCACCATGTGGGTACTGGGAATCGGACCAGGGTCTTCTGCAGGAGAATGCAGTGCTCTTAACTACTGAGCCGTCAGACCCCTCAATCCAATTCTTTGACCTTCAGTTTCCCTTTCAGTAAAATAGGGGCAAGTGAGCCGCAAATGAGAGAAGCGTGGGAGACCTAATTCCGTCGTCTCTAGCCCTCGATAACTTTCAGTGCGCCTACGCACCCCAGCTGAAGTTCCGCGTAGGCGGAGGGGGGTCTCGCCTTAGCATACACGACCATCAGCTTCAGACCGTCATCCAAGCGGCGCTCATCGGCAACCACTCTGGCCAGAATCTAGCTGTGCCCGCACACTCAGGCTTGCGCCTACCGCTGCATCTATAGCTCTGGCCCGGCTCTCCTGGGAGCCCTTGCCTTACCATGGCATCGTAGGGCAGGATGTTCATGAAATGTGCCACCTCCAGGCCTTTGTACACAGTGAACCAGATGGTGCCCTGGTACTGGTCGCCGGCGTCCAGCAGCAGCACGTTGGATTCCTCGCGGCGGATCTGCTGCACCTTGGTGAAGAGCCGTGCCACGCCGCCCACGCAGAGGCTGGCGTTCAAGCACTTGGTGGAGTCCTCGCTGGTCTGCTCCAGCCGGCTGTGCACGTCGTTGGTGTGCAGGATCGTGAGCTCCCAGGCGCCAGCTTTGGGCCACAGCAGCAGCAGCAGCAGCGGCGGCGGGCTGAGCGGGAGCAGCCGCCACCTGGGTGAGGACTCGGCGCGGGGACCCATGGCTGCGGCCGGCGCGTGGAGCCAGGAGCGGCTGCGAGCCGGGAGGGCGCCGGGGCCAGAGACTGCAGGGCCGGGCGGGGCGGGGCGGCGGGGCGGGCCCGGTGAGCAGTCCTCCAGCCCGAGGCAGTCCCGGGAGTCATCCGAGGCGACCCTGGCACTCTGGGCACCTGGGCGCGGCTTGCCTGGCACCCGCTGCCTGCAGGAACAGTGCAGAGGCTGTTTGGGCGCGGAGTGGGCACCTCGCGGAGCCCGGGCGCCCCCAGTCCCGGGGTAGCAGCGGGAGGGGCCGGGGGCACATCACCCCTCTGGGGCAGAGATTCCTCTGGAAGACGGTGGGGCTCCTTCTGCTCTGTGGCTGAGTGATCTCCTCACAGAAAAGGAGGAATGAGCGGGGGTGGGAAGGAAGGGGAGAGGAGTCCAGAGCCGGCGAGGCGGGGGTAGGGGGTGGAGGATAAGGGGGGTGTGGGAGCGAGGGCGGGGCACAGCTTCGCAGTTCGCAGCCCACGGTGAGACCTGACCTAAGGATACTCGGATTTGGAATCTCAGAAGCCAAGAAACCTCTGGGACACAGCTTTTCATTTATTTACGACGAAAACTGCGGCGGCGCGTGAACAGCTCGAATGCTAGCTCGAATCCCGGAGGGAGAAAACCCTGACACCTACGTGGGGGCACTAGGGCGGCCTCTTACTTTTCTAGTCTTCATTTCTTTCTGTTCTTTTCTCAGTATGGGGTGCACTTGTATGTGTTTAAACGCAGAATATAGCAACAGTAATAGGAATGCATAGCTGTTATTTACAAATCATCATCATCGTCAAACTGTTGCAGAATTTTCCTGTTCAATAAATGAAATATAATCAAGATGTAATATATATGCATGTATATATATATGTAAGCTAGACGTTTGGGAAAGGGAGGGGAAAGAGAATTAGTTTGGTTCCCCCATCGGGTGTGACCTGCACATTATATAGAAGAGATATTTAATCCTCACACATCTCCTGGAAGCATCAGGCCAGTCTTACTTTACACACGGACACGCACGCGCGCACGCGCGCGCACACACACACACACACACACACACACACACAGTTTTTCAATTGCAGTAAAATATACATCATATAAATGCACATGACATACATTAGCTATCATTTCAACCATTTAAGCATACAGTTTAGTAGTATTAAGTATATTCATCACCATTCATTTCCAGAACTTTTCTTATTTTCTGAAAATGAAATTCTGAAGTCATTAAACAATGGCTCCCACTTGACATGGAATTGACAGGGCACTTGGGAGACCAGGCTGGAAAACAGAGTTTGAGGCCAGTCTGAGCCACGTAATGAGTTCCTGGGTTGACTTAGTCAAGTCCTGTCTCAAAAACAACCATGGTGGCAACAAACCAAAAGACATATCTCCCCCAAACAAAAACCCACCCCCACCAAAAATAAAAATCAAAAAGCTCATAAACAAAAACAATGACTCTCCATTTTCTTCTTTCCTAGCCCCTGGCAACCAACACTGTGTTCTCCATTTTATGAGTTTGATCATTATAAGCACCTCACATTTGTCCTTTCCTGACTGGCTTGTTTCAGTTGACCTAATACCTTCAAGATCCAGTATGTCACAAGTCCCTTCCTTTTAAAAGCTGAACACCATTTCATTCTAAGTGCATTTGCCTTTAGTTTACCCATTCATCGGTCACAGACCCTTGATCTGTTTTTGCTTTTGTCGCTTATGAATAATGCTGTTTGAGCAAGGATGTACAAATACCCTTGAATATTGAAGTCCTTGCCTTTGCATCTTTTGGCTATGCCCGGAACGAAATTGGTGGCTCATATGATAGTTCCAAGTCAAGTTTTTGAAGAATAACTACATTTTCTTCTAAATGGCAGCACCATTGTCACCTCAATATACAAAGTCAGCACATCTTCCTCAAGGCTTCTTTTCTGTATTTATTTTTATTTTATGTATATGAGTGTTTTGCCTACTTGCATGTAAGTACATGGTGTTGTGCAATGCTCACAGTAGCCAAAAGAGGGCATCAAGTCTCCTGGAACTGGAGTTACTGATGGATGTTAGTTTCCATGTGGGTGCTGGGAACAAACCCAAATCCTCTGCAAGGGCAGCCTTCTGCTGCTTGATGTAAAGGACTGCCACTTTAAGGAGTGACAAAGGGTATCTCATTGTCTGTTTACTTGCACTTCCCTATAGAAACATTGAACATCATTTTATGAGCTTATTGACCATTTATGTGTCTTCTTATAGACAGTTCTTTTTTGTTTTGTTTGAGACAGAGTCTCACTATGTAGACCTGGTTGTCCTGGGACTCACAATGTAGGCCAGACTGACCTTGAACTCAGAGAGATCTGCCTGCCTCTGACTCCCAAGTGCTGGGATTAAAGGTATGTACCACCACACCCGGCCTCTTGTAGATATTTCTTTAAACTTTTAAAATATTTATTTATTTATTTATTTATTTAATTTATTATTTATTTTTTGTGTGTGTCATGACATGTTTGTGGAGGTCAGAGACAACTTTTGGAGTTGGTTCTCCCTTTCTACCAGGTGAGTCCTGGGAATAGAACTGGAGTCATTAGGCTTGCAAGCACCTTTACCCACTGAGCCCCCTCTTGTGAACCTTTCTTCCTTTCCTTCTCCCCTTCTCTCTGTCTCTGTCTCTTGCTCTCTCTCTATTTCTCTCTCTCTCTCTCTGACAGGGTTTCACATAGCCTAGGTTGGCCTCAAATTCATTGTGTAGCTGAGGATGACCTTGAGCTTCTGATCCTCTTGTCTCCATAGCCTCTGTGCTGGGATTATAGGTATATGCCACATGACCAGTTTATGAAGTGCTGGGGATTGAACCCAGGCTTCCTGTGTGCTTGGCAGTCACTCTACCAACAGAAGTACATCCCCAGCCCCGTACAATTCTGTACGCAGATTTGTATTTTGGAAAATATTGTTGTACATTCAATGGAGTATGATCCTACAGGAAAACAGAGTATTAGCATGCCCCTGAAATATACTTTTTATTCCCAAGTCTCTTGCCAGCTCAGTGAAAGTAGACTGAGAAAGACCAGAGAATCTCCATAAGGACTGTCTGAAGGACTACTGACTCCCTCTCAGGAGCACAGGAATTGGGCAGAACAGTGTTATCTAGAAGACAGCCTGCTTTCTGCATGTACACTAAGTCAGCTATTCCTTGAAGTGTTGGGCTAGTGATGCCATCACTTAAGTAGTCTAACATATAGAAATCCTGTGCCTGTGGTAAGCAGTGTAAAACAAAGCACTATCAAGACATCAGACCTTCCTCAAGGTGGTAAAACACCCCGTGAGTGCATACCTTTGGTCAGCTAGATACCACTGGACTTTTGCAGCTTGTGGAGGTAGGTGCTGCTGGAACTCTGGGATAGTTTTCTGTCCAGCCCCTGCCCACTGGATGCTGCCTATTTGCTTTGTCTGGTCACAATTAATAAGTTTCAACAATCCTTACATCTCACACATGGCTTCCAGGCATTTTCCTCTACTGCCCTGGCACAGCTGCATTGTGGATGCTACAAATGGCTTGCTTTTCACTGTTGATAAGGTCCTTTGATGCACAAACAGTTCTGTTATTGTTTTCACTGTAGTTGTTGCTAGCGCTGGTAATTAAACCCAGAGCCTTATACGTGTTCATCATGTGCTATACCACAGAGCCACATTCCAGTGCTAACAGCTTTAGTTTTGATGCAGTATGATTTATCTGTTTTTCTTGTTGATTGTGCTTTTGATGTCATATCCAAGAACTCATTGCCAAGGATCTGGAGAGGCACAACTCAGCAGTTAAAAGCACTTGCTTTTCTTCTAGAGGACCCCAGTTTGGTTCTCAGTACCCACACGGGGTAGGGGTGGGGGTTCACAATGACGTATAACTCCTCTTCCAAGAGATCTGACACCCTCTTCTGGCCTCTGCAGGCATCTGCATGCATATGGTACTTATACATATACTCAGACACACACACACGTAGATATAAAATTACATAAATCTTTCACAAAGAAATCATTGCCAAATATGATGTCAAGAGACTATCCTCTTTATGTTTCTTCTAAAAGTTTTAAGATTTTACAGTTAAATCTGCAATGCATTTTAAGCTAATTTTTTTTAAAGTCTTAAATTTTTTTCTTGATTTATTTTATGTGTATGTGTATCTTGCCTGCATATATATAAATGCATCATGTGCATAAAATGCCTGTGCAGGTCAGAAGATGGTGTTGGATCCCCTGGAACTGGTATTCAGATGGGTTGTTAGCTGCCATGTGGGTGCTGGGATTCAAACCCAGGTCCCCTGTAAGAGCAGCCAGTGCTTTTAACCACTGAGCCATCTCTCCAGCCCCCAGCTGTGGGGAAATGGGCCGGTAAATACTTCTGTTATTCAGGCTGACCTAAAACCTGCCATAAAGCACAATATCAAATGACGCAAACAGAGGACAGCATGCCACACCAATGAAGAGGAGACACATAGCCAAATGAACCAATGAGGATCGGGTGGGGGTGTAAAAGAAAGCCCTAACGGCACAATAAACGAGCTTGCTTGCTTACTGCCGAGTGAGTCTCCCTGTAGCTAGCCCACTAAGGCAAGCAACAACAACATCTGGCGCCCAACGTGGCCTTCATGGATCTCGCTTGGATACTGGTCATCATGGTGCTTGCCTCTGTCATTTTCTGAGGCATGATTTTTGTGCTTTTCTACCGCCATTGCCTCCACAGGTCCTGAGTTGATTTCTCTGTTTTCTCTGTCGACTGGTCTTGGTCCCCTTCGGCTCTTTTTCCGTGAGTAGGGCCCCTTCCATGTGTTTGTGATCGTTCATCTGTTCGTTTGTCCTTGATAGGGAGGCACATACCTTCCTGTTCGGTTCGCCCAGTGCCTCCACATAAGGGCTGACCACCCAGGAGGCAGAACCAATGGGTGTACTCCAGATAGACACCCGGAGTCCAGAGACACTGTGTGGGCATATGGCCATGGCCTAACGAACCATGGAAGTTCCCCACTAAGCACAAGACATCTTGGTCCTAAACACTCCTCTATGTCCTCTTGCTTCTGAGTGGTTAACTGTCCTAGCTCTATGCCAATACCCGAGGCCACTACCGCATTTTCTGATTCTAACAGCCACCAATATGGAGTCATTATCCAATCCCCAGGTATGGAGGACATCCATTATGACCACAATAACCCTGGCTCAGTGCAATTGGGTGAGCTTTTAGTCCTATTGAAGGTCTTTGAATTCTGTCATAAGTCCCCGGTTAATATCTTCCCAGATAGCCAATATGTGGTCCAAGCAGTGAGAAGCCTTCCCTTTGCTTACATCAAAGAAGGCAAGGACCCCAATTTTATTGTTATGTTCACTCTTTCTGCAAATTGTGATCCAAGGTATAATAATCTATGCCTAACACCATATAAAGTAAGCAATTTGACTCAAGCTAGAGTATAGCTCTCACAGCAAATTAAGGGGCTCTGGTCACAAGAGTTCCTTAATCTTTCACTGACCATGACCCAACAAATAAATCACCCTTAATTACACCTAGGTCAACCCTCTAGATTTGGACACTTCATTTATTATGGAGGTATGGAACCATATAAAAAATCTTTTTGATCCCTCCAGGATTGTAGCTTATTTAGTTATAGGATTAGCAATAATAATCATTCTTGTCCCTTTGAGATGTCTCCTTAAGCAGGTGCGACAACATAAAACTAATAACACGACGGCACAGGTTCCATTGGCAATTAGACCCACCATGGTGATGCTCCTTTGAGGGCTGGTAGTCAATGATGGGTAAGGACCTACTGAGTAGGCCAACCTAAGACAGGCACAGTCCAAAATGCTGGAGCACCCATGAGGTGGGGCCAACAAGGTCAGGACAAGGCATCCCGGCTCCCACTGGGCTGTCTAAAATAAAATAAAAAGGATGGATATGTGGGGAAATGGGCCGGTAAATACTTCTGTTATTCAGGCTAACCTAAAACCTGCCATAAAGCACAACGTCAAATGATGCAAACAGAGGACAGCGGGCCGCACTGATGAAGAGGAGACACATAGCCAAATGAACCAATGAGGATCTGGCGGGGGGGGGTATAAAAGAAAGCCCTAACAGCACAATAAATGAGCTTGCTTGCTAATTGCCGAGTGAGTCTCCCAAAATCTGCGCGGTTGATTTTGCACCTACTCTCCCCCTGCCCCCAACAGAGAGTCCTCAAGCAGCTAGCCCACTAAGACAGGCAACAACAACACCTAGTCCCTGTTTTAAGTTAACTTTTTTCTTTCTTTTTTTTTTTCGGTCTTTTTGAAACAGGATCTCCCTGTAGTCCTAGCTGTCATGGAACTCACTCTGTAGACCAGGCCAGCCTTGAACTCACAGAGATCTGCCTGCCTCTGCCTCCCAAGTGCTGGGACTGCAGGGATGCACCACCACGCCTGGCTTTAGCTTTTAATATAGCATGAAGCAATGACCAAATTTATTGTTTTATATATGTATATTCAGTTTTCCTGGTGTTTTTTTTTTTTTGAAATGACAGCCCTCAGCAACCATGTTTTGAAAACATAGGGTTTAAGGCTCAGAGAATTGTGCAGGAAAACACTATGGATTAGGAAAGCCTGGGGTCACACAAGCCATTGTTTCTGAAACACTCTCTGAGGGGCAACTCATTGTAAGAGTTTATTCAACATTGTAAGGCTTAGCTCTGCAATTTCACTTTAATGGCCTTTTCTTTTCCCAGGTAAAATGCTTTTGTCTTCCCTCCAAGTGCTGGTGACAGAACAGCTGCTGGTGTAATGCAAACGGCTCCCACCTGCTGTCCCTGTAGAAGCCATACGTGACCCTAATAAAGAAGGCTTTGGTTCCCTGGGAGGACAGTGCTGCAGAGCCCCAAGCCCAAGTCAAACAAGGAAGGAAGGTAAACTCAGTGGGTTTCTCCATTGCATCCAGTACAACCTACAACCCAGAAAATCAATGAAGAAAATGTTAATGAAACAAAATTGTTACTTTAAACGTGTTGAGCGCTAACAACCATTACTTTGGACTAGCATAAAAATTTGAGGAAACATCCTAGTATTTTATTTTAAAACTTTTAAAATTTATTTTATTTTATGTGTATGAGTGTTTTGCCTGTATGTAAGTGCATCCGTGTTGTGCAATGCCTGTGAAAGCTCGAAGATGGCATTTGATCTCCTGAAACTGGAGTTACAGATGGTTGTTCACCTTCATGTGGGTGCTGGGAACCAAGCCTGGGTCCTCTGGGAAAGCAGCCAGTGCTCTATCTCTTCTGCTCCTCAACCTTATTTGAGATAGGGTCTCACACTGGACGTGGAGCTCAGTGTTTTGGCTAGACTGGTTTGCCAGTGACTCCCTAGGATATGCCTGTCACTCCAGACGTCAGCCACTGTGCCTGGTTTTTACCTGAGCACTGGGGGATCAAATCTCAGATCTCAGCGTTTTACCCACTGAACCATCTCCCCGGCATGGTGACACATTTAATGACAGGCCACATATCAGATTTCATAATAATAGATTTATTGGTTTACCAGAAAATAAATATGTATTTAATGTCATTTGTCAAGTCATAATTGAATGGGAATCATAGATTGACTATGGATATAAAAATTTGGCAAAAGCCAATAAAATCAGGGAAGACAGTAGAGACACTTTAACTCTCCTTTAGCCCCATAAATCTGAAAGAAAGCATTGGCTCCCTGGCTGCAGGGAGCGGTGAGAGGTCTGGAAAGGGAAGGAAGGGCTGTGGCCACAGCAGGCAGAAGACCAGACAAAAATCTAGAAACACTGAACACTAGAGTTACAAGAAAGCAACAGGCCACACCTTAGAGTGCTGCACAGAGTGTTAGGGAAGGGGGAGAATCCTTTTCCTAGTGGGGCCACAATCCAATGAGAATAGACAAGTGCAGGCAAGTGAGCCCTCAGGCAGGTTCCTGAGTGGCTTCTCTTCCATCTGTGTCAGTCCTGATACCTCAGGTTGTGCTACAATGCTGTGGAAAGAGCACAGACAGGAACATTTAAGTTCATATGCTTGCTGACTTCTAGCCAGAATGTCTATGAATGAAATTATAGAAACTATATGAATTCAACTTAAAAAAATTTTTTTATTTAATATTTTTATTTTATGTGTATGCGTGTATTGCCTGCGTGTAGGTAAGTGCACCCATGGTCATGCAATGCCTGTGGAGGTCAGAAGAGGCTGTCGTATCCCTTGGGACTGGAGTTACAGACAGTTGTTACCTGCCATGTGGGTGCTGGGATTTGAACCCTGGTTTTCTGCAAGAATAACCAGTGTTCTTAACTGCAGAGCCATGTCTCCAGCCCCTGAATTCAACTTTTTTTTTTTTGGATATGGTATTAGTTTGCTTATCATTTTAATCCCACCCACATCACAGGGCTGATGGAATGTGCTGCTGGGTTTGTTGACACCTGTGTTCTTTTGTCTCCTGGGAGTTGATTCCTTTGGTTAAGCTGCTCTGCACCAAATCCCAGACTTTGACATCATTGTTTTAAATTGGTTAGGAATAAATTTTCTTCTGGGAATTTACAGAGTGAAGCACACAAATCATGACACAACGTAGAATCTCACCTTTCATCACTGTTAGTTTTCTTCCTTTCTTTGGAGAAAGAAACTTTTCTCATCTGTTTGCTAGATACTGAGTTTTCCAGGTGGAGATTCTGAAGCAGGCCTTTCTCTCTGCTGCTGTTTCTACTTCACTCTCGGTCACGGCACTGCCTCCATTACTGGGTCTTTGATCCTCAGAACAGCGCTCCCTTTATCAAATGTTACACACATGTGGTTGTCTGATTTGTAACCATTTGTATACACAACATGAACATTGTTTAGTCCCTGGATCGTGTCTCCATGTTTCCATTATTCTCTCTGTATGGACCCCCGTTCTCAATGCCCTCTTTTTGCATACATAAGTTGGCCAGTGTGTTCCTGTCAGACATATTTTAGGCCAGAAAAAGAGGATGAAAAAGAGAATATACTAGGCCAGGCATGGTTGAACACACCTTTAATCCCAGTGAATTCAACTTTTTAAAATTCACAATTGTTTTCTTGCCTTAGTAGAGTAAGCTCAAGAAGAAAAATTATACGTGGGCATGTCGACCAGGGAATTGTTAAGAAGCTTGGGCTGTAAGCCAGGGTTTTAAATTTCCTAAGGGCAAAATCTAGATTCCAGAAGAAGCAAGAAGTGTGAGCCAGCCTCTATTTAGGAGTATGCTCCTTTTT
>NW_008335885.1:602762-632670 GCF_000622305.1 Nannospalax galili | reverse complement strand
TTGGTCTTTTTGAAGCAGGGTCTCCCCAGCTGTCCTGGAACTCACTATGTAGACCAGGCTGGCCTTGAATTCACAGAGATCTGCGGGCCTCCGCCTCCCAAGTGCTGGAACTACAGGTGTGCGCCACCACGCCCGGCTGTCAAAAATATTTTTAAATGAATTTGAAGATTTTTGCATTAAGTTTCAAAATGTGACAGGGTCTTACTGTGCAGTCAAGTCTGGCCTGGAACTCAGTATGATGCCCAAGCTGGATCTCAGATTTGTGATTCTCCTCTCTCTAGCTCCTCAGTGCTGGAATCCCAGGTATATACCATCATACCTGACTAAAAGATCTCCCTCCCTCCCTTCCTCCCTCCTTCCCTCCCTCCCTCCCTCCCTTCCATCTTTTCCTTCTGATTTTATTTAGTTTTTAATTTTATTTTTATTCTATGTGTATGAATGTTTTGTCTGCAAGTATGTAAGTGCATCCATGTGCAATGCCTGAGGAGGCCAGAAGAGGGTGTTGGATCCCTTGGAACTAGAGTTAAAAGGCAGTTATGAGCTGCCATGTGGGTGCTGGGAACCAAACTTGAGTCCTCTATAAGAGTAACTGGTGCTCTTATCTGTGGAACCATCTCTCTAGCCTTTCTTTCTTTCTTTCTTTCTTTCTTTCTTTCTTTCTTTCTTTCTTTCTTTCTTTCTTTCTTTCTTTCTTTTATTTTTGTTTGTTTTAATTGAATTTTTGTGTATTCCATACAGAACATCTCAGTCAATCTTAATAATCTTTATACCTCATCCCCACCAGCACCCTCTCATAGCCCCTGCACTAGAGCCCATATACTCTGTGATCTCTGTTAAGGCCCACTGTGTCAAGCCAGTGTCCCCAGACATTCCTCAGTGTAAGTCCAAACATTGAGGTCTAGTCAGCCTATCTAGAGTTCCTTGTTTTAGGAAGATCAGCTCTTCTTCACCTTGCAGCAATCAGTTGCCAATATTTCTTCATCAAAGATTGTTCATTTTCCCAGTTCTATGCTGGGTTTTTGTCTGCCTGGGTTTGCATGGGGTTTATGTATGCTGACACCATTGCCATAGAATCATATGAACAGGGTCTCAGGAGCTTGTAGGAGTCTGTTTCCATATGGTCCTGCACCTAAGATAGGGTCTCAGTATATATCCTTGGCAGACCTCAGACTCCCTTTGTAGACCAAACTGGCCTCATACTTACAGAGATCTGCCTGCTTCTGCCTTCTGAGTACTGGGATTAAAAGCATGCATTACCACGTTTGGCCAAAAAAAGATTTTTAAAACATATTAAACCATTATAGATGGGTCAGAACATGATGACAGACAAACCATCATTTGGAAACAATTTTTCCATTATCTTGGAAGACAGATCCTTCTCCAAGTTAAAAATAGCTATCTCCTGAAACTAAGGGGGAATTACAAGAGAGTTTTCAGACATAATTCAGAATTGATAATGACACAGTGACCATCTTTTTGTGAGTTATTCTTGGCAGAGTTGGTTTCTCTTCCCCTTCCTTAGTCTGGGATTCCAAATTCTAAAAACAAAAGCCACACCTAAATGATTACTATGTTAACTATTCTATAATATTCCCTTAGTCAGAATCTAGAACATCTGGTTACCTTCAGATAATGTCAGAAAATGAATTACCCTTCCTTATTCTTTAGTTACGAGCATCAACTAAGGCAAAACATAAACTTCCAGAAGGTTTAACTTGCAAAGAGGCAATGTTTGGAACTACCATGGGTCAGAGAGGACTATATACGATGGGTGAGTGGGAGAGACACCTACCCTCGAAGGTGAAGACCCTCCTCAGTGTAAAGACTTCCTACCCAGCCCAGCAGTGTTCCCTACTCATCCTTTCCCTCTATATAAAAATTACTTCCACCTCCGAGTCCCTGAGGATAACAGGCTCCACTCCATGCCAACTCTTGCCTCCTGAGTACCCTGCCCCCAGGGCCTTACTATGTTTTTGAGGCTGACTTGAAACTTACTATGTAGCCCAGGTTGATCTTGAACTCACTTGGGTTCTCCTGTCTCAGCTTCTCACGTGCTGGGTTTATAGGTAGGTGCCATCATGTCCATCTTGTGAATATTGGCTTTTGGGCAGTGATTTCAGCAACAATATGGTATTGTTTTTAAAATTCAAATTGTGGAGAAAAGTGAATAATTATGTTAGCTTTGTGAGGAAAAGAATCATCACAAATTTGGGAGACGTGAAAGAATTTAGTAAGCATGCTTACTTGCCACAACTAGATTGGAAATTTCAATATGAAATCATCCTTTAACAGGAAAAACCTGTTTAACTCAGGAGCAAATGACTGTGACATACTTTAATGTTAAGTACTGTAGCAATACTGTTTTCCACTGAAAGAAACCAAAGATCCTTAAAAATATGTCTGATTCTATCTTGATGCTGTTAGTACAAACCAGGATGTAGGCAGATTCATGACCTCATTACAGATGAGGTAATTTGTATTAAAACATGCATCAAACAATCTCCAAAACATTGTGATGGGAAACTCAGACCATGAACAATCTCATGATATTGCAGCACAAATGGACCAAGACAGTTATTTTTTTCAACATACTTTTGTTTTCTTTGTTTTATGCTTTTTGTGCCCTACAGACAACCTAGGATAGGCAACTACTTCTACAGAGAATCTTCACTATGATACTGACTAGAAGTGGTAGTGGGTCTCATTATGTTGTTTTCCAAACTAGGCAGAAAGCATTCATTATTTTCAGCATAAAGTTAACATTTTCTGTGGGGTTTTTATATGTACCTTTCTCAGATTAAGGAAATCCCCTTTACTTTTTGCATTTTGGAAGGTTTTGATAGTGTTAACTTTTTCCCTTTCTTTTTTCATGTGTATGTGTACACGATGTGGATGTGTTTGGGCAGAGGGGTGTGTGTGTGTGTGTGTGTATGTATGTGTGTGTGTATGTGTGTGTATGTGTGTGCATATGTATGTGTGTGTACGTGTGTATGTGTGTGTGTATGTATGTGTGTGTATGTGTGTGTATGTATGTGTGTATGTGTGTATATGTGTATGTGTGTATATGTGTATGTGTGTATATGTGTATGTGTGTATGTGTGTGTGTATGTGTGTGTATGTGTGTGTGTATGTGTGTGTATGTGTGTGTGCACGCGTGTGTATGTGTGTGTGTGCATGTGCGTGTGTGTGTGTTTGTGCATGCCTGTGTGTGCAAATGTGTATGGAAGTCTGAGATTATCTGGAATCCTCTTTGATCACTTCCTTATCCTTTGATGCAGACTCCCAATTAATTTTTTTTAAAGAAAAAATTGAAAAACGCTTAGGCTACTTAAGAAGCCTATCAGATGTTATGCTATTTAGACATTAAAATAAAAAAAAAAAGATTTGCTAGGCATGGTGGCACATACCCTTAATCTAAGCTCTTGGGAGGTAGAGGCAGAGAGATCTCTGTGCACTGTGAGTTCGAGGCCAGTCTGGTCTACATAGCGAATTCCAGGCCAACTGGGGCTACAGAGAGATCCTGTCTCAAAAAGACAAAACAAAACAAAACAAAAAACCAAAAACAGTCCCCCTCTCAAAAAAAACCCCACACAAACTATGTATGTATTCCAGCATTTGGAAGCTAAAAGGATCAAGCTGGCATGGTAGCACATGCCTTTCATCCCAGTCAGAGATTGGGCTCCCAGGAAGATCTTGAGTTTGTGGTCAGTATGGGATACACAGTAAGGCCCTATATCAAAACAAAAATTAGAGAGGGACATGGTGGCACACATGGTTAATCCCATCCCTCAGGGGCAGATCAAGGCTGGCCTGACCTATATAATGAGTGTCCTAGTTTGATTCTCCATTGCTGTGGCAAAATACCCTGACCAATACCAACTTGAGGAGGAAAGGGTTTATTTCATCTTACATCTCCCTGGTCACAGTTCGTCAGGGATCCTAAGGTAGGAACTCAGGGCAGGAACCTGGAGGCAGGAGCTGGAGCACAGGCCATGGAGAAACACTGTTTCCTGGCTTGCTCCCTTGGCCCATGCTCAGCTTGCTTTCTTATACAACACAGGCCCACCTGCCCAGGGTGGCACCACCCATAGTGGGCTGGGCCCTCCCACATTACTCAACAATCAAGAAGATGCCTCACGGACATGGCCACAGGCCAGTCCAATGGAGGCCATTCCTCAGTTGTGGCTCCCTCTACCCAGGTGTGTCAAGTTGACAGTAAAGTTGTCTAGGACAATGAGTGCTAGGTCAGCCAGAGCTACACAGTGAGACGCTGTCTCAAGGAAAAAAAAAAAAAAAAAAAAAAAACCCAGCAAAACAAATAATACAAATAAAAAGTGGACCCCTTCTCCTTTCAGGAATGTGCGTGTGTGTGTGTGTGTGTGTGTGTGTGTGTGCGTGTGTGTGTGTGTGTAGAATAAAAGCAAGGCAAAAAAGGTGTCATAATGAAATTAGTTATTTTGTATCCTAAATAAAAAGTTAATTAAAAATATAAGCACACACAAACCCTCACAACAACAAAAAGGAAAAAGTTTAAAAGTTACTAGAAGTTAAAATTACTAGAATTCCTAGTTAATTTAATAGCACAAGAAAAGAAAACAAAAAGTTGACTTACAGGAACTGTGGAAGTAAAACTGCCTTGTTAATGGATAAGTTATTTATATAGGAAATATGAAAGAGTCATTTTTTTTTTTTGGTCTTTTTTGAGACAGGGTCTCCCTGTAGCCCCAGCTGGCCTGGAACTCACTACATAGACCAGGCTGGCCTTGAGCTCACAGAGATCCACCTGCTTCTGCCTCCTGACATGCTAGGATTAAAGGTGTGTGCCACCATTCGTGGCACAAAAGAATCGATTTAAAAAAAAAAACACTTCTTGGACTTAAAAGCAACTATAGCAGAGTTACAGGATTTAAAGTTAATATGCAAAAATCAATAACTTTCCCAAATATCAGCTATGAATGGGTGGAATTTGAAAATAAAAACCCAATATTATTTACATTAGCACCTTGCAAAAATGAAACCCTTAGCCATAAACCTAATGAAATATGCACCAGATTTACATGAGGAAAAGTACCAAATAATAATGAAAGAAACAAAAGAAATAACCAAATAAGACCACATGTTCACAGGCAGGAAGGCAATATTTTCAAGGTGTCAATTCTTCTCAACTACATCTATAGATTCTGTATAAGTCTAATCAAAATCCTATTACGTTATTATTTGGATGTTCACAGATTGCTTTTAAAGTTTTGAGACAGAGGTAAAAGACCTAGAACAGACAAATCAATATTGACTAAGAACAACAAACTCACAGGCCTGATACCTTTTAACTTCAAGTTTAATGATATACTAGTAATCCCAGCACTTGGGAAGGTGAAGCAGGAGGATTATGAGGCCAGCTAGGGGTACATAGCAATAACTTGTCTCAAATCAAAACACACACACACACACAACCAAGTCTAAACCACACTAAATAAAAACAAACAAAAACTCCAAAACTTACTATAAAGGTATTGCTGTGGTTGGAATACGGTTTCTTCCTTGAAAGTTCATGTGCTGCAGGGCCAGAGAGATGGCTCAGTGGGTAAGACTACTGGCTGCTCTTGCAGAGGACCTGCATTCGTTTGGTTCCCAGCACCCACATAGTGGCTAGCTACCTTCTATAATTCCAGTTCCAGGAGAGCCAGTGTCCTCTTCTGGTGGCACTGCATGCATATGGTACACTTACATACTGACAGGCAAACACTCGAACACATAAAAAATTTAAAAGTTCAGGTGCTGGAAGCTTGGTCACAAGTGTGGCATGGTTGGAGTGAAATAGTTGACAGGTGGGGCAGGTAGTGCAAGGTAATTAGGATGTGGGGCTCTACACATATGAGTGCGGGACTGGGTCCTCAGACTGACATGGTCCATGAAGCTGGACTTCATTTGAATGGAAATTTCTGTCTTCAGTATAGAGAGAATGAATAGACAGGTCTCAGAAGACACACAGAGCAGTTCCCAGCATGTGGGCAGAGGAAAGGCTGTTATAATATATCACAGTCCCAGGATGGCTGTAGAGCAGAAGCTCTGTGGGGTGGGGTTGAAAAACTGATGGGAAATGGCCCCTGTAGGGGGAGTAGGTGCTCTTGTGTGCTCTCTACTCACCTCTACCATGAGTCTAACCAGTTCTGAAAAGTTAAAAGGATGGCAGTCCCTTCTGTGTTTTCATCCTAGCAGCTCATCCTAGGAAGCAAGGTAGATCTCAGTTGTCTGAGTCAACAGCTACAGAAATTTCATAGAAAGATATATATATATATATAAAATTACAAACAGCTGGCAGGTAAACCAACTGAAGAATAACTCTCTTTCTCACTGGCTGCTCTTGTAGAGAACCCAAGTTCAACTCCCAGCACCCACATGGTGGCTAACAACCATCAGTAACTCCAGCTCCAGGGGATCCAGCACCCTCTTCTGACCTCCATGTGTATTACACAGCATGGGTGCACTTACACACATGCAGGCAATACACTCACACACATAAAAAAATTAAGAAAAAATAACTCTCTTTTACAAAGTAAAATAAGAACAAATTTCCATTTTTACTTAGAAAAGTAAACCTGCTCCTAATTCCCAGTGCTTATGTGGCTTTGCTTCCTGGGAGGTGGAGACCTGCCCTTCCTGAAGTTCTTACCTCTTGAAGAATTTCTAAATATGCAATGGTGCAGCTAGGAGTATCAGCCATTGTTTGTGTGGCAGCAACAAAAGATGATGAGTCTTCCCAGGAGAGCAGAGAGGGAAGATGCCTGCAGCTGCACAGAGCCTCAGTGACCAAGCACAAGGCATTTCATTTCTTATATCCCTCCTTCCCTCCCTCCCTTCCTCCCTCCCTCCCTCCTTCCCTCCCTCTTTCCCTCCCTCTTTCCTTCCTGACAAAAATCTTACTATGTAGCCCAGGCTGGCCTCAAACTTGAGATCCCCCTGCCTCCGCCCCCTCCCTTCCTCCCTTCCTCCCCTCCATCACCATTTCCAAAAAATTGATAATATATTGATAATAAAGTTTCTAAAAAGGAAAAAAAAAAGTATTTTCTTTGACAGCAGCATCTAGTGAATGAGACCAGGAGTGGGCTACTTTTCAGACACAGCCTTTCATTTCAGCCGGTTGAGACAAAAGAGGAACCTCATGGTTGCCAACTCTTCACTGATGTGGTGGGTTGAATGAGAATGTCCCCCATAGGCTCCAAGTATTTGGACATTTTGGCCCCAGTTGGTGGCGCTGTTTTGGGAGGTCTTAGAAGGTGTGGCCATGCTGGAGGAAATATGTCACTAGAGGCAGGTTTAGAGAGTTCCCAAGCTTTGCTGATCTCCAGTTACTCCTTTGTTTCTTGTGCCTGCTTGAAGATGTAGAGCCTAGCTTCCACTCCTCCAGCTGCTTCTTGTTAGATTTTTGGGAGAAATGAAAGGAAAGACAGAGGAGTAGGAGACAAGAAACCAGAGCCAGACCTGCAGCAGGCAAGGAATAGATCTTCCTATATTCAAAGGAGATACAGTGAGAGGTAGAGGCTGACCAGGGGAACCAAGCTTCTACAACTAGACAAAGAAAACCAGGGGTTTTTATACCATGGTTGTGGGACACAGTTGCACTTTGTGGGGACTTGAATTAGTGCCCAGGTTTGGTGTCCTTGGTGCCCAAGGAATAGTGATGGCAGATTTGGACCCACAACTGAGTAAGTTCAACTGGTTCAAGTCTTATTAATTGGAGATTTTTAGTTCTAAGGCAAGCCAAAGCTATATTTTTTGGAACAGATAATTTAGAGCCCATGATGGGCAGGCTTCTGGAGTCTTGCTGGTTCCCCTAGTAGGCTCCCAGAGCTTTACTAGATCCCCTATAGGTAGACTTCCCAGAAACTGAAAAATTTGGAACGCCTAGTGGGTGGGTGTGCTGGATAACTTTAGTGTCAACTTGACACACCTGGGTTGAGGGAGCCTCAACTGGGGAATTACCTCCATAGGACTGGACTGTGGCCATGTCTGTGGGGCATTTTCTTGGCTGTTGAGTGATGTGGGAGGGCCCAGCCCACTGTGGGTGGTGCCACCCCTGGGCAGGTGGGCCTGTGTTGCATAAGAAAGCAGGCTGAGCAGGGGCCAGGGGAGCAAGCCAGTAAGCAGCGTTCCTCCATGGCCTGTGCTCCAGCTCCTGCCTCCAGGTTCCCGCCGAGTTCCTACCTTGGGCTGTGACCTGGGAGATGTAAGCTAAATAAAACTTTTTGTCCCCAAGTTGGTATTGGTCAGAGTATTTTGTCACAGCAATGGAGAACAAACTAGAACAGTGGGGAGACAAGGTAGGAGGTTAGATCCAACCCCTCAGAGGCACCAAAACAGGGCCTGGTGTCTAGGAGTGGGCATCTTATTCTCATAAACATCAGAGGGGAGTCAGAAGCCAAGTATCCAGTGGAAAACTCCCAGAGCTTTCAGGCTACCTCAGTCTTAAGGCTCTGGGTAGAAGGGGAACTCCTGGAGACCCCCAAATGGCAGGGGCTCCCAGAGCCCCTGGGACTTGGGTGGTGGTACCCCCGAGTCAGGTCCAGATTACCTTATTATCTCTGGAGATGGTGGATGCAAGGGCGAAACAAATGGAAGGTGGCTCCGCTACCCGGAGGTCTGGCTAGATACAGAAACGGGAGAGAAAAGAGTATCAGGAGGTGTAGAGGAGAATTAGGAGGAAGGGAGCCAAGGAGAGACTCCAAGTGAGAGGCTACCAGACACTCAGTGGTCACCAAGGCCAGAGCTGCCCAGAGGCCTTTGGAGAGGGTCCAGAGAGGGCTGGAGTCTCCAGGATGGGTCCCTGAAACCCTTCCCCGTATGGGCCACCATATGTTAGACTTTTGGAGAAGTGAAAGGATATGAAAGGATAGAGGAGTAGGAGGCAAGAAACCAGAGCCAGACCTGCAACAGGCCACGATGCCTAACAATTGTGTGACATTTTTTTTTTTTGAGACAGGGTCTCATTTAGTTCAGGCTACTCAAACTCATTATTAGCTGAGGATTCTGCCTCTACCTCCTGAGTGCTGGGATTAAAGTTTATAACTTTTTGTAATAGATTCAACAGTTACTTAAAAAGAAATGTATAGGGTGTGCTGCACTCAAACTGTGACAGAACAGTGAAAATTCCTCTGCTCTGGAGACAAGATAAGTCCAGCACTCCACACATCCTCTGGCTGCTGTCCCCATTGACTGTCTTCTCCCTCTGGATTCCCTTACCACTCTTTACAGGATACTTTTGTTTTTACCTTTGGACCACTCTTGTTTTCTACATGGAGGAGTTTTTGGCGATATATACTCATAATTATCAATACTCCAGTTCTCATCTATAAGCAAAGCTGTTTATCTTGTAACACTTTTTTTTCTCATTGGAAAACTATATATATGCAATAGTGCAACTATTTGTGGGGAAAACATAGCTATATATTTGTTTTTTTTTTTGGTCTTTTTGAGACAGGGTCTCCCTGTAGCCCCAGCTGTCCTGGAACTTACTATGTGGACCAGGCTGGCCTTGAACTCACAGAGATCCTCCTGCCTCTGCCTCCCAAGTGCTGGGATTAAAGGTGTATGCCACCACACCGTGCCTCTATTTATTTTTTTAAAATATTTATCTTGCTATTTATTATGTGTACATTTGTGTGTCTGTGCGTGTAAATGCAGGTGCCCAAGGAGGGCAGAAGAGGGCATCAGACCTCCTGGAGTTGGATTTATAAGCAGTTGTGAGCTGCCCATTGTGGGTGCTGGGAACCCAACTCAGGTCCTCTAGAAGAGCAGTATGTGCTCTTAACCATGAGCCACTTCCCCAGCCTCTGTATCTATGTTCTAAAGAAAAGACTACATATAGCTAATTTCTTTTTTTTTTTTTGAACCCTTGAGACAGAGTCTCACTATGTAGCCCAGGCTTGCCTCAGGCTCAGGATCCTCTGGCCTCAGCTTCCTGAGGGCTGGATTACAGGTGTGTGCCACCATGCCTGGCTACATTTTTTAATCATAGGAAATATGAGAAGAGGCAAGTCTGTGGTTACCACTTCCTTCTCCTTGGTCCGGTCTCACAGTAGTGTTTTCAAAGGTACTGAAGAGGAGGCACTTTGCCAAATCTAGCATATCCTGATCTGTCTGGTTTGCTAATCTCTGGCTACTCAAAGTTGAATACGTTTAAATTTCATCTGAATGGGAGCCAGGACAGATTAGAAAAGGCTTGGTTTTGAGATCTTGGGCAAGACTTGACTTTTCACTGTGGTAAAATTCCTGTCTGTGTGAAAAGAAACAATGTTAAGAATTCACTCTTCAAACCTTACAAAACAGGTTCTCTGAGATTGCCCTCTGGTGAAGGCTGAGAGCTAGCTTCCTTGCAGGAAGGTCAAGTAAGGTAGGCTAACACCCTGCTCTCTAGTATATTGCCCAGTTAGGTGAAAGGGGTGGTAGACAGTCATTCAGGCTAAAAAGCATTTCTGTGGGGAGTCGAACAGTTTGCGCAGTCCCATTAAAGGATCAGGCATAGCATGCCTGAGTTTCTTTCTTTTGCAGAATAATTTATGGGGATCTTCAAGAGCAGCCAACAACCATCAAATTATTTTTATGTGCCTGGCACTATGTACCAATTAAACCTCATTTAATAATCTTAACATCCCATGAAGTAACAGCCATCGTTTACTGTTTTACAGAAGGAATGACTAAAAAATTGAGTTTGCATTGTTGCTCAAGGTCCCAGAGCCTGAAGGCAAAGAAATCACATTGCTTAATTTACTAAGCCTGTGGTACAGCTTTTCTAGGCTTCTGTATATCTCTACAAAATTGAAGAATCTGGGTTTTCCTTAGCTGAGAGGCTTTCAGGTTGACAAGCTTTAAAGTAGGTCAGGAATAATCCCATTTTCATGAGAATTACTAATATAAGATTAACCTGGTTTTATTGTCCCAGCTCTAAACTCCCAACCTATGACAGAATCAGTAGCCAGAGAGTGGTGACTCAGGCCTTCAGAAGACACAGAAATGTAGCCCAGCACTCATCGGATCTGATTTTAAGTAGCAGCTTTACTGAGATAAAATGCACAAATCACAAAATTCCACCTTTTTGAAGTGTACAGTTCAGGTGTTTATAGTATATCCACAAAGATACATAGCTAGCAAAATCAATTCCATAGTGTTTTCTTTTTTTAAAATTTATTTATTTGTATTTTATGTGTATGAGTGTTTTGCCTCATGTATATAAATGTTTCATGTGCATTCAATGTCCACAGAGGCCAGAAGAGGTATTGGATCCCCTGGAATTGGAGTTGTGGGTGGTTGTAAGCCACCATGTGGGTGGTGGAAACTGAATCCAGGACTTCTGTAAGAGCAGTCAGTGTTCTTAACTGCTGAGCCATCCCTCCAGTCCACCTCCTTTTTTGAATGTCAATTTTATTTAGAATATAGACTATGTAAGTACAAAAAAATGGAAATTTATATATCTACAATCATTAGGTAAAAGAAAACATTAAACTGTTCTGGTACTGTTAAGGTACTGAGTTTAAATGTCACCTGAAATACGAATTGCCAAGTTTTTACTATATTTAAGATTCAGATATTCATAGTTATATTCCTAAGAACTATGTTAATAAAATGTCTCAACTTTATTATTCTTACTCTGAAAAGCAGTATTTTAAGATATGTAAGATATCTTAAAAATTATTTTTATTTAATATGTATGAGTTTTGCCTACATGTATGTAAGCACACCTATGTTGTGAAATGCCCATGGAGGCCAGAAAAGGGGTTGGATCCCTTGGAACTGGAGTTATAGACATTCATTAGCTGCCATGTGAGTGCTGGGAATTGAATCCAGGTCCTCTGTAAGAGCAGCCAGTGCTCTTAACTGCTGGACCATCTCTGCAGTCCCAATATGTAAGATATCTTAATGAAAATAATATAATACAGCTTCCAATTTATGTTTTAACTTAGACATATTTTGTTTCATCACAGTAATACACACCCAACCATAGTAAGGCATGCTGAAGCATAAAAAGTCATGTTACACAACCTAACACAGAATACCTCAGAACATTGTTAATTGGGTAATTTTAATGTTTTTTACTGTTGATGCTAGATTTAACTCTGTAATACATTCCAAAGCATGTGCTTCCTGTTTTTCTGTTTAGTATATAACAAAAAAGTTCCTCCCCAAATAAAAATGCAATTTGATACATTATATTCACCATGAAGAAGACAAAAACTATGCTTTTTAAAAAATTATCATTTCTTGTTCTTCTTTCCAAATATTATGGACTATCTAGGCATGCATTTGTTTATAAATGTACATGTATACATTATAGACTAGGCTCCATGTATGAGGAAAGACACATGGCACTTTACTTTCTGTGATTGAGTGACCTCGCTTAATATTATGCATTCTAGGTCCATCAATTTTCCTGTGAACTCTGTGATCTCATTTCTTTTAGAATTGAATAATATTCCATTTTATATATGTACCAGATTTTCATTAATCATTCATCTGTTGATGGACAACTAGGTTGGTTCCATTTCTTTGTTATAGTGAATAGAGCAGCGATAGACATGGGATGTGCAAATATTTCTATAGTAAGATATAGGGTTCCCTGGGTATATGCTCAGGAGTGAAATCATCACCAAACAAATTCATAGGAACTGTCAAACACCTTTCTATAATAACCTTAAATGTTATTGGCCTTCACTCAAGACTAAAAAGACATAGACTAATGGACTGGATTAAAAAAAAAACAAACAAGAACTAAATATATGCTGTCTCCAAGAAGCACACCTTGCTAGCCAAGTTATATAAAGAAAAATTTAATATTAAAGGATTCAAAACAAACTACTGAGCAAATGGAAAACATAAGCAAGCCTAGCCATCCTTATATCAGATACAGTGAACTTCATACCAAAACTAATCAGAAGAGATAAAAGGGTATCATATATTAATAAAGGGAACACTTCATCAAGAATATATAGCAATAGTAAATATTCATGCACTGAATATTGGAGCCCCTATTTTTTTAAACAATAACACTAAAAGGCATAAAAGAACATATAGATTCTGACAGTTATATTGGGGGATGACAACACCCCATTCTCATTTTTAGATAGCTCTTTCAAACTTAAAACAAGTAAAGAAATCTTAGAACTAAAATATACTAAGGATTAACTTGATTTAACTAATATATGTTGTGCTGGAAGTTTGTCTACCTGTCAGCACCATTACCATGGTTCTTCACTGACATCCAGCCCAGCTTCTTCAGCTTTGCAATGTGGCCTGAGGACCAGTGGCTTTCCAAGGATCCTTCAGGCCTTCAGTGCCAGGTTGGGGCTGCTGAAGCATCCAGCCACATAGACCAAGCAGGTACTGGGTTCTCATCCTCTCTAGTGTGAAGGCAGTCATTGTTGGAACACCTAGACTATATTGTGTAAGTCAATGTAAATCCCTTCTAATATATATTCTTTAATCTTTATATCAGCTCTGCTACTCTAGAGAACCCTAGTACCCCTTTTGTTTTCCATTAAATTTTTTACTTTTTTATTATTTAAGTTACCAATTAAAAAATATTTTATTATTTTTATTTTATGTGTATGAGTGTTATGCCTGCATGTAGGTAAGTCACCCATATTGCGCAATGCCCATGGAGGACAGAAGAGGCTGTCGGAGTCCCTGGAACTGGAGTTACAGACAGTCGTTAGCTGCCATGTGGGTGCTGTGATTTGAACCTGGGTCTTCTGTAAGAACAGTCAATGTTCTTAACCGCTGAGCCATCTCTCCAGCCCAAGTCATGGATCTTTAAAAATATTGCTTCATTTTTATTTTATAATATTTTACTTAGGATTTTCATATCAATGCTTAGAAGTGAAACTGGGATACAGCTTTGTATTGTTACTGGATTAGTCTTTTGTGAAGTTTGTAGTCAGTTTGTTATATAGTTTAGTACAAATAATAGAAAAGGATTTTCTTTTCTCTTTTGGAAAATTTAATAAACATTTAAATACTTATTCTTTGAAAACTTGAAAGACTTCATCTATAAAACTGTCTAGTCCTTGAGTGCCTAATCTGGCCTCCACCTGGTGTAGGGGCTGAGAACTCAGCAGACTGCCTGAAAGTGCCAAAATCAGACCTTCCCTTGCTCTGAGTACCTGCTAGCAGGGGTCCAAACATTAGAAGGAAGCCTGAGTGTACCTGACTGAAGCCTGAATTGGGCCTCTGTGGGAGCTCCTGAGGAGCTGATCTGAAGCCATCAGATCTCTCCAAAATAAAATCTGAGAGAATTTGAAACCTACACCAACCAGCTTCACATACGCAATAAGAAAACAACCAAGGCACACCAATAATACAAAGAGAAGCAAACTTCAACTCAACAAAAGAAGGCTTGAGTTTCATACCAGAATCACAAACAACAAAAGAAATCCACATGCCACAAGAACAATAACAAAATAATAATATGGAAAACCAAAACAGTATGTTCCCACGAAACTCCACCAGTCCTGTAGAAGAGTTCTATAAGGAGAATCCCCTAGAGATAACCTGGGACACAGAATTAAAAAGTACAGTCATAAACATGATCAAGGTTTCAATGAATTTAAAGAACACAAACAAATCAAAGAACTAAAAGAAGATAAGGATAAACTTCTGAATGAATTCACAAAAGAGATAGAAACATTGAAGAAACCTCAGGCTGAAATGAAGAAGGAGGTGAAAAACTCAGTAAGCCAATTTGAAACAATAGGAGAAAACCTCACTACTAGAATGAATAAAATGGAAAACAGAATATCAATACTGGAGGATAAAGCTGAAGAATTAAACCGCTCAAGCAAAGATTATGAAAAATTAAAAAAAAAACAAACAAAAAAAACAGGAATGGAATATGCAGGAGATGCGGGATGCCATGAAAAGACTAAATCTACATATCATAGGCATAGAAGAAGGAGAAGAACAGTATTGATCAGATCTTAAACAGGATTGTAGAAGAGAACTTTCCAAAATTAAGGAAAGATATCCTCATACAAATACAAGAAGCACATAGAACAGCAAATAGACACGACCAGAAAAGAAACTCCCCATGGCATATCATACTAAAAATACTAAATGTACAGAACAAAGAGAGAATACTGAAAGCTGCAAAAGAAAAGCAACAAGTCACAAATGAAGAAAAATCCACCAGAATTACAGCTGACTTATCAATGCAAAGTATGAAAGCTGGAGAGTCTGGACCAAGGTATTTACAGTTCTAAATGACCATAGATGCCAACCTAGAATACTTTACCCAGGAAAAATGTCTATTATAATTGAAGGGGAAAGAAAAATCTTCCACAGCATGAATAAGCTGAGAGAATACATGTCCAAAAAAAACCCGTCCTTCAAAGAATACTTGAAGCAATACAAAGAATGGAGAAATGAACAACTATACCCCAGGGACAACAGAAAGAAACTGAAGTGTAATTGTGGAGACACAAAATTAGACAAACAATGCAAAGAGTAATCAAAATGATGGCAACCAATATACATCTTTCAATAATAACTTTAAATATTAATGGACTGAACTCCCCAGTCAAAAGACACAGGCTAGTTGAATGGATTAAGAAAAAAATAAAAAAACAAAACAAAACCCCAAAAACTAAATCCACCTTTTTGTTGTCTGCAAGAAACTCACTGCACCTTCAAGGACAGACATTACCTTAAGGTGAAAGGATGGAAAAGAATATTTCAAACAAATGGTACTAAGAAACAAGCAGGGGTTGCAATTATAATATCTTACAAAACAGACTTTAAATGAAAACTAATCTGAAGAGATAAAGAGGGTCACTTCATTCTGATCAAAGGAACAATTAACCAAGAAGATATTACAATCATGAACATATATGCACCAAACTCTGGTGCACCTAAATTCATAAAAACAATACGACAGGACTTTAAGACACAGATTCACCCCAACTCAGTAATAGTAGGGGACTTCAATACTCCACTGTATCCATTAGATAGGTCAACTGGACAAAGCGTAGACAGAAAGACATCTGAATTAAATGATACCATACATCAAATGGACCTAACAGACATTTTCTGAATATTCCACCCAAGCACCAAAGAATACAGTTTCTACTCAGCACCCCATGGAACTTTCTGAAAAATTGACCACATACTGGGGCACAAAACAAACCTAAACAAATACAAAAAATTGAAATAATTTCATGAATTCTATCAGACTACAATGCAATAAAGCTTAAAATCAGTACTGGAAGAAGCCCTAGCCACTGCATGAACTCAGAGAGATTAAACAACACACTTCTGAATGATGAGCAGGTCACAGGAAAAATTAAGAAACAAATAAAAGTATTCCTGAAATTCAAGAAAAAGGACAATACAATACAACAAAACCTCTGGGACACTGTAAAAGCAGTCCTAAGAGGAAAGTTTATAGCTCTAAATACCTACATTATAAAATCAGAAAGAGCTCAAATAAATGACCAAACATTGCAACTCAAGACTCTGGAAAGGCAAGAACGAATGAAACCCAAACCTAGCAGAAGAGAAGAAATAAAAATCAGAGCAGAAATTGAAGAAATAGAAAAAAAGAAAATAATACAAAGAATCGATGAATCTAAGAGCTGGTTCTTTGAAAAGATAAACAAGATAGACAGACCCTTAGCCCAGTTAACTGAAAGAAAGAAAGAGAAAATCCAAATCAATAAAATCAGAGATGAAAGGGGAAACATCACAACAGACACTCAGTAGTTCCAGAACATTGTAAGGGAATACTTTAAAAACCTATACTCTATTAATAAGTTTGAAAGCCTAAAAGAAATGGATGAATACCTGAAATTATGGGACCCACCAAAGTTAAACCAAGAAGAGATCAACAGTTTAAACAGACCCATAACATATAAGGAAATCAAAACAGTAATACAAAACCTCCAGACTAAAAAAAAAAAGCCCAAGCCCAGACTGATTTACAACAGAATTCTACCACACATTTAAAGAAGACCTCCAACCATTACCACTTAAATTATTCAAAATGATAGAAAAAGAGGGAGAATCCCCAAATTCCTTCTAAGAAGCCAACATCACTCTAATACCCAAACCAGTTAAAGACACAACCAGAAAAGAAAACTATAGACCCATATTCTTAAGGAACATATATGCAAAATTCTCAACAAAATACTTGCGAACTGCATACAGATGTACATCAAAATGATCATTCACCACGGTCAAGTAGGCTTTATTCCAGAGATGCAGGGATGGTTCAATATATGCAAGTCAATAAACATCATCAATCATATAAACCGACTCAAAGACAGGAACAACATCATCATCTCAATAGATGTAGAAAAAGCTTTCGATAAAATTTAGCATGCACTGAGAGGGTAGGTTCGGACTACCATTGGTGTAGCAGCTTGGATCTCAGCAGACTACCAGAGAGTGCTGAGCTCTGGCTTCACTCTGACCCCCATCTAGCAGAGGGCCTGAGAACCCAGGGGACTGCCTGAGAGCCCTCAGATCCTGCCTCCTTGGCGCTATCAAAATACCTGAAAGCAAATCTTGAATCCATAACTCTAGAGTCCAGCCTTGGAAGACAAAAGAAAAATGAGGAAGAACCCAATAGAGGGATGCTTTTGGAAACCTTTGCCAAGAAGTTCCAATGGACTCTCATATGAACATTTGAAAATTGCCCTGTTGTGGCTTTTTTCTAGTCCCCTATCTAGAACTTGTGATGCTACTCTTGCCTTTACTTCTCCTTCACAGCTCCTATTCACGATTCAAGGACTTTCTTTTCCCCTTAGAGATAAGAGTTATGCAATTTGGGAGTCTTTTAGATAGACCCACTGAAGGGGCACACCAGTTGCCTCACCCTGCATCCCTGTTCAGCATGGAAGAAGCCAGAGCGATCTGCGTCCCGATTCCCTATTGGTAATTTGGGTAACTCCTTCAGAGGATGGCATGATAAGAATAAGAGGTAGGAATTGGCTAGGCAGTTAGGGTTAAAAAGACCCCAAAGAAATGTAGCCAGTTTCTGGGCTAAAAGTCAAAATGTCCTTGGGCCTGTTAGCAACACACTCTGTTCCAAAGGCCAAAAATGTCAAAATATCAAAAGTATTTGGAAGCTTGTATCTAATCCTTAAAAGATTTTAGGGTTACCTCTTCGGAGGGTGGAATGTTAGAGTAGCCAAAAGCCCCACAAAAATAAATAAACAAAAGAAGAAAAAAAAAGAAAAGGAAAAGAAAAAAGTGATGGGGAGATATGGGAGGTGTTGGAGGGGAGGGAGTGGGCATGGATTTGATCAAAACACCTTATATGCATGTATGAAATTCTCAAAAAAGTTTTTGTAAAAGTTAAAAAAAATTTAGCACGCATTCATATTAAAAATTCTAAAGGGAATTGTACCTCAGGGAACACACCTCAACATAATTAAAGCTATATACAACAAACCCATAGCCAACATTATTCTAAATGGAAAAAAACTGGAGGCATTCCCATTACAATCAGGAACCAGAGAAGGATGTCCACTATCTTCACTCCTTTTCAATATAGTGCTTGAAACTCTTGCTAGAGCAGTAAGACAAGAGAAGGAAATTAAAGGAGTACTAATTGGAAAAGAAGAGGTCAATTATCCCTTTTTGCAGATGATATGATACCATAACCAAGAGATCCCAAAAATTCCACCAGAAAACTTCTAGAACTGATCAACACTTTCAGTCAAGTGGCAGGTTACAAAATTTATCTACAATAATCAGTAGCCTTTCTATATATCAATAACAAGCAATTGGAGAAAGAGTACAGACAGAGAAACACTCCCATTCACAATAGCTGGAAAAAAATATTTTGGAATAAATCTGACCAAAGACATCAATGATCTCTAAATCGAATTTGGGATCTTTAAAAAAAAGAGATTGAGGAAGACACCAGGAAATGGAAGGACATCCCATGATCATGGATTGAAAGAATTAATATTGTGAAAATGACCATATTACCAGAAGCAATATATAGGTTCAATGCAGTCTCAATCAAAATCCCCATGACATACTTCACAGAATTAGAAAAAAAAAATCTTTAAATTCATATGGAAGCACAAAAGACACCACTAGCCAGAGCACTCCTGAGCACAAAGAGCAATAAAAGCTGGAGTTACCATCACCTTATTTTAAGTTATACTACAGAGCTATAGTAATAAAAACAGCATGGTACTGGCACAAAAATAGACACATAGATCAATGGAACATCATTGATGACCCAAACCTGAGTATACACAATTTGAGCCACCTGATATTTGACAAAGGTGCCAAGAACACACAATGGAGGAAAGGCAGCATCTTCAACAAATTGTGCTGGCAAAACTGGATCTCCACCTGTAGAAGAAGGAAACTTGATCCTTATCTTTCACCTTGCACAAAAGTCAACTCCAATGGATCAATGTCCTCAATGTGAAACTGGAAACCCTGAAACTATTAGAAGAAAATGTTGGCAGTGACCTATAAGACATAGGTGTAGAAAAGGATTTCCTAAATTGGACACCAGTTGCTCAGGAATTAAGGTCAACAATGAACAAGTGGGACCTCATTAAACTAAAAACTTCTGTACAGCAAAGGAAATAATCAAGAAAGTGAAAAGAAAACCCGCAGAGTGGGAAAAAATCTTCACCAGTGACACATCTGACAGAGATTTAACATCTAGAATATATAAAAACTCATAAAAACAAAAAACCAATAAAACAAATGACCCAATTAAAGGTTGGGTTAAAAATGTAAACAGAGAGTTCTCAAAGGAAGAAATAAAGATGGCTAAGAAACATCTTAAAAAATGTTCAACATCATTAGTAATTAGGGAAATGCAAATTACAACCACCTTAAGGTTTCACCTTACCCCAGTCAGAATGGCTAGGATCAAAAGAACAAGTGATATCAAATGTTGGTGAGGATGTGGAGAAAGGGGGATGTTCATTCACTGCTGGTAGGATTGTAAACTTGTGCAAACCCTATGGAAAGCAGTATGGAGAACATTTAAAAACCTAAAAATGAATCTACCATATGACCCGGTTATACCACTCCATGGCATATACCCAAAGGCCTCATCCTATTATAGAGATACTTGTATGATCATGTTTATTGCTGCTCTTTTCAGAATAGCTAAGAGATGGAAGCAACCTAAGTGTCCCTCAACTGATGAGTGGTTAACGAAAATGTGGTACATTTATGTAATGGAGCTCTACTCAGCAGTAAAGAAGATGAAATAATGAGATCTGCAAGTAAGTGGATGGATCTAGAAACTGTTATACTAAGTGAAGTAACATGGACTCAGAAAAACAAAAGACCTATGTTCTCCCTCACCGGTGGATCCTAGTACCAAATCCTTATAAGTGAGTGCATATTCTGATGTAACTGCAGGAACCAGGAATATGGTAGGGAACCAGGAAGGTAAAGGGAAAGAAGGAACCTGAGGGAGATGAATAGCAGGAGAAAGGTGTTACCAAGGGAGAAATATGTAAAAAAGGGGTAAAGGGGAGGAGGGGAAGAATGGCCATACAAGGAACTGTGGGAATAAAGGGGAAAGCTTTTTTCTGATGCACAGTGAAAAAGAAAAGAGCCCTAGGCACAGAGGAACCCTACTGGCATGGAACAAAACCCTTCTGGAAGCCATAAGATGGTTAAATGAAAATCCCAGTGCCTGAGGTGGGTTGCCCCCCTATGAGCCATTGGCCTGAGGAGCCCCTTAAACAATAAAGGCCATTGCCAGTAATGTTGGTTGTATACCAGAAGTGGACATTAAAACCTATTGCTGAAGATATCGCATGATGCGAGCACAGGAGAGGGAGAAATCAAGCTTGGACTAAACTGGAAATTCCCTGTCACTGGATGGATGGGTTTCATAGTGCCAGAAGGCAATATGCAGATGGCTGGAGGAGAACTGTCCCCAACAATTTTGCTCAATGACAGACCCCCGGTGCTGCACTATCAATATGCCTGCCAAATGTTTTTGCTAGTGCAATAGTGGAGCATCTACTATATGTAAAACCAGCAAATTTTTGATTGGATATAACGCCCACTCCTAGGGGTTGAACACACATTTGGTACCCTAGACCAGGCCAACCCCCTGTGTCAGGGGAGAATAGGTCCTAGTGGGGCCACTGCAATTTTTTTGTTAGATGGAAATGACGTACCTGCTAAAGTACTATATCCAAGCATTTGTGTTTATGCCTGTAGGTTAAGTTATTATAACAGCTGCTGTTTAGATGTTCTTGCTTTTTGCTTTTTTTTATTTGTTTTGATTTTTTGTTTTGTTTTTTTTTTGGGTTTTTTTTTGGTCTTTTTGAGACAGGATCTCCCTGTAGCCCTGGCAGGCCTGGAACTCACTCTGTAGATCAGGCTGGCCTTGAACTCACAGAGTTCCACCTGCCTCTGCTCCCCAAGTGCTGGGATTAAAGATATGAGCCACCACACCCAGCTTGTTGTGTTTTTATAGTAGATGGAATCCCACTGAAATGGGCCAGCAGTCCATGAAAAACATGATGCAGAGACCCAAAAATTCAGTGTCTTTCCACAGTGGGAGGAAGATCATCCCATACCTATCACCCACTCCAAGGCTCAGGGACTTTTGTGGAAGAGGTTGATGGAAAGAATGTAAGAGCTGGAGGAAGGGATGGAGTGTTAACTGGAAGTGTCCTTTGAACCACTGTGCTGGAAAGCTGTAGTCACACTTCCTTCCCATGTTCGTCAAGGAGTTGAGGGGGGAGTCAGTTACCCCTCACACCTAATCAGTCGACCTTAGCTATATGTGGGGGAGGAGCTAAGGATATATAAGCCAAGAATGCCATGAGGCACCTCTAGTCATTTTGTGTAGCTATTGGGAAGTCACAGGATCTATATTTGAGTGTGGACTTTCCACGGCAGCTGTAAATGGGGGGCATCCACTCTTCTGTAAATAAACCCCCACCCTATGCTCTGTTAACAAGCCCATTAACTCATTAGGATTTTCCAAACAAACAAACAAACAAGCAGGCAAGCACAGAGCTGATGGAAACCTTCACTATTCCACCAAAGTTGACCTCTTGCTGGCAAATCCTTTGGTCTTTGATTTCTTATTCCTACCCTCCCCCCACTCAAACTTCATTGCATATATATTTTTATGTAACCTGCTTCAAGTTATTTCTGGAGAAATGTGTTAAAAATTGCCTCTCTTTAGAAAAATGATATAAAAAAACCCCCAAACACAAAAAGCTGCCTAGTCCTGGAGTTGTGAGATATAGTTAGGCCTACACAACTTTAAATATTTTACAGAGCTATGACTTTCCTCAGATTGTCTGTCTGTTATCTCAACTTTAGTAGTTTATATCCTTCTTAAAATAGTGAATTTTATCTGGATTTCTAAACTCATTTATAAGGAATTTAAATTATTTGACTGTTGGTCAATATTTTCACCTTGTCACTTTAAATTTTATGTATGTGTGCTTCTATTTTGTATTTTAACAATTTTATCATGCTGATAACAGATGATACTATTTGTATTAATTTATTGAACCTTTATCTGTGACCAACATAGGACTGATTTTTTTTCAAACACTTCAGGAGCCCATTTGTCACTAAGTCAGCTGACCACCTCTCATAGCAGGTTGAATTCTGGCAGGTCCATACCCCTTCAATCAAATCTTGCTTAAAAGTGTGATCTTAGGGGCCGGGGTCAGAGGGTTGGTTCAGCAGTTATGAGCACTTGGTGTTCTTGCAGAGGACCCAACTTCAGTTCCCAGCACCCACATGGGTGGCTTGCAACTGCTTCTAACTCCAAGCTCCAGGGGATCAGATACTCCTCTTGACTCCTCAGGCACCCACACTCACATGCGCATACACACAGATACATATAATTAAAATGATGATATTAGTAAATCTTTAGAAGTATGGCTCAGACCATCTACATTTACCTTGCCGGGAGCTGGTATGAAATACAGCACCTTAACCTCTATCCAGAGTTTTGGAATCATGATTTGTGTATTTCACAAGATCCCTTGAGGATCCTCACACACATTAAAACCTTAGAGAATTCCATACTTCAAACAGAGCATTTAATTTCGTGATGTCTTTGGAATTGTATGTGACTTATTAATATTGCTTCTCCTAAATGAATTCAATCTTTTATTGGACTCTAACAAAAAGTAAGCTTTATAAGGCACCAAGTTCAATGTAAATTTGCCGCCACTTCACTGAGAACATGAGTACAGCTGGGGCTGGCTCCTGACCACACTCTGATATCATCCTTTTTTCCACATCTCCCTCCCTCCTGCTGCTCAGTACTGATCAGGAGCCAAGGGTTTTGGCACTGCAGAGTCTGTGGACATGGTCATGCCCCCATTGGATGGCAGAATCAAGTGTAATAACAATGTTTTTGTGTGTTTTTCTGCAAGGTTCAGGCTGGAATTCAGGCAATCAAGAGGTGATGCCAGGCTTCTCACAACAGAAAGAAACAAGCAGTGCACGCTCATGAAAATGTATTCCGTTCTCCCCATGCCAGGTCAAGGACCTTTCTCCAGGGAATTGTCTTGCATCTAGAAACCTATCAAGTAGTCTATGTTTTCTACACTGCTCTCTCTCTCTCTCTCTCTCTCTCTCTCTCTCGCTGGGGCTGGCTCCTGACCACACTCTGATATCATCCTTTTTTCCACATCTCCCTCCCTCCTGCTGCTCAGTACTGATCAGGAGCCAAGGGTTTTGGCACTGCAGAGTCTGTGGACATGGTCATGCCCCCATTGGATGGCAGAATCAAGTGTAATAACAATGTTTTTGTGTGTTTTTCTGCAAGGTTCAGGCTGGAATTCAGGCAATCAAGAGGTGATGCCAGGCTTCTCACAACAGAAAGAAACAAGCAGTGCACGCTCATGAAAATGTATTCCGTTCTCCCCATGCCAGGTCAAGGACCTTTCTCCAGGGAATTGTCTTGCATCTAGAAACCTATCAAGTAGTCTATGTTTTCTACACTGCTCTCTCTCTCTCTCTCTCTCTCTCTCTCTCTCTGTGTGTGTGTGTGTGTGTGTGTGTGTGTGTGTGTGTAACTAATGATTGGCAGGGGAGAATTTCAGGCCAAGCAAGGAGGAAATGGCACTCAGCTACACTTTCTTTCAGGGTTGTCAAGTTTTTCCAATTCATCAGCTTCATCATATAGAGGATTAGGAGCATGGTTAGCAAAGGGGAGAAACTCTATTTTATCTCAGAAAAATATACTGATTTTATCAACCTGCGCCCTAGTTGAGAGTGAACCTCAAGCTCATGAAACAACAGAACATTCTCAACTGCCATGTGTCAGGATTGACCATGAATATTTAAAAATTTTGGGGGCAGGTTTTGACCAATTTAACTACTTTAAGTTTTATTAAGTAGGTATTTCTGATTGCTTGGTTTGTTTTAGTATTGGTGGCTTCTAGAACTTTGAAGGCATTTTGATTTTGTTTGTTGTCTGTGGTGGTTCTGTTTGTTTTTGATGTTTTTATTTAGTTGGCCTGTGTCTCCAGACACTCCTCCAAACCAAAATTTGCATTTTTTTCCGTGATTTCTTCTGGCTTTTTTGCAACCTGACCCCTTTAGCTTAGGAATATTATGAGTGCCTGATCATAAAGGTGCCACAGACAAGGGGCGCTGTTCCCTCCACTCTCACAGAGTATGGGTGTCAGGGAGAACTCCCCAGGACGAGTAACGGCCTCATAAGGGAACCCTGGGTCAGAAGGAACTTTATTAACTCACTTCAGAAGACACACATAAGGGTTGATCACCCAGTGTCTTGAGCATTCTCATGTTTCTGACAGCATGTGGGAAACCCCAAGACCCAGTGGGAGAAGATGGTTTCAATGTGAAAGCTGAGAAAGTCCATCCCAAAAAGCAGCACATAAACCAGATACAAAACACATACACTCCAGCTGGCATACAAAAGCTGCAATATCTCAGGAGAAAAGAAATAAATTAGTTAATAAAGTGGAAAGCAAGTTTTCCAAAAAGGAATAAGTGTTTGAAGATAAACTGTCGTTTGACACTCTAGCTGGCTTTATGTATGTTAATTATGAGCTTTCAACTTTTAAGTATTTGGAAAAATAGGGAGATCTAACCAAAGATAACTTAGTCCCTTAGTGGGGAATATTTAATGTTCCAAAATCGGGGTTGTGTGTGTGTGTGTGTGTGTGTGTGCACTTAACTAGATGTTCTAGGCAATAAATTTTATAACCATTTGACTCAAAATAGGCTGCAGAAAACTTCTTTTTGTGCACAGGCAGATCCATCTATTCCTCATTAAGAGGAACTTAATGAGGCTAAGTATGACTCATCTTGTTTATTAAAATATTGTACACAGGGGGCTGGAGAGATGGCTCAATTATAAATTTTTAGAGATTGAATCAGAACTATAGATAAATTCTAAGACTAGTCTTATCTCATCTTTCTTTGACCTTGCCCTAGTTCTTTATCTCTTAGCACCAAGCTCTCTATGCAAATAGATTATGGCCTGTTTTAAGAAAGACTATTTCTTCTGGGAAGCCTGAGTATGTCTCATTTTCTTTTCCTCTAAGCAAGTTCTTTGTCCTTAACTCTCCTGTCTAAGTTTACATTAAAATTGTCTTTATTTTACTAGCTATTCTTAAAATTCCCTTCAGCAATTAAAGTCAGTGTCCTAGTTTGTTCTTCATTGCTGTGACAAAATACTCTGACCAATACCAATGTGGGGAGGAAAGGATTTATTTGTCTTACATCTCCCAGGTCACAGTTCATCAGGGAGCCCAAGGTAGGAACTCAGGCCAGGAACCTGTAGGCAGGAGATGGAGCACAGGCCATGGAAGATCACTGCTTACTGGCTTGCTCCCTTGGCCCCTGCTCAGCCTGCTTTCTTATGCAACACAGGCCCCCAGGGGTGGCACCAGCCACAGTGGGCTGGGCCCTCCCACATCACTCATCAAGAAGATGCCCCTCAGACATGGCCACAGGCCAGTCCAATGAAGGAAATTCCCCAATTGAGGCTCCCTCAACCCAAGTGTGTCAAGTTGACACTAAAGCTATCCAGCACAGTCAGGAATGCTGGTTTGGCTTAAGTAGAGTTCTCTATGGCTTAGAACTCCTCAGGCTCCTAATGATGATCAGTGACAGCTAGGTCTCAGTCAGTCCTGAAGTATCTGGGCCTTCCTGCTGAGATTCATCTTGAAACGTTGGTGAGTTTCTCATCTGTCACCTGTATAATCTATCCTGCTAAACACTTTGGGTTCCTTTGCTTCTATTTCTCTAGCAAAACAAAATAAAACAAAACAAAACAAAAAAATGCTTAAAAATCCCGTAGACTCATCCGTAGTTTGCTACCCGAGTCAGATACAATGACATGTAATTTTTTTCTGTGATACATGAAAAGAGCTGACTAAGAGAAGACCAAGAGAAGACTAAGAGCTGACTAAGAGAAGACCAAGAGAAGACTAAGAGCTGACTAAGAGAAGGCCTAAGCCAGTCTCTTGCTTTTGAGAGAACAGCCTGAGATGACTACAACGTTATTCTTAACCTAAAGTCTTAATGTTTCCTGTACTGTCAGTGCTATAGCCTCTTATGTTATGCTAATAGCTTAGACAAAGGGAATTCTACTGGTTTCACATATAAAGGCATCCCCCCTGTAAGAGACATTAAATATTAGTCTTCTCTTTCAAAGCCTGCAAAACTTATGACAAGAAATTCTAATCTCTTAATCCCACCACACCTCGTACCACACCTGAAGTATTCCTGAGCCTGGGGCAGCTGAGCTCTTCAGAGTGTCTCTCTTTGGGCAGAGTTTTGAACTGGATCTGACTGATCATGCAATGCATCCTTAGGCAAAAAATGAAATCTGCTTTGCCAAGTTACTATTGCTTTCTCCACATGTTCTTTGTGAGGTACTGATAGGGTTCTTAGATAATAAGTTTTATTTATAACACTCTTCAGTTATTTAGCTCTTAAAAAGAGAAAGAGATATTACCTTAAGCCTACATTGCAAACTTCACCCTTTCTTTTAGGCCACTAAGCCATTTCTTTTTTACATATTAAAGAACTAGAGATATAAGCTTTTTGCCTTCTTTCACTCTTTGCTGTACCTGGATTTCAAATAATTATGTTATGTCTATGATAATTGTTTTCATGTGTTGTTTGTGTCAAGACAATGTTTTAACTGGCCACTTCAGTTTTTTTCCTTCCTCTATTTTTATTGTGCACAAGAATTATTTTTATTATTATCATTTTGTTTTGGAATGCAAGATTAAAATGCACATGTGTAGATTTATAAATGTATTTTGCTAATGTATTAAGGCCTGATAAATACATACTAAACTTGAGTACTCTATCTACAAAAAATCCTATTAATATCTTTGGGTCTATTAAGTGTTCCACAAAACCTTTAAATGCTAATTGCCATTCATTAAAATTTTAAAATAAATATTTCAGTAAGCTATAAAATCTAGCATTATATACATAGATTTTGATTAGGATTTCCCTCCTCAATAGGTTCTAAATATATAGATATAGATAATTACAATTGTGTAATAGTCATAGGTAGCAATTGTTTCTCTTTCAAAATTATTTCTTAGTATGAAACTACCAAATGTAAGATTTTATTAAAGCTAGATTACATGTAAAACACGTGGATATATATATATATTTTCTAAAGATATTTTGTTAAGTTTCCTTTTCATAATAAAAATTACAGGAGATACATTCTCAACCAAAATTAATTACAAGATCTTGGTAGCTAAAAATCTTTTATAAATAACTGCATGTGAATGAACTGTCTACGTGAGCTTATGTTTAATTATATATATTTTTCTTGGTACCAAATTGGCTTATAAGTAAGTGCTCATGTAAACTGATGTTGTTAAATTAGCCCAACTTCTTTTGACTCCCAGTTAAAACTAAAATTTTAAGGGAAGAGGTTCCAAGTCCAACAGACTTAAATTAGCACGGCCATATGTCTGGTATGCCAATTGAAGGTATTAAATCAATGTGACCACTTTGGCAAAGCAAGTAGAAGTGATCTTAGATATTTTAAATCTAGATTTTAACATGAGTTTTTAAGTTTTAAGGTTTAAGACAAGATATACTAAAGTCTGGTCAAGATCTTATCTCCTTGATCCTTGTCCCAATTCTGGTTCTAAAGCATGCTCTCCCAATATGCTAAACATTTATTCCAAGGATTATGAAAGATCACTTATCTCTGCTTTAGATGTATTTTGCATGTATGTTATATATTCATGAATAAAAGCATTTTAGGACTTTTGGATAATTACTGCCTCTTTAAAGTCAACCAACAAGTTTGACAAGGTACATATCTTTGCCAAGTGTATGTAAAAACAGTTCTAAACATTTAAAAGAAAATTGCTAATTAAAAAAAACATGATTCAAGGTTTGTATCTTAAAGTTTAAGACTTTTTAAAGTTTATAACTAATTTTAATGTGTTACATTATAATAAGATATTTGAGATAACTGTTTATCTCTGCTTTAAATTTAAAAATATAGTATAGTTAAATACTTGTAAAATGATTAATATAATTACTGTAATTGTAAACAGATGGCAATAAATAAAGTCAAAAGCCAAAATTTTATCATCTGCATTTCTTAAACCCGAATGAGAAGTGAATTTTTTTTAACAAAAATAATTTCAAAGTTCCTGTTACCATGACTTATCTTTAACAAATAGTTTAAATTGGTGAAGGGAAAAATAAAGACTGTTAATATTTTTTACCTGTTTTTATTAGTTAGATATTTAAGAAGCCATATATGTTTTCTACGTTTTGCATACAGCCTCCTGGATTTTTCATTTAAAATGATATTATTTAAATGTTTTCTGAAATTACATATTTGAAAACAACAATCAAGGTAAAGAAAATAGAGATTAAAAGTTTATAAATATGAGATTTTTGTTGCTGTTTATTTGACAAAGGAAAGTTAAAAAATATATTTTGGATTTGTGTGGCAAAATATTGTTCTAAATGGAAATGGATAAAAATAATGTTAAAAAACTTAATTAGTATATTGTAGAAAAATATTAAGAAAATTGAACTTCTTAAATGTTAATTTGTTTAGAAAAACAAGGGCTTTTACATATGATTATTAAAAATTAAAAATTAGTTACAGAATATTCCTTAAAGGTTAAAGAAATTCAGAGGATTTCATTAACTGAAAAAGAACCATCACATCAAACACTCCATTCAACTGGGGAGTAAAGACTGTATCCAGATACTTCTAACCTCCTCCTGTACTACAAAATTCAAGGAGATGAACTTTGAGAGTCTCGTGTACCAACTTCATCTAAAGGACTCATTCATGTGGACTTCAGAGATACTGGGTGGGACTCATCTTCAATTAACTGACAATCAAGTACCCCCAACTAACTGAACATTTCTCTCAATTTTTTTGTTCCTTAAACTATTTTATACTTAGCTATTTTTAATGGTTTCTAATGCGTAATAAATCACTTAGTATATTCTTAAATGATAAAACAAGTTAATTTTGGTTTAAATTAAGTTATAAATGCTTACCCAGAACCCCTACCTTACTCAACTAGTTTTTATGTTTAAAAGATTTTAGTGTTTTTAAAAACTCTTTGTAGAAATATGTATGTATTTTCCTAATTATTCAGTATAATTTGGATAAAAGCCCAGTTTTCAATTCAAATTTGTGTATATACATATTATATTTTTTATATTACATACCAAGTATATATATATATATATTAACCAACTCCAACTTTTATTTTAACCAAATTCAACCAATTAGACCAAAAGGGCCCTAAAATGTACTCTAATGTTTAACAAGTAACTACAACCATATTTTCTCTAGATAGAAATACCCAAAGATCTGGGCTAATTCTTCTTATCCAAATTATATGACATCACTCTAATAACATATTCGTGGTTTAGTACTAATGCTCTTTGA
>NW_008335885.1:587842-602701 GCF_000622305.1 Nannospalax galili | reverse complement strand
CAAAATCCATATTTTATTAAGGAAATGGATAATTTCCATTTCTAATCATTAAAATAAAATTTAAAAAAAAGGGTAGTTGGTTGAGCCTTTAAGACCTATAAAATTCCAGTTTCCTAGCAAGTTTGATCTCTTGTTTCTATTAATGTTATTAACATTTGTTATATAAATAAAGACATTCTTGTCAGAAGAAAGTTTGAAGAATACTGTATTGTTTTGTTTCATTTATTTTTCATTTTTATTTTAAAAAATATTTTATTTATTATTTTATGTGTATGCGTGTATTGTCTGCATGTAGGTAAGTGCACCCATGTGGTGCAATGCCCGTGGAGGACAGAAGAGGCTGTCAGAACCCTGGAACTGGAGTTACAGACGGGTGTTAGCTGCCATGTGGGTGCTGGGATTCGAACCCGGGTCTTCTGCAAGAGCAACCAGTGTTCTTAACCACTGAGGTATCTCTCCAGCCCCCTGCCCCATTTATTTATTTTTTTAAACTAAAGTTGGTATGATGACAATATAATAAAACAGATGAAGTCATTATCCGCAGATAAAAACTACTAGTGTTAGAACTAGCCACTCCATGAAGTTACAGCTATAAGGTCTAACTTATCCAAAGACAAACCAAACATTAGAAAACGATAGATTTGTTTACATGTTCCAAATATAAACAAAATAGTTCACAGAGTACAGACAAAGGTAAATACAGGGGGAAACGTAGTCAATCTCATTTTTATGTTAATATTTGTTGCCTTAATCTGTTATATTTACTCCATTAGGCCAATCAACACTCTTGGTCATTTTAAGTATGGTCATCCTATTAGATGTCACATACAAATGTTATGTCAGACACAGAGGACAAAAGAAAAGTAAGATCCAGATCAGGCTGGCTGATAGTTTTGATAGGATCCAGGTGTTTCTTTCTTATTGGCTCTACCAGCTAGCTATTCCTCTCTCCTGAAGACTGCTCTCTCACCTACAAGTAAGCCTCGTCTACATCAGAGTCTAGGAATGAGCCTTCCTAGGACGACCTGGGAATAAATAATATGTGGTCCCTGCATGCACAAGATGTGACGCTTGGCCAACAGGGGGAACTGTGAAAGAAAAGTTCCCCAAAAGAACTCCTGCACCTTGAACTAAACTTCCAGCAAGGCTCACCAACTGATTATCACCTCTGGAGGTTGTTCAGAGTTTTGAATGTTGCTGGTCCAGAGCCTAATTACCATTTATCTCGGACCCTATTTAGCCCCCTAAACAGCCGCTCCTTGCCCACCTGTGTTTCTGAGCGAACATCCTGTGACTAACAGATAAAAAACCTTTTAGAATGTATTATCCTAGCAGACTACCTGGTCTCACCAATCAAAAGGCCAAGAATGCCATCAGATAGCATCTGAGACCTATAGTAAAAAACCCCTTGCTTTGCTGTGACCCACCTACTGAATGTATACACGAATGTATTTGAAAAGTGTCTTGATTTATGACTTTTCTTTGTTCTGTTACTATAAAAATGTGAGGCAGCCGGGTGTGGTGGTGCACGCTTTTAATCCGAGTACTCGGGAGGCAGAGGCAAAGGGATCTCTGTGAGTTCAAGGCCAGCCTGGTCTCCATAGTGAATCCAGGACAGCTGGGGCTACAGGGAGACCCTGTCTCAAAAAGACCAAAAAAAAAAAAAAAAAAAAAAAAAAAAGATGAGGGAACTGTTACCATGCCAGAACATGGAATTTGGGGTAACCCGAATCTGTGTTTCCAGGCCATGGTCACTCATATTTGGCTCCAGAATAAACTATATCTTATCCTCTTTGAGGTGAGAGTTATCCTCTGCGTCGACAAACTCTAGTAACACTAAGGCAGTCCCAAAAGCTAAGTGTTTTAACTCACGCAGAATTTCCCAGTGTCCTACTTGTCTGGATTTGTACTCCATGTTGACTAGGTTTCTGAAAATATCTGCTTCTCCAAATATTGTTGCAGTAATACTTCCATCTCAAGACTGGATAGATCATCTGTTTAGTTAACTTAATCCCTCACTGTGCCTGGATCTTAAATTGCCCATGAATTACTCAGTAGTAACAGAATAAAGCTTCTCATTAATTCTAATGGAGAAACACAACTTTGCAAAGTGACCACTCCTTTTCCCGTGGGTTCCATGGTGGGGCTTTGTTCTTGGCAGGGGCTGACTGAGGGGTCAGCCACTTGTGGTCTTGGAGACTCTGCTGACCTTGGACAGTGTCAGGCTCTGGGACCTGGGAACTTTTCTGGATGTCCTGGGAGGAAAAGGTCTGTTCTGTGCCTCTGTGCCTCTGTGTCTCCAGCTTATCTTGCCTGGTGTGGCATGGTGTGGCTTCCCTGGGATCCAGATTCAGTTCTGCTGAATAATATTGTTTGCTGCTGCTGCTCTCCTCCCTGCTGTGACCCGTTTCCTCCCTGCTTGCTTCATAATACCTCTCACTTTCCTGAGGTCAGTTCTGGGCTGCTTGGGTGGGAATTTCACTAGCAGAAAGCACCAAAACAGCCTTTTCATTAAAAAGTTCTTAAACACAGTCTAAGGGCCTGAAGTTTAAAACTCGATGCAGTCAGAGGTTGACCACAGATTCTTGTTGCTATGAATGTAGAGTTTCACCTGTTCTTCTGAGAGGTAGAGATAGAGACAGAGACAGAGGCAGACAGAGACAAGACAGAAAGAGATACACAGAAATGATATTAATGCCCAAGAATAATATCCAAGTTTTATACTTGTCCTAGTTTGTTTCTCCATTGCTGTGACAAAGTACTCTTACCAATACCAACTTGGGGAGGAAAGGGTTTATTTTATCTTACATCTCCTGGATCACAGTTCATGAGGGAACACAAGGTACAAACTCAGGGCAGGAACCTGGAGGCAGGAGCTGGAGCACAGACCATGGAGGAACGCTGCTTACTGGCTTGCTACCCTGGACCCTGCTCAGCTTACTTTCTTAGGCAACATAGGTCCCACCTGCCCAGGGATGGCACCACCCAGTGGGCTGGGCCCTCCCATATCACTCAACAATCAAGAAGGTGTCCCACAGACATAGCCACAGGCCAGTTCTATGGAGGCAATTGCCCAATTGAGGCTCCTCAAGCCAGGTGTGTCATGTTGACACTAAAGCTATCCAGCACAGGACTTTATTTGTATTATTCACTCCTTCACTCACTCATTTATTCATTTTTTGATCCTCTCTCTAACTTGGTTCAAAGTAAATATTTTCTGAGAATTATTATTTCCGCTGGGCATGGTGGCACACCCCTTCAATCACAGCACTCAGGAGGCAGAGGCAGGCAGATCTCTGTGAGTTCAAGGCCAGCCTGGTCTACATAGTGAGTTCCAGGCCAAGTGAGGCTACAGGGAGACCCTGTTTCAACACCTCCCCCAAAAGAATTATTATTCTGGCCACTAAAACACAGCCAGAACCGATGGTCAGGTGCGTTAGAATTCAGGATGAGAAGGCGACATGATAAAGAGGGGCACACAACCTCCTCTCAGGAATGGAAGTTGGGGTCATTGGGGTTGGAGGAGGTCTAAGATTTATAAGTGGACTCAGAAAGTTCCAGAAAGGGGGTTGTCTCTTTCTGGAGTCCCAGAAGGTGGGGTGTCCCTTCCTGGGTGGTGGTGTGCTCCTTCCTGGGATCTTGGAAGGAGAGATGGGAAGTTCTGACAGGGGAACCAGGTATCTTCTGTGAGGTGGTAAGGAACCAGATCTGCAAGGAAGCTCATAAGAAACCAGATGCCTTTTGCTAGGGGCCATGTGTTCTGAGATAGATGTATCTCACTCCTAGAGTGAGGAGGCAGGTCGGGGCGGGGAAATGGTCAGTTCGTTCAGTCACTTGTCAGGCTGATTTTCTTTCAAGGTGGTCCACAGTGTAGCTGTAATGATTGACAAAGGTGAAACACTTGTGAACCTGATGGCAGATGGCAGCTGCTTCAGACTCCATCTATGAGCTCCTCTACTGCCAATGGATCCCACAGACCTCCTCACAACCCATCATTAAGGTTCATGCTGGCACAGCAAGGGGGTGCCCTCTGGACCATGCTTCAGCCTACCCTCTCCTTACACCCACCATCTCTGCTACATTGGAGCCCTCTATCCTTTACCAATTATTGCATATTTTGATTATCACTTCCTCAAAAAAATACCTAGTCCAGAGCATATAGTTATTCAGTCAATGTTAGTTTTGGAACTAAGCCATGATTTGGGAACTGACATTCAAGAAATCTTTGAAGAGTAAGAAGAGCACGAATTCAGTTGCTATGGTCACACATATTTCTCACAAGGAAGAACTTTGGGACAACTTAAGCGATTTCAATACAGAGCCAGTTATCTTGGTAAGGTACACGTTCTGTCCCATCCCTAGATATAATCTTGAATGATCTTCAAGGCTCCTTCCCGGCAAATGACGTGCAAAAACCAGTAAGCATTGTGAAATCTCACACAAAAGTACGTGACCCATGGTACGTAGAGGTAAGTAAGGAAAGCACTTAGGTGCTTTAATAAGGACTCCACTGGTCCTGGGTTTAGAAATGTGGTGGCTGTGGGAGCCAATGGGATACAGCAGAAGTCTGTAATTACGAGTGTTTACCAGAAACATGGCTCATGCATAGCAACCAGAAGATTGTGGGATGAGATGACAAATGTGTGTGGACTATCAGGATGTTAAGGAGGGAAAGTGGGTTGATGTGGGGAATAAGCAGTTGAATTTCAGAAACACAGAGACAGCAATAAGGGGAGGGTTTCTTTTCTGGGCCTTAACTGAAATGGAGTGAATTCTTGGCTTCCTGAGGCTCACTGGACAGCCATTACTAAGGGTTACTCAGGGCTGTGACTCCCTCACTCACTCACACTTTGTCTTACTTAGAGCTTGGAGTCTGGTTGAAGTATATTTTGCAACCCTTGGTTAGCCCTCCGAAGAGGGTGGCAGGCTAGAACCACCAGGAGTGAAGAATGTAGAAGCTAGGAAATGGGCACAGAGAGCTGGTCAGAGCGACTTAAGATCTCAGTAGAATATCAACATGGCTCCTGCATGGGACCCTGGCGAGTTAGCTAACAAGCGCACCTTAGTTTTTTTTCTTCTATAGATATGGAAAAAAATAATACCCTTATGTGCTTCTTAGCAATTAAGTTATATGAGTTGCCTTCATAAGTCTCAATGATGGGTTTTATAGGAGACTTAGAAGCAGTGACTCTGGACAAGGGCAACAGGCACAGAGACTCAGCCATAAGACTTCTGGCAATCCACAGGCTGTATGAGCAACTTTGCTGGGCTGTGTACCTTTGTTATGTTAAAAAAATTAAACCTTATGAAAATTGAAAAAAAATCTATCAGAATAATTAACCCATATACATTGGCTTCCTAAATTAACCAGCTCTTAGTGTCTGGTTTATCTCTCTCTCTCTCTAGCCAAACCTGGCAGCCTGAGTTGGATCCTCAGAATCCACATGGTGGAAGGAAGAGAACTGACTCCTGAAAGCTGTCCTCTGACCGCCACATGCACACTTCAGTATGGACACACACACGCGCGCACACACACACACGCACACACACACACACACACACATACTACTCTTTCATAAATCATCTTAAACTAGTATGCTGGCACTGTTACCTGTTTCCTGAGTTGGAGTTGAGTTCCCTGTTTCATGATCACAAAGGATACTGAGTAAGGACAAGGGGGACAAGCAAGGTTCCATTGAAAAGTAGATGAACAGGTCTCTGCATGGGGAGAGGTCCCAAAAATGAGTTGCCCAAAAGTGTTTTGGAATGAAGCTTTTTATATCCTGAGAATGAGCCAACTTGGTCTCACACATTTGTAAATTAGGCATCTAGCAGGGATGACTCTGACTGGTTAATTTGAGTGTAAGTGGGGAATTCTGATTGGTTGATGGGTCCAGTGAAAAGGAGAGGGGGTGTCTTCCAAAAAGCCACAAGAGGATTCCAGGGGAGGGGAAGAACCAGGGGAGTAAAAAGAACAAAGTAGATGTTTTGATGACTCAGGAACTTTTGCATTTTAGAACCTTAGCCTGCAGTATAAACTTCACTGTGAACCACTGTTCACCAGGCATCTTATTTCCCTTGGGTTACAGACCCTAACTGGCGCTGCCTCCTAAGTCCTATCAGCATCATGACACTTCACCTTCATATAATCCCAAATAATACATTTCTACTAAGCAAAGGCATTTTCATCTTTCTGTTTAGCAACCACAGTTGCTACTTCTAAGAAACATTAATGTGGTGGTACTCAGAGTCAAGGATCAACTTTCCCAAACAGTTTAAGGAATGCCACTTAAACTGAAAGTCAAGATGTGCCTCCTTAGTGGGCTTCAGATGCCTTTCTCACTTGATCTCTGAAGTGTCCAGGCAGATGTTTTAATGAAACCTTCCATGGAGTCCTGTCACTGGATCCTTGTTGGTTTGTGTTTCTGAGCCAGCTCATCTATCCCTCGTCTTGTGAGTTATAGAGCTGGTTTTGATGCTGGGGATGGAGGACACTGCTAGATGTTTGGAGTAAGTGCTTAAAGAAAAGGAGCAGATCTTTGTACACAGTTGAAGTCAAACGTCACTGACATGCCTCTGAAGGACTCCAGGCTCATTCAGAGCCCACCCACCACCATTTTACCCTGTTTACTGCAGAATCAGTCACTTGCTGTCTACTGCCCTGGGTCATTTCTGAAATGCAAAGTAGGAAACATGGGTGATTGATTCACTTATCCTTGGCACTGATGCTACGGGCTTACTCTCTAGTCATCAGAAAGAAAGTGCAGACTGAAAACAGCTTGTTCTTCCTGTCTTGGGTGTCTGTGAGTATCTGTGAGGAAATTCTCACTCTTCCACTGCCCCATAATAGACTGACACCGTTGGCCATAAATTGAGTTAGAAACTTCGATTTATGAAATACTGGGTGGGTGGGATAGATAGAAAATGAAAATGGGCTATCATTGCTACAAGCCTTCCCAGAATCCAACACTTAGACAGTTTTTCCTCCCCTCTCCTCCCCTGCCTCCCCCGACTTCTTCCCTTCTTTGACAGCATCCAAGCAAGGCTGGCTTGGAACTGAACTCATGTTCCTTCTGTTTTAGCCTCTCAAACACTGAGACTACAGTGTGTGCACCACACCTGGATAGGTCCTTTCATTTCTCCAATAATCTATAACTCTCGAGATAGAGAATGAGGCAATGAAGGCCCAGAGGAAGAAGTGATTTTCCTACCACCACCCAGCTTGCTGGCAGGTACACCTGGGGTGTGGCCTGTCTCCGGCATCCAGCCCTGGGTTTAATTATGGCCATCTGCTGCGATGAAATCATTACATTTTGTGTTTAGATGCTTGAGGAAACAGATGTGAAATACCTAGATGCTGTGGAAGAAGGAAAGACGATCCATTCTGTTCTGTGATCTCTTTGTCCGTCTTGAGGTCTGGCAAATGTACCTTCCTTCTCTAGTGCAGTACAGAAGCTTTGTGAAAACTCCCTTCTTGTCTGATAAGGTCATATTTTTTTGACCTTCAGAATTTGAGTTAAGATAAGATGTGTTAGTGACTTTTTCTTGGGTTGTTACAATGGAGTCTTTGTCTTTTATGCTGTGCACTGAATCACTTTTGGAACTATATCCTGTTTTACAAGCATTTTCCTTCTAAAGTAGTTTTGCAAAAGGCTCTCTCTTCCTCCTCCAGAGTCATATAAATACCCTGGCAATTACCAGGTGTCTGACTTCACCTGTTCATTACGGAGGGAGTTTTCAGAAGTTCCAATTATATATCAAATTCATGGCCTACATTGTACTTTGAGCTTAAAAATAGAATTTAAGGTAATTTTTCTCAGCCCAGTTACAAATATTGCTATGGTATTAAATTTCTTTTGTAATACAAGTATGCTTTTCAAATTATCTCTTCTTTTTTGCTTTATTTTTATTTCTTCTCTCTTTTAAAAAATATTAAAAAAATTTTTGTGTGTATGAGTGTATTGTCTGCATGTACATAAGCCCATCCGTGCCGTGCAATGCCCTCGGAGGTCAGAAGAGGGCATCGGATCACCTGGAACTGCAGTTAGGAATGGTTGTTAGCCACCATGTGGGTGCTGGGAAATGAACCCAGGCCCTCTGCAAGAGCAGTCAGTGCTCTTACCACTGAGCCATCTCTCCAGCCCCCAATATTTCTTCTTTTTAAAAATAAAGTGCCATCATTACTCCTGAAAAACAGAAGAAAGGAAAGGAAGGAAGGAAAATAAAACTTACCTTTTGCTATCTGCAGTTATAGTTCAGTTTTGATCAACCGTCTGGGTTAGGAAAAGCTCAAGATCTTTAAAAATATTATTTACTTAGTGTATGTGTGTGGGTACACATATGCCACAGCATGCCTGTGGAGGCCAGAAGGCAACTTATGAGAGTCACTTCTCCCCTTCCAGATGGTCCCAAGGATCAAACTCAGGTTGACATTGTCAGGCTTGATGGCAAGTGCCCTTAACCTTCTGAGCCATCTCACTGGCCCCCCTCAAACTCTTTTCAGTGTTTATGAAACAATGTAGGAAGGGAGGGTCAGCAAGATCCACATTTGTATGAACTAGTAACAAAGCAAACAAAAAGGAAACTCTCAAGCTACTTTAAATAGCGAAGAAATGATTGGCTCACAGAGGGAAAAATGTAAGCTGGGTGTGTTGCTCCAGAGAACCGACTGGTCAGGACCAGCGCTTTCCATCTCAGCTTTCTGCCAATGACAGTGTAACTCTTGCTGTAAAGCTGGCTGTTCTTACATAGATGTGTCAGCAGTTTGAGCTACAGGAGTCCTTGTTGGAGTTTAGGCACAAAGAGAGCATTCCACCTGTGGTTCTCTCTAGTTTCAGGAAGGTTTCCTGGAAGACGCCCCTCCGCCCCAGAACAAGATTCCTAATAGCTCATGAACCCAAATGAATCTCATGTCCATTTCCTGTCAAAACTACTTTCTGTCACAAGAGGACACACTTAGACCCAGGATCTTAGCTTGTCCCTCAGGAGCAAATTCTGAGACAACTTGGGCACAGAAACTTCACTGGAGGGTGAATGGCACTCAGTGTTTGGGGCAGGGGGTGGGGGATGGGGTGGTGGAGGAAGTAGGAATGAACAAAGAAGTTAAACAAGACTGGGCCTATTTGGCAGGGAACTCTGGAGCTGAGACAGCATCTCAGGACTGGCCTTCACGAATTTATAATTGCTCCAGCTTTACCTCTCCACTTTACCATGATCTGTCACTGATGGGAGCTGACTGTAAGGGTACATGTGGCCTTGGGCAAGGTGGCTTTCTCTGGGCTGCCTTTCCAGGCAGTGCCTATAGAGACACTCAGCCGAGTTTTCGGTTTCCAACTCTCCCAGCAGGGGATGGGGTGTGTGGATAATCTGGGCAGCACTGGACAGCACGACAAATGGCTTCTCTTCTACCTCCTGAACCATTTGCATGCACTTTCTTTGTGTGTGTGCTAGGAATAGCTTCTGTGGGGTGCTACAGTCTTTGTGTCTGCTACCTGCAGAGGGAAATTAACAGCATAAACGGCAGCCTAAACTTTGAGGACTGAGAGTGAAATGAAGTCAAGCTGACACCGAGTGGCTGGTTAGTGTCTTCAAAGGTCAGTGCTGCTGTCCTCATCTCACCAGTAGGTAGGCTGACTGTGGAAGACACTCGGAGTGGTGTCCTTGCAACTTGCAATGAGTTTGCAACATATATATATATATATATATATATATATATATATATATATATATATATATATAATTTCAAGATGGTTAAAACCCAGAAGTAAGCAATGTGGAGCCAGAGACATCTGATCTGGCTAAAGGAACAGAAAAGGGAACTCTTAAAGCTTGGAGAGAGTGAGGGAATCTCCTGTTTTTGTTTCTTCCCTTCCTTTTTTTTAAACTTTTTTTTTTTTTTAACCTATCTGTAAAGCCTAATAAATGAGTGGCCAGAAACTATAGATATTGGTGCAGCAATGGCACTTTTATCTTGAGGGTAGTCAATAGCTGTCTAATTGGATGTAAGGCCCAATCAATGGGAGGGAACTTAAGTGTGGTATTGTAAACATAGACAAATATACATGGCTATGATTCTAGCCATGGTCATATATCCTAGAGAAAAATCTACTTTTGCCACACCCCTAGACCAGTGTAATTTCTAACTGTACTCTAAATATGCATCCTCACATTTACAGACAACGTACCTTTCACCACTCATCTTTTTGCAGCTTCTTTTTGCAGCAGATGGAGACTAATACAGAGTTCTACAACTGGTCAAATGCACAGAATAAGAGTCTGTGAGATGCTTAGCCCTAGGCGACACATGTTCAGTGCAACCTCTACACATAAGATGAATACATCTTTCAGCTATCACCAGAGAGGTTGCCTTCTGCAGCAGATAGTGATTAACACAGAAACCCACAACTGGCCAATGTTCAGAGAACAAGATCCTGCAAAGTACTCTTTCCTTGATGGACTCCTATTTCAAACTTCTGCCTCTCAAGACTCAGGGATCATTGCAGAAGAGGGGCAGAAAGATCGTAAGAGCTAGAGGTGGTGGATGACCACAAGGAAACAGTTTTCTAGAAAGCTGTCAGCTATACAAACGAACTCACAGCAATGGTGACAGCATGCATAAGTCCTATGTAAGCTCAAACCAGACAAAATCCCAGCATAGATGTGGGGAAGTGGGTGAGAAATTCCGACCCAACCTAAGGAACTTTTGGCAACTGATGGCTTCTGGGAGAGGGAAAGACAGCCTCTTATAAGGGACTCTTGGCAGGTTGACCAGGTGCCAGTGGATGGACCCAGACTGAGGGACATGTGGGTACACAAATCAGATTCTATAGGCCATATTTTATATATAGTGAAGTAAATTGAATTGGGTCAGGGAGTGGTGGGGAGAGATGCAGAAGGGGGAGGAAATCTAAATACCATAAAATTATATTATATGAAAACTGCAAAAATTTTAATAAAAATTTTTTCAAATAATTTTTTTGATTTATTTATTTTATTTTTATGTGCATGAGCATTTTGTCTGTCTGTTTGTGTGTCTGTATGTACATGCACTCATGTTGTTCAATGCCCATGGAAGCCAGAAGGGGGCATCTTATCCCCTGGAATTGGAGTTATGGTTGTTAGCTGCCATGTGAGTGCTGGGAACTGAACCCAGGTCCTTTGCAAGAGCAGCCAGGTCCTCTGCAAGAGCAGCCAGTGCTCTTAACTGCTGAGCCAACGTCCACTCCTCTTTTATCCATCCTTTTTCCTCCCAGGCCTCAGGTAGAGGCTCACCATGGGAACAGAGGCTACAGCAGCAAAACTGCAGGAGCCAGAACTTGGAGGGAGGGGACTTCATTTTTCATTTGGCTGAGCTGCAGCTCCCAGCGAGTCCTGCCCTCTTAAGACTTCCTCCTTTCTTCCCTTGCTCCTCATTCAGGCTCCATATGTGGCTTAGTTTTGCCTAGGACTCAGGTGAAGGGGAGAGGTGAAGACCTAGTGAAGCCCAAGGTACTGGGAGAACAGTAGGGAGGGAAGAGCCCAGGAGACAGAGCCATAGCCCGGTAATGACTGTTTATGAACCTCTGACCTGAACTACAACCTGTGCATGAGTGATCTGTTCCAAATTGCATTCCAAGGATTATGAAGGCTGAGAAAAACTGGGTATGGTTTGCTCATCTGCCATTCCAGCACTTGGAAAGCTGAACCAGGAGAATCATGAATTCCAGACCAGTCTGGGCTACATAGTGAATCACCATGAAAAGAAAACAAGAAAGAACTGAATTAACAGGCTAACAGATGACGGTCTTCCCTGGGAATAGGCTGGGCCCCTGGTGAATGCTCATAGGACAGACCTGAGTAGCCCAAAAAGGCTTTGAAAACTGAAGTGACAGTAGCCATAACCCACAGAAAGTGGATTTAAACTTGTGAGTTAAACTTAATCAAACAAGTACCTGCTTCAAAAAAAAAAATGTCCACTCAGAATATTTAAACAAGACCCAAACTTCATAAAGTAATTTTCAAGATATCTAGGACACAGTTCAGAATTGTTCAGCGTATAGAAGAATAAAATGCTCTTAACTTGCAGGAAAAGATCAATGATGTCAACAACAAGATGACATAGATGTTGGCATTACATGACAAGGACTTTGACACAGCTGTTATAAAAATGTTCAAAGGAGCAATCCTGAGCACTTTTCAAAACTAAGATAAAACAGAAATAGAAACCTTGGGGAAGAACCCATGGATATTTCAGGATAGAAAAACAATAACCACAATTAAAATTTCCTGAAAGACTTGAAAACAAAATGAAGAACAGAGAGGGAAAAAGTGAATCAAATGATGGGTGAGAAGAAATCACTCTTGGCACCTTTGCCTAATATCAGGTGGCTGAAATTGCGTGTACTCAGGTTTGGATCTTCAATGATGTTCCATTGATCTATGTGTCTGTTTCTGTGCCGGTACCATGCTGTTTTTATGACTATGGCTCTGTAGTATACTTTGAGATCTGGTATAATAATGCCCCCAGCGTTGCTCTTTGTGCTCAGGGTTGCTTTGGCTATCAGGGGTTTTTGTGCCTTCATATGAATATAAGGATGCATTTTTCTAATTCTGTGAAGTATGTTATGGGGATTTTGATTGGGATTGCATTGAATCTATATATTGCTTTTGGTAGGATGGTCATTTAAACAATATTAATTATTCCAATCCATGAACATGGGAGGTCCTTCCATCTTCTGGTGCCTTCCTCAATCTCTTTCTTTAATGACTTATATTTTTCATTGTAGAGGTCTTTGGTGTCTTTAGTCAGGTTTATTCCAAGATATTTTAATTTTTTGCAGCAATTGTGAATGGGAGCATTTCCCTGTAGTCTTCCTCCAATTGCTTGTTATTGGTATATAGAAAGGCTACTGATTTTTGTAGATTGATTTTATAACCTGCCACTATACTGAAAGTGTTGATCAGTTCCAGGAGTTTTCTGGTGGAACTTTTGGGATCTCTTAGCTATAGTATCTTATCATCTGCAAAAAGTGATAGTTTGAACTCTACTTTTCCAATTAGTACTCCTTTAATTTCCTTCTCCTGTCTTATTGCTCTAGCAAGAGTTTCAAGCACTATGTTGAAAAGGAGTGGAGATAGTGGACATCCTTGTCTGGTTCAGGATTTTAATGGGAAAGCTTCCAGTTATTGGCTGTGGGTTTGTTGTATGTAGCTTTCATTATGTTGAGGTATGTTCCATCCAGTCCAATTCCCTCTAGGACCGTGAACATAAATGCAGGCTGAATTTTGTCAAAAGCCTTTTCTGTATCCATTGAGATGACAATGTGTTTTTTCTCTTTGAGTCCATTTATATGATTAATGATGTTTATTGACTTACGTATATTGAACCATCCCTGCATCTCTGGGATAAAGCCTACTTGATCATGGTGAATGATCTTTTTGATGTGTGTCTGTATGTGGTTTTCAAGTATTTTGTTGAGAATTTTTGCATCCATGTTCATTAAGGATCTGTGTCTATAGTTTTCTTTTTTGGTTGTGTCTTTTTTGGTAGGTAATATTAAAGTGATGCTGGCTTCATAGAAGGAATTTGGAAGCTCTCCTTCCTCTATTTTCATTTTGAATAATTTAAGTAGTATTGGTTGGAGGTCTTCTCTAAACGTCTGGTAGAATTCTGCCATAAATCCATCTGGGCCTGGGCTTTTTTTAGTTGGGAGGCTTCGTATTACTGTTTCAATTTCCTTATATGTTATGGGTCTGTTTAAACTGTTGATCTCTTCTTGGTTTAACTTTGGTGGTTCCCATGATTTCAGATATCCATCCATTTCTTTTAGACTTTCAGATTTAGTAGCGCATAGGCTTTGAAAGTATTCCCTTATAATGGTCTGGAATTTTTGGATGTCTGTTGTGATGTTTCCCCTTTCATCTCTGATTTTGTTGATTTGGATTTGCTCTTTCTTTCTTTTGGTTAATTGGGCTAAGGGTCTGTCTATCTTGTTTAGCTTTTCAAAGAACCAGCTCTTAGATTCATTGATTCTTTGTATTTTTTTTTTTTTTGTTTCTATTTCATTAAGAAAGACAGCATCTTCAACAAATGGTGCTGGCAAAACTGGATCTCCACCTGTAGAAGAATGAAACTAGATCCTTATCTTTCGCCTTGCACAAAAGTCAACTCCAAATGGATCAAAGACCTCAATGTGAAACTGGAAACCCTGAAACTATTAGAAGAAAATATTGGTGCTTACAGGCTATAGGTGTAGGAAAGGATTTTCTAAATCAGACAGAAGTTGTTCAGCAAATCAATAAGTGGGACCTCATTAAATTAAAAAGCTTCTGTACAGCAAAATAAATTAAAAAAGTGAAGAGAAAACCCACAGAATGGGAAAAAAATCTTCACCAGTGACACATCTGACAGAGGTTTAACATCCAGAATATATAAAGAACTCAAAAAACAAAGAATCGAGAAACCAAATGACCCAATTAAAAGATGGGCTAAAGATCTAAACAGAGAGTTCTCAAAGGAATAAATAAAGATGGCTAAGAAACATCTCAAAAAGTGTTCAACATCATTAGTAATTAGGGAAATGCAAATTAAAAACACTCTAAGGTGTCACCTTAGTGCAATCAGACTGGCTAGGATCAAGAGAACAAATGATACCAAATGCTGGCAAGGATGTGGAGAAAGGGGAATGCTCACTCACTGCTGGTGGGATTGCAAACTCATGCAGCCTCTATGGAAAACAGTGTGGCGAACTCTAAAAAAAACTAAAAATGAACCTACCATATGACCCAGTTATACCACTCATTGGCATATACCCAAAGGACTCAACCTACTGTAGAGACACTTGTACATCCATGTTTGTTGCTGCTCTTTTCACAATAGCT
>NW_008335885.1:578394-587782 GCF_000622305.1 Nannospalax galili | reverse complement strand
TGTATGTTCTCCCTCATATGTGGCTCCTAGCACCAAATCCTTTTAAATTCCAGGTCCTTTTAATAAGATGATGCTATACAGCAGTGCCTTCTGCATGAAATAACTACCATCATCATGACTTCAGCTGTGCCTGATCGCTAAACATAGTCACAACTGGGCTTGTTGATGGTTGTGCTCATTCATTAAAGGAGTGCCAAGCAGGGTCACTGAACCCTCACCTGAATATCCAGCCACTCTTCCCAACCACTCTTTTAGCTAACTAGTCCAGCCTTGCAAAACAAAAGAAGAATGTGGAAGAACCCAATAGAGGGATGCTTTTGGAAGCCCTTGTCAAGAAACTGCAGTGGACTCTCATATGAACATTTGAAAATTGCCATGTTCTGACTTTTTTCTAGTTCCCTGTCCAGAATTTGTAATGCTAATTACTCTTGCCTTTACTTCTCTTTCACATCTCCTTTTCATGATTCAAGGAATTTCTTTTCCCCTTAGACACAAGAGTTATGCAATTTGGGAGTCTTTTAGATAGACGCACTGAAGGGGTACTCCAATTGTCATACCCTGCGTCCCTGTTCAGCATGGAAGAAGCCAGAGTGGTCTTCCTCCCTATTCCCTATTGGCAATTTGGATAACCCCTTCAGAGGATGGCGTGATAAGAATAGGAGGTAGGAATTGGCTAGGCAGTTAGGGTAAAAAAACCCCAAAGAAATGTAGCCAGTTTCTGGGCTAAAAGTCAAAATGTCCTTGGGCCTGTTAGCAACACACCCTGTTCCAAAGGCCAAAAATGTCAAAATGTCAAAAGTATTTGGGAGCTTTTACCTAATCCTTAAAAGATTTTAGGGTTACCTCTTCAGAGAGGGGAACGTTGGAGGGGAGGGAGTGGGCATGTATTTGATCAAAACACCTTATATGCATGTATAAAATTCTCAATAAAGTTTGTGCAAAAAGTTAAAAAGAAGTGTATACATGTCATTCAGAACAAAAAAAAAAAAGAAATTGCTCAATTAGACAACAAAGAGAAAATGCTGAAACCCAAACCAAATTGATTTCAGGTACATGTGGAACAACAGAAAATGTGTGACATTTGTGGCATGAGATTTTCAGAAGGTGAGAAGAAAGAATGTGGTGCTGAAAAATCATTTGGAGATGTAGGTGTCTGATAGTCCACACATGCGGATGGAGCCATGTGTAGTAGAGAAGTAGAGCAAACCCTGAATAGGCTGGAATCAAAGAATGCCTCCCCAGCCACATCACATGTCGATTTCAGAAGACCTGAAGACAAGAAAAGCCTTTGAAACATCCAGAGAGAAACAGCATGTGTTGGTAGGAGGACAGTGCTTTGATGACAGCAATTCTCTTATGGGCGCAACATTTGCAAGTGCTGATAGAAAAGAGCTGTTGGGGGTGGGGAGATTTTGCAGTTGGCAAAGTTCTTGCCATACAAGCTTGAAGACCTGAGTTGGATCCCCAGCACCCACTTAAGGAGCCAGGTGTGGTGGTGTGTGCTTGTAATCACTGCACTGGGGAGGCAGAGATGGTGGATCCCAGGGGCTTGCTGGTCAGCCAGTTGTGCCTGATCAATGAGTGCCAGGTCCCAAAGAGAGACCCTGCCTCAAAATGATGGATAAATGACTACTTCTGAGGAACAGCACTTAAGGTTGACCTTTGGCCTTCGCATACGTACACACATGGCCATATTTATCTACACATGTGAACATAAACACACACAGACATAGACACATACTCTGTGTGTGTGGGGGCTGGGGAGAAGAGCTATCAATATAGAATCCACATCTGACTAAAAGAGCTTTCAGCAATGAAAGTGAATGATGGCATCCTCCGTTTATCCACTCTGTTTGCTTTAAAAGAAGAGAAATGATACCAGAAAGAAGCACAGAATTTTATGAATTCAGAAAGCAAAGGAACTGGAAAATATTTGGTTTACTGTAAGAGTCTATTACCCTCTTGATGTTTTTTGAAGTACTGATGTTGATGAAGTTTTGGATTTATATAGACATGCTATATAATATAAATCTAACATAACAGAGAGGAAAGAAGGGGAAACTTTATAGTTAAAGATTTCCGATCCTGGGCTAGAGAGATAGCTCAGTGGTGAGGAGCACTGGCTCTTCTTGCAGAGGACCTGGGTTTGGTTCCCAGCACTCACACGCCAGCTAAGAACCATCTGTAGCTCCAGTTCTGGGAATCTGACGTTTTCTGACCTCCACAGGCATTGCACAGCATGGGTACAATTGCATACATGCAAGCAATACATTCACACACATAAAATAAAAATAATAAATAAACAAAATTAGAGATTTCTGATTTAAATAAACTGAAAACTTAAGCATATGTTTTCCAATTCCTAGAGCAACCACTAAAATTTTACTCAAAGAGATATTGTCAAGATCATGAGAGATAGGATAGGTTAAGAAAAGATGGTCAAGTAACCATATCTCCAAAGACAAGAAAGGGGGAAATGGATGAAATACCAGAAAGGCCCAACAGAAAACAGTAATAAAATGGTAAATAGAAGCATGTCAATAATTTTGCAAGCTCTAACCTTAAGACACCAATTAACAGATTGTTAAACTAGATAAAACACATCTTATTATGTGCTATTTGCAAGAAAATTATCTCAAACATAATGACATTATTAATAGGTTGTAAACTAGACTATGGATAAAAGACATTCTATGCAAAACCCAAGCTTGAATGGTTTATGGTAATGTCAACATTAACCTCAGAGGGAAAACAATGGCCAAGACTGAAAAAGGACATTAGACAAGGATAAAAAAGGTCAATTCATCAATAAGACATACAAATTTTAAACATGTATACACCTAACAGTAAGTTACAAAACACAAAATACATAGTCTTAAGTACACATAGAACATTCTCCAAGAGAGACTATATTCTTCATCAAATTGAATTGCAACAATTTTAAAAGAAATAAAATCATACAAAGACTGCACTCTTAAAAATAAGAGAAGAGAGAGCCAGGTGTGGTGGCACATACCTCTAATCCCAGCACTCAAGGAGGCAGAAACAGAAGGGTCTCTGTGAGTTCAAGGCCAGCCTGGTGTACATAGCCAGTTCCAGGTCAGCTGGGGCTACAGGAAGACCCTGTCTCAAAAAGATTTAAAAAAAAATAAGTGAAGAGATACAATGTGTTGTTCATGGACTGAAAGAATCAAAATAGAAATTATTTTGTTTCTCTCCAAATTGATCTACAGACATTTAACCCAAGAGAATGTAAAAACAGAAGCAAGCACATTAAGAGAACTCAACCTTATTAGTCATTATGAGCTGCAAATCAAACCACAACAGATATCCACACTTACCTATGAGAACTGTTAAGATTAAAAACATTGGTAACCAACAAGGTTGGGGAGCAACTGGAACTTTTACACAGTAGGGACAGAAAATAGCTTGGGTAATTTCTCATAAAGTTAAATATATTATCCCTGTCCTGTTTACTCCAAAGAGATGAGGCTGTCTACAAATATGCATAGTAACTCTGTCACTGTCAGAGCCTGGAAACAGCTCAGATGTCCTTGAGTGGGTGAGTGGATAAACTGCAGTACATTCACACAGTAGAAACAACAGTAACAAGAAACAGACTTGATAGAATCAAGGATTTGGAGGAATTTCAAAGTATAACCAGCCCAAGATGCTGGACTCAGAATGTTAATACTGAAGGATTCCATTTATGTGGCACCCCCCTCACCACTGTTGTCTAAATAAAAGCTCATGTAGCGCAGGCTAGCCTCCAACTCTCTATGCAGTAGAGATCCTGATCCTTCTGCTCTCAGCTCCTAGACACTGAGACTGCAGGCTTGTGCCCACATGCTGAGTTTATGCAGTGCTACAGATAGAATCCAGGGCTTCATATACTCTAGGCAAGCACTCTACCAACCGAGCTTCATCCCCAGTCCAAAAATTATTTTCTCTTAGAAAAAAGAAAACCACAATACCCTCAGCACGGGCACAGGGGGACAGTCTGAGGGCACCATTGTTTCCCTCTGCCATGGCAGGATTGCATTCTGTGTCTTTGTCCTCTGCTCCCCCAGATTCCAGGGTTCTGTTTCCTGGCACAAAGTCTCATCTGCCCTCCCAAGAATTCCGGAAAACTCCAAGAATGCTTATTAGATGTGCCAGAATCATCATATACTTTGATTTTTACTTATTCATTGTTATTGTGTGTCTGCTGTGTGTGTGCATATTGCTGTGGTGTATACATGGAAGTCATGTATACACATGTGGGAATCAGTTCTTGCCCTCTGCCATGTGGGTTCAGAATTCAAACTCAGTTTTTGGGCTTGTGTGGCCAGCACTTTTACCCGCTGAGCCGCCTGTCTAGCCCTATATGCTTCATATAACGACAGTAGCTCCACATTTACTTTCTCTTACTTGTCTTTGTTCATTTGTGTCTTTTTAATATTCAGGAGTTCTACACTGCACTTGGTCTTCCAACCTGAGAAATTCTTAACTGTTACAGGACGGGGGATTGTTTTTCTTTAAGTTTTTCTTTAAAAAAATTATTTTGTTTTTATTTTTGTTGTTGTTGTATGAAAATTTTGCCTGCATGTATGTAAGTGCACCCATGTCATACAATGCCCATGGAGGTCAAAAGAGGGCATCAGATCCTCTGGAACTGGAGTTTCAGTCAGTTGTTAGCCTCCATGTGGGTGTTGGGAACTCAACCCGGTCCTCTGCGAGAGGGGCCAGGGCTTTTCACCACTGAGTCACCTCTTCAGTCCCCATGGGATGTTTTTCATGCGATCCTTCTTTCTCCATTTTTTCTCCCTCTTTATAGTTTTGTTTTACTATTTCATTTAATGTCTCTCCTTTTAGATACGGTCTGGATATGTAGCCCTTGCTCGCTTGGAACTTGCTATCATAGCCCAGGCTCTCCTTGAACTTGCAATGATCTCCATGCCTCTGTCTCTTGAGTGCTGGGATTTCAGGATAAGCCACCACACTCCTATCTTTATTCAACTTTTCTTGCACAGTTGATCTTTAAGTGAAGGTCATTATTCAGACAAAAATTTTCTCTAATTATAAAAATAATTTAGAAATAAGAAACCTCAGTTTTTCTGAGATAACACTTCATAAATGTGAAATCTGTGTGTGTGTGTGTGTGTGTGTGTGTGTGTGTGTGTGTGATACATGTGTGAGGTATGCCTGTGTGCCTATGAGCACGTGTGTAGGTGGTCACACACCCCTCTATAGACACTTGAGGCTAGAGGAGGATGTTGTGTGTCTTGCTCTACCACTCTCCACATTATTACCTTGATTAGTTTTTTTCATTTATTTACTTAATTTTATGAGTGTTTTGCTTTCATGTGAGTGCACCATATGTGTGCAATGCCTGTGAAGGCCAGGAGTGGGAGTCTGACTCCTAGAGCCATGTGGTTGCTGTGGGTCCTCTGTGCTCTTGCCCACTGAGCCATCCTCTTAGCCCCTGGAAAGTCTTTTTCTATTGGGTACAGACTTGAGAGTATTTTGACTTTTTCTTTCAGCTTTAGATGTTACAGGAGGTAAAGGTCGTGGACTTGTCTGACAATACACAGCAGGGTGCTGCTAAGTGAAGCACAACTGGAAGACATGGAGTAGTTCTCTTGCACTTTGGAAGGACAGCTGTTAGAAGGGATGGGCCACCGTGGAGAGGGGACTAGAGAAGAGTAATGGACTCCAGAGTCGCTAGCTTGCTACCCTGTTTCCTGGTATGAGTTATCATCATGATGCTTGCTGGGGCCCATGACTCACCAGACCTGGACTGTCCAGGCTGGACCCAGGAGTGTGGCTATGTCCAGCTATCGGTTCTTAGTTGCGTTTATGATTTCAGTTCTGTACATCTAGTTCTTTGATAATATTTTAAAATGACACACAAAAATAGAACTATTATCATTTCAGTGTTTTCCCGGACTCTCTCTCTCTCACTCATCAAATGATAGGTAAGGAAGTACAACGTTGTCTACTTTTTTTTTTAATTGTCACAACCATTATGGATATACCCGTTACTTCAGAAGCAGGAACATTTTGTACATTGAGATTGACCTTGCTAATCTCGTCACACAAGTTTTATTACTTGATTCATCTGCAATTGCTGATATATTGGTTTGTAAACATATTTTTACATTGCTTCTAGAATGAGATCTGCCTTAACAATTAGATTAATTGATTGAAATGTAAGCTGTGCCTGCCATTTTCTGTGTGTGCAGTAGCATGTTTGATAAATGCTGATAGGCCAACAGTTGCAGACATTAGGGTGTAATTGCTCTCCTGGCTCCTGCCCTGCTTTCCATCTAGTGTTTTTACCCAGGCCTTCTCTACTCTAGGTGGTTAGAAAGGGTAAGGAATGAGGAATCTGGCGTTTGAAAGGATTCAAGATTAGATGCTCAGATCAGCTCATTTAGTGATACTGAAACAGGTAAAGAAGGGTGTTGGACATGACGCCAAGAAATGTGATGGGTGAAGCCCCTGAGGTTGTGAGAGGTTGTATCAGTCTCTCAAGTTGATACATCCCAAACCAGCTTTTCAGTGAGCTCAGAGAGCTTCTTTAACTTTTTCACCTGGATCCCTGTATCTTTACCCAGGCTTCTGAGGATGCTAAGTACTTTCTGAATCAGCACCAATGAAAAGATTGCTTGATGACTTTGGAACTCAAAGCAGAGAGATGCATGGTCTTTAGGAGTCAGCCTGTCCTCTGAGACAGCTGACAGTCCAGGTGCTCTCAGGTCTGTGCTCTGCCCAAAAGTCCCAACAACCCCACCTAAGTCCTTGGTTTAGGATCTAGATAGTGATTCCTCTGCTTTCTATGGAGGACCTAGAAGATCATGAATCTTAGGTCCCAAAACTTCTCTGTGGCTCAGCTTTCTCATCTGTAACATGAAAACAATATTATTTCAACTCCATACTATTATTGTGAAGATTTAGTCAACTGAAACATTTTGCAGTAAGTACAACGTCCTGTAAATGTGAAATAGATGTCAACCACAAACAGGAAGGCAGCCTGCTCTAAAACTGCTCTGATTGCTTGCTCACGGATTCCCTTTTCAGTGACTGTCTATCTCATTTTTTATACCCGAATCTCTACCTTTATAATTGCCTGACTGTTGAAGTTCTCTGGAGCCTCTCCCAAGACCTGGAGCACGTTTCTAAAACTGATGGGGAGTAGTGAGAAGGGACAATTGTTAGAAAAGATGGGATAGAAAATTGTTAAAAAAGAAAAGGATAACTAGTATGGGAAGGACAAGACAGAGTACAGTGCAGAGAGGACCTGTGCATAGAACATGTGGGGGGGAAGTGGGATGTGTGGAGAGGCACAGTGCTCTGATGCGGAGAATGTGAGACCAGCAGGGCAGCAGAGATCAGATCCAGAACACTTGCTGGACACTGTATTATCAGGCTTGGGTTTACAGCATTTGCAACACATCCATGGGAGGCCTGTTGGCATTTGGAACATATAAACAGCAAAGTGACACAATCAGGTTTCAGCTCAAGCTATGGAACCTGTATTTCTCAAGTCTCTCGAATGTAGATCACAGACGACCATGGTTGTAGGAAGGGATAGGAGGCTCCCTCCCTGCCTTTAATGCAATATTAATAGAATCTCCAAGTTTCTGGAAATTCTCTTTACAGAGAGAATGGCAGATAATCTCTGCTCTCATGGTGGGGGAACACAGACAATTCCCCCAATATTTTCAGTGGAGAGAGGCTGTCCTGGTTTTGAGTGTCAGTGGTAGGCTTGTGAGACAGATTATAGGAGGAGGGATGCAGGTACCCCCTCCTCTCGATGGTTTGCCATTCTGAGCTGGCTGGAGGCAGAATCCTCCAACCATTATAGGTCTTCCTGAACGACTTCATGCCCATAACAGCAGAATCAGATCATATAGGTGATATGAGGGAGATGGTTTCATTAATCAACCAACCACAGATGTAAAATCCCCACTAAATACTCCCTTCCTTCCTTTAAAAAAATTGTTTTGATGTCAGCATACACAAGTCCCATGCAAACTCAGGCAGACAGTAACCTAGGATAGAACTGGGAAAATGAACAGCAGACCTCAATCTTATCTAAAGGAATCTTGGCAACTGATTGCTGCTAGATGAAGAAGAGCTGATCTTCCTAAAACAAGGGACTCTAGGTAGGCTGACTAAACCTCCATGGATGGATTTGCACTGGGGAATGGCTGGGGACAACGCACTCACACCAACATGTGTGTATGTATTGCCCCTGCACAAATACACACACACACACACACACACACACACACACACACACAAACTAAAAAAAAAAACCCAATTTGTTTTGAAAGGTCTCATGTAGCCAGGCTGGCCTCCAACTCTATATGCAGTCAAGGATGTCCCTGACCTCCTGATCCTCCTGCTGTTACTTCCCAAGTGCTGGGATTACAGGCCTGCATCACATCTGGCTACTTATTATCTTTTGAGTTCTTTCTCAGCCTCACCTACCAGGTGAGGAGGTGACAGGACACTTGGAATTTGTGTTCAATCCCCAGGGGAGAAAAGGATTCTGGGTAGAAGGACATTTATGAGCTGCTATGTAGCAATTTTCTTCAAACTGAAGCATTCCACCCTGCAGGGAAGCTCTTTAAGACCCAGACAGTTCTAAAGGGATGCTGTTAAGACTCAGAAAGCAAGCAACTGAGGAGTCTCAGGGAGTTTCTGAAACTTACCAGACATAAAAGGTCCCTCCCTCCCCAAGGTTATATAAGCAGTGAGGACTGCTGAGGAGAGGAGACTCTCTAATCTGCCTTCAAGTCCTACAAAGCACCAGGGTTCCAGCCTTCAGAGTTATCTGTGCTAGGGTGGGCTTTTGTTGCTGTAGCCATATGCTCCTGTAAGCAATCCCAATAAACTGTTTGGTTTACCAATTGGGACTTTGGTGTAATAATGGCTTTGGTTTGTTATTAATTCCCTGTCCAGGGTAAATAGACACTTCTGTTGTGTCTTCCCAGGAAAAGTGTCACACAGATTGAGCCACCGTTTTTGAGGCTATCAGGTCAGATTTAAATAGGAAGAGGAAGGGTTCAAGATGTTCATACTTCACTAAGATTTGGGGAATGTGTGAGAGGTTATTTTAAATACGTCTCTGAACTAGAAGGTAGGAGACACTGAAAGCAGGAAGTAGCACGTTGGGGTAAAGGAAGGAAGGTGAACACAGAGGAGAAGATGAACAGAAACAAGCAAGATGGAGGATACAGATTTGAGGGTGAGATGCCAAAGTCTAATGGGAGGTAAGAGAGCATGATGCTGATGGTGGTGGTGATGGTGGTGGTGGTAGGGTGTGTGTGTGTGTGTGTGTGTGTGTGTGTGTGTGTGTGTGCCTTTAGTCTCATGACCAAGGTAACGTTCATGGGTG
>NW_008335885.1:554476-576912 GCF_000622305.1 Nannospalax galili | reverse complement strand
CCTTTATATGGGTTTGGATGGATATTCTAATTTCCTTGACCTTCTTTCTTAAAATAAAAATATTATTTATGTGCATGTTTGTATGTCTGTAAATGTGTATACGGAGTGCCCACAGAGGCCAGGAGAGAGTGTTAGATCCCCCAGAGCTGGAGTTTTAGGCAGTTGTGAGCTGCCTTACATGGGTTCTGGGAACCAAAATTGGGTCCTGTGGAAGAACAACTCAGCTCTTAACCACTGAGCCATCTCTCCAGCCTTCCCTCCCCCAATCTTCTTATCATGGCCCTGTTAGTTATAAGCTGACTTTATGGGTTTGATCTTTGAGCTTCTGGATTACTCTTCAGCTGTGTTTATGTTGCTCTTTGATCTTAGAACTTTTACTTTTATTATCACATATTTCATTTCCTATCTTTTTTTTCTTTCATTAAAGCCTGCTCCTGCTTCATGGACGCAAAGTCTTTAAACACAGAGTATGTTACCCTTTCATGGTGTTTGTTTGCAATGCTGAGCTACAACCCTAGACTTCATTTTATGTTTTAAAGTCTTCAAATGTGAGCTGTTTTTATTGTTTCCTCCAATATTATGTGTGTGTGTGTGTGTGTGTGTGTGTGTGTGTGTGTGTGTGCCTTTAGTCTCATGACCAAGGTAAAGTTCATGACTGGAAGTGGGATAGTCACTTAGAACACAGTCTGGCACACAGAGGTTGTTGATAAATATTTATCAAATGAAGGTGTGTCAAGTTGTTGGCATGAGTTGTTTTATAGACAGAATCAGACAGGAATGGCCAGCGATGTGTAGTTTGCTGAACGGGGCAGGAGGTTCTGATCCAGGTGAAGGTGTCTCAGTCCCCTGAAATCCTCCCCACCCTTAGGGCTGAGCTCCAAGGCGTCTCCTGTGGAATGCCTCAGGCTACTCCTCCTTCCCCAGTGGGTGAAGAGTACAGTGTTTGCCCTATAGACTCAGATGTTCCTGCTCTGATCCTTCTCTGACACGGTTTATGACTAATTTAGCCACTTTGGCTCCTAAGGAGTCATGGTGGGGACTCAGAAAACCGGGAAAAACAAACAGGTCTGTGAAACTGCAGCTAGCCCCTTGAAAGAGAGCCTCCCAGACCTGCTGTGGTTTTAGGGGCATTTGCGTGTCACATTTCTGCTGTGTTGTCAGCACAGCAGAAGGAAACAGAATAGGGTAGGCCTTTAGAAAGGCTTAATCAGGGGACTATATACAAAGGAGTGGGGAAGATGATGTGGGGCTAGAAGGAGCAGGGAGGGAGGTCAGCCTCACAGTGTTCTAGAGAGGCCATTGTGAGAGAAGCTGGAACAGGAGGCCACCCCATAGGTAGGAAGTTGGGGGAGCAAATGTCTCCACATACCTGCCCCGTCGTCCTCTGATTTCATCTAGTTCCCTGTTTGCCAAGCTCACTGTAAGTTCAGTGAAGGTCAAGGGGACCTGTGATGGGCCTCGACCAGCCTCCTGGGCAGAGGAGTGCAGTCCACACCAGGCCCAAGCTGTTGGTGCTCTCACGGAGCTGCCTTCCTGTTGGCCTCGCAGTGAAACCTCCCAACCTATCTGGAAGACAGTCATCTCCAAAAGAGTGTGTCAAACCGTGACAAAGGTGGAGAAGCCGCAGCCCCAGTTGTTTGTTTATGCCCACCTTGCTATGGCCCTTGCTAAATGGACATATGGTATCCAGACCTGTGTGATCCTTAAAGTACTTCCAATGTAAGGGGACATTGTGCAGCCAGTACGATATTTCTAAGGGTCTCATTATTTTTCAATTTTGAATCCAAATTTGAGAGGGAGAGAGGAGAAGAGGGGAGAGGAGAGGCGAGGAGAGGAGAGAAGAGAGAGGGGGATTAGACTTTCAAAAATAAGCAGGTTGTAGGGGCTGGAGAGATGGCTCAGCAGTTGAGAGCACTGGCTATTCTTGTAGAGGACCCACTTGGCAGCTAGCAACCATCCATAGCTCCAGTTCTGGTGGATCAGATGCCCTCTTCTGACCTCTGTGGGCATTGCATGACACGGGTGCACTTACATGCAGCCAATACACTCATACACACAAAATAAAAAAATAACAAATAACATATTAAAAAATAAACAGGGTGTCATTTTAGAATGATCAACAAACAACATCGATAGCAAAATGCTGGTTAGCCCTTTTTGTTAGCATTGTAGTAAGGATGAGATTAGGAAGCTGTGACTCTGGAGGTGATGACGCTCTAGATCATGATGACTTGGAACATACTTAGGGTGGCTCCCATGTTGGCTGTGTGTTAATGGGCAGAATAAGGACAAGGCCATGCATGGTGCATATAACTGAGCTAGCCTGCAACCTTCCGAGGTGAGGTGAGTCCTGCTGGGGCTCCCAAAGCTGCACTGTCTCAGAGGCACCATCAATCAGTGGTGTTGTGAGATATCTTTTAGTCCCCACACAAAGACTGAGTGACTGGTGGCTTCCTATGAGAGAGTTTCTACTTTTTTTTTTTTTTTTCCTGTTACGGTTGTGGTGTCCGGTATCTTTATTAATTAATTATTATTATTATTAGCTTCTCAATTAATTAACAGTGTTAAAAATAGCTTTGACAAAGCATGGCCACTATAGCACATAATAAAGCAGGGACAAGATATTTTACACTTACAGAGGCATGAGACAGCACCGTCCTGTATCTGTAACACCAGAAGAGACTATTTAAAAGCCATTATTTAGATTGATTCTGCTTTTACCAGTAGAGGGCCCAGAGGATGGCATGAGCCAGCTCTGTAAAGAAGTACACTCACAGGAGTTTCTTTACTAGTGGCACAGCTCGAAGGACTCACTGACTATGAAAATCAGCTTTAAGCAGTTATAAAACATACCCATCCACATACATTGGAAAAACTCCTCTAAAGTTAAATAGCACAACCACTGCATTTATACAGTGATGGCTGAATGGGAGCAAGCGAGACACAATCTATTGCACTTTCCCAGATGCATCATGTTTGAATGTTTTGGACCACAGTCAAAATGCAGCACCATTTGAGTACAGACAATAGCCAAACGTTGCTCGTTTGACATATTCAAGGATGTTCACATCAATATTTCAACATCTGCTCGCTCACCTAGGAAGAAGGGGAGCTCAATTACTACTGTACTTTGATTGTGTTCAACCTAATCACCATGCTACAAAAATAACAAGCTGACATAGTAAAACCAGGCTCCTCTGTCCAGCACCAGTTGTCAGCAGTTTACCTCTGAATCTAGAAATGCCACAGCCATACCCGAAGAACAAAGGGCACGAGGAAACCACTGCTGATGTGTTAGCTGGGATCCCCTCTGTCCAGGCTGAACACGCCGCCAGGTCACTTACCTTCTACTTCTGGTATTGTACCTGATCATAAAGATCTATAGGTCTACACTGTATGCACTTAAGGAAGATATGCATACATATGCTTGTGTTTAAACGCTGAAGATTCACAACCACTGACCGAGTGGCTAGTACATAGAAGGTGCAAGCTTGCAAACCTCATTTTAACTGGTGCAACATCTGTGTCATTGTAAAATGTTCTTATGTCCTTTGTGCTGTCCCTTATCTTGTCTAGAGATGCACAGGGAAGCTTCCTACAGAAGTGGCAACTAAAGGATTCTTAGGGTATGTGGTTCAAGTGGAGAACGACCAGGAAATAGGAAAGTGGCTGGGGACTGACTGTCTTCAAAAGCATGACTGCCAGGGTCCCAGGAGCAAGATGGCTGGAGAAGAGGTATGGCTGCCCAGAGGTACGACACTTGTGCACCCTGGACTTTGCAGAAGCCCGTCAAACATTAACAGTAAGACCAACCTGTCCTTAGAAAGGAAGTTTCCAAATTTCAAAACACTTGGCTTTTGGCCTCACCTTTCTTCTGATCTGAGTCATAGATGTGTGTAGTTTTTCCCCTTAATAGCAACAATGGGTTTTTCCATTTTTTTGGTAAAGCTTTGTGGTTCCCTAAACCCTTCTGTCTATTTTGAATTCACAGCCACGTGTTTGAACTGGACTGAAAGGAAATTGTCTGGAATGAAATGTTAGGGACTGTGGCCTGGAAGGATGTATTGTTGTAGCTTAGAGAAACAAATGATCACGTCTCTTGGTACTTGGCATGATAGTTTTCTATGCCCAGTCGAAGCTGAGACCTGTGACTCCCTGCCATCAACTGGGAAACCCCAGGGAGCCCTCATGCTTTGGCTTCTGAGAACCCTTCACCCAAGTTTGTCATCAGACTTCTTTTGGCTGGTACAGACCAAAGGCAGAGGGAGTGACTGGTCAATGTGACCTGCATCAGATCATACAGACTATGCTTTGCTGTCCATGGTTTTTTAGGTCTATGAATTCATTTTTGACTTGGAAAAGAAATCAAAACCCTGCCTGTGCAGGGGACTATTATTTATTTGTACAGTGCAGACAGGCCTCATGCCCAATTTCCTGAGGTATAGCCAACCGCTTGACTCATCTCCCCCAGTGATGCCCAGCTAACCCATCTGGCTGGCACACAGGGGCAAATCGTGTGAACACAGGGGATTACATTGTTCCTACTTTCAATGTACACTTGGATTCAGAATTCTGAATCTTCAATTTTCTGTTATATTGATCACAAGTACCCTTTTTTGTAAAAGTGAAGTGTAGGGGCTGGAGAGATGGATCAGCAGTTAAGAGCACTGGTTGTTTGTGTAGAAGACCTGGCTTTGAATCCCAGCATCCACATGGGGTTTAAGAACCATCCATAACTCCAGTTCCAGGGATCCAAGGTCCTCTTCTGTCCTTTGCAGGCACTGCTTGACATGGGTGTACTTATGTACATGCAGGCATGATGCTCATACACAGAAAATAAAAATAAAATTAAAATTAAAAAGGAAGTGTAGGGGCCTGGAGAGATGGCGCAGTAGTTAAGAGGACCAAAGTTCAATTGCCAGCACCCATTTCAGGCAACTCACAACTGTCAGTTCCAGGGGATCTGATGCCCTCTTCTGGCCCCTGAGGGCACCTGCATGCATGTGAGCACACACACAGAGACACATAAACAAACAAAAAGTTTTTTTTTTTTTAAAAGAAGTGTAACGTCAAGTTGCTTTCACCTAACACTGGCTTTACTGATCTGCCTTAGACATGTTCTTCAAGAAAAAAGACAAAAAACCAAAATCAAGGTGTTAGCCCAGTGAGTAAGGGCTCCATATTAAGTTGATTTGCCTGTTACCTAAATGGATACCTGGGCACCAGCATTGCCCTTGTTGACCAGTGGGAGGGCACACCTCTGTCAAGGCTGTGAGTGTATGTGGCTTAGTGCAACACTGATCCAGCAAGTCAACTGGACTAGCTTCAAAAGACTTTCCAGCACTGACCTATGTAGACAGTTGTTATTTCCTGAGGATGTGATTCACTCACACCCAGCAGAGGGATGTGTTCCCCAGACTGAGAATTCACCACCAAAGCCACATCTCTTGCTCCAAAGGCTGGCTGTGGGGTCTAGTGATTGAGCAAAAGAGACAAGCTCTGGGAACAGAAATACCCTGGCTCTTTCCCTTCTTTTCAAAGTCAACCTGCTCTTGTCTTTGTCACCAGTGAAGTTTTCTTGATTCCTGTCCAATACCTACCTTGAATGGTGTCTTGAGTCTTTTGTTTAACAAACATGCTGGCCTTCAGGGAGCCTCTGTACCATGGAGCCTTTGATTTCCTCAGATCAGGAGGTTTGCTGAGAGCCAGATGCCTCGTGCTGACTTGTCCATTTTGATGCTTCCTTCAAGACTGTTGGATTCAGGCCGGGTGTGGTAGCACACGCCTTTAATCCCAGCACTCGGGAAGCAGAGGCAGGTGGATCTCCATGAGATTGAGGTCAACCTCATCTCTATAGGGAGTTCCAGGCCAGCTAAGCTACAGGAAGATCCTGTCTCAAAAAACAAAGCAAGCAAACAAAAAGTTTGATTCTACCTCAGTCTAGAATCCAATTTGATGTGGTAACCCACACAACTGAATTCTGCTCACTCAAATACTCATCTCCTTTTCCTCATCTCCCACTAGCGTTGCTAAGCTCCAGCTGTATGCCAAATGCTCACTCCATTATTCAATTGTGTGGAGGTATTTTATCATTATAGTTCTGGAAGGGACTGGGAATGACAAAGGCTGGGCTCCATTGGAGAATCAGGTAATGGACAGCAGGCTGTCCTGATGGCAGCTTGTGTCTTGTGCAGCATGGCTGTTGAACTGGGGCTTCTAGAGACTGGGGCCTAAATGTGAGGTTCCATCTTTGAGGAAGCAAAATGTGGAGGACTACTGTGTTGTGAAAATGTCCCTGAGATAGGCAAACATAGGAAATACTCTACTAACCTAGGACTCCACTTGGTTGGGGCTCTACGTACACCTCTTTTCTAATAATAATGCACTTGGCAGCCTGAGACTCTTACATGCGCATAATGCACCTAGCAACTTGCTAGCAACAAAGGACCCCCTACCTGCATTGCACTGCACACACAATCCTCTCTGAACAATGGAATAAGTTTCTTCTCCCCTTAATGAGCATCAAACTTAGATTTTGTTCAATCACACTCTCCTTATGTCTAGATACAAGACGAGGAAGAACGGTCTAGCCTGAATTGGTTTTGGGTATATGCACAATAAAGTAAAACTGTGTTCTCAAGTGAGCTTTTAGGGAGAATCCCCCATTTACCACCTTATGCCTGTGCGTAATTGAAGTGATGCATGATTAAAATCAGATGCATTATGGGAAGGGAGATGTACGTTAGAGAAATGATTATATAACTTAGTCTATCAATTAAAAGAGAGACCCACCCAAACTATGCCCCTTAGTAACCTGCCCCTCCTTCCTTTACACACCATAAAAAAGAGATTCCAGGCAGTAACCTGGGGCCCTTGAGTAGCTTCACTCTTGTGACAGCATAAGGTATGAATGACATCAGTGTGTGCGTGCATTTCTGCTCAACCCCTTAAGGTCCCCCCAACCCCCGCCTCCTAACATCCCAGTCATTTTGTATCCGCTTACAGTATTTTAAAATACCAATCAAAATGTATGCTGTTATCTATAGGAGGCAGGAAAACAAAACTGGATTAAAGGCATGTGCCTCCACTCCTGGCTCTATGTAGGTTTTTATTTCATTCTTGAATAAGAGGCCAAGAACCTGGAAACACCCAGTCCAGACCCCAACTACGAGTAATAGCCCCACTCATAGGGCCCTAACTTTCACCCAACGACCGTTCTTATCATGTGTCCATGTGCCTGAGTTTCTTGTGAAAACTTAAGTGGGCAGAGTTTTGCATCTAGATTAGCCTAGGTGGAACCGGTGTACAGAGATGAAGGTGCCTTAGGGATACAGTACCCATACAAGATGGCGCAATTGGGAAGTTTGAGCTTAGGTACCCTAAGTCTCTGTACCTTCTTTCTCCTATAGTCAGCAGGCCCAGAGGATCATTGGTCCCCTAAAGAAAGCTAGGGCTACAGTTGCAGTCACAGAGCAGGTTCTTGCCTTGGGGCGCTGTGAGCCTGGACTTCAGTCTCTAGTCATTGCCTCTACTGGGTGACTGACTTGAGCATCCATACTTATTTCACCAGTCTGCTCCTATCATCTGGTAGGCATTCAGTGCAAAGGATATTTCTTGGCTGTTTGCCAACACTCTGCAAAGTTGTCCATGTTGGGAATTCAAGTTTTAAAGGATTCTCTTGTTGCCACTGCAGCCTGACAGCAAATAATAAACATCTAACTCATGAAATAGTGTGTGCCTGAAATGTTGTTTATAATGGAAAGAGTTCTAGGAGGGATTCATGGGGCATGGCCCTATACAGCAGCACAGCAGTAGTTTCTTCTTATAGGGAGACACAAGGAAGGAGAGAGGGAGGGAAGGAATGAGGGAGGGATGGAGGGATGGAGGGAAGGACGGAAAGAAGGAGGGAAGGAAGGACATTGTGAAAAGACTGAGTAACTGCTGTCCTCGCCCCCCCCCCCAGGCTGGGATCCATAGGAGGGTTTCCTTCTTGCTTTCTGAGAACTCAGAACAGTTCCTAGCTAGGTAGCTAAGACATTAACATGTCAAGAGCTACTGAGAAATGGCTTTTTGTATCCTAAGCAGGAAAATGCCTCTAACGCTCAAGTCCGCAGATATAAGACTCCTAGTCTGGTCATTGTAATCTTTCTTATTTTCTTCCCACACGGTTAGAAACACATCTTTTTAGGGACCACAACCTCTATTTGAGCAGAGGGTTGTGTTGGGAATTGAGCCGGAGGCCACTCACATTCTAAGCACACCACTGAACTACATTCCCACCCCACACTGTTTTCAGGTACTCCCATAGACAGAGACCTCAGCATTTCTGAGGACCATTCCAAGTTCTTGGTGAAGAGTGCTCAGCCTTTATGAGTCTGTTGGGCACACATTTTTCTCTCTGTGTATTTTTTTTTCTTCTCCTTTCTCATTTCTACTTTTTATCAATGGAGCCAAGGAAAAGTACAGTTCTTAGTGCTTTACTCGAGGCTTCCTGACAAGTGGCTTGGAACAGTCTGTCCTTTGAAGGTAATTCTAAAACTTGGAGACAGAATATTTGATATTATGTAGGTCATTTTATATTTGTGACTAATACTGGTATGAGATCATAGCTTACCCAAATAAGATGGTTTTAGCTTAGTGCCATAATCAGGACAAAAGGAAGGAAATCAAGACAGAGGACGGGGAAGGGGGAGAGGGGGAAGGGATGAGGGAGAGGGAAGGGAGGAGGAAAGGAGGAAGGGATGAAGGGAGGAAGGGATGAAGGAAGGGGGGAAGAAAATCAGGCAGAGCTGATTTTAAAATTTATTCTGAGCAAACTCCTGACATTTTGTTTTGGAACGTTCTCGCTTACAGAGTGCCAATTTTGGTTGAGGTACCTGTTTTGAGAGGACACTGCTTATATTCATTAGAAGCTTCCTTCCCTGCTAAGCTCTCATCAAATTTTAATGACTCCTTAAAGACTCTGAGCATGATCTGAGAATCTTTGCTCTAATTTAAGGTGTTAAAGATATTGTATAACAACAGAACTGGAATCTATCAGAATTAATAAGCAATGGAGGGGTTTATGTCTGCCTTATATTTCTTAGTCGATTTTGTACTGATCTTATAATTAACACGGAAAAAAGTAAGCTGCAAAGCTTGACCCCCCCCCCCCCCCCGTAGAAATTCCTGTGAGGATTCTGCAGCTTGATTAGAAACATTACCTGCGTTACCTGCTGGCATTAAAACTATGCTCTTCACTTACCACCCATGGTGCTTGGGGAAAGTGGGAGGGTTAAGAAGAGCTATTTGGAACCAGCAGTTGTTTCTTCTCCCTGTGGAAACATGCAGTCATGGCCCTAGAAGGAGGAGAGCCATCATGGAGGCTCTGTGGAATGGCAGCTGGGTGGGGCACTAGGATGTGGGTTATGTGAGCACTTCACTCTCTGTCTCTCTTGATTAGGCTTTTGGAAAACTTAAGAAGTTCCAAATTGTTTTTCGAGCTTGAGCACTGCCTTGCTGTTAGGACCTGGGCAAGTCTCGGTGTCTCTTGTAAAGGATGTGCGGCTAGCTGAGAAGGCCGAGGGAACTGCAGCCTATGTTCGTTTTTGCCTTTTACAGCAATCCATAGGGACCTTCACTGTCTCTCAAACAACCGAAGAGTAAAGGGTCTGTGATTTGTATCTAAGAACACTTTGTATTTCAATATAGGCAGTGTTTCTGTAACATTTATTTTTTCTACTGACTCAATACTAACTAGATTTTTTTTCAAACTTGATTCTCTGCCTCAGCCTCCTGAGTGCTAGGATGATGGGCATATGCTATCATGACCAGATTAGGTTATTGTTATAAGACAGAGTTCGTAAAAAAATCACCAACACCACTTTAAGAAAAGAAGCAACGTAAATTTTAATTTTCGACCGGCCGGGCTGTCTATCTCGGGAGTAGAAGCCGCCCTGATGATTGTCAGGTCAGAGTTTTTATAGGATTACAGAATTATTATTAAAACAGGACACTTGTGAACCAATCAGGTTTGTACAACATAGCAGAATTTTGACTCTATTAATCAACAACCAATCATTATACAGACAAGTGATACAGTCATATAACTTCGCAATCAACTTTGTGACCTTAAAACTAGCCAACTATTTTAGCCATAATAAGTATAATAAGACAGTCAAGGTAAATGACTTCTAGGTGGTTATACAATAACAGGATAACAAGGGTGGTCTTATGCCCTGTGTCAGGGTGACCCAAGAAAGCAAGCGGATTACAGAAACCAAAACAAGCTGGTTAGTCAGATGTATAATGTCTGGGATTAGCGCATTCCATGATTTGTGGCTAGGGCAATTTTCCAAGACCCAAGGTTGCCCTCTCCCCGCCCCTTTGGTGTGGAGCAAAGTTGCTGCTGAAATGGCTTTGAACAGAATGGAGTAATTTAGGGAAGTTTGCTGAGCCAGTTCAATTATTTAACACCATAACTGATGGGACGGATACCCCAGCCTCAAGATTACCTGCAGCAGAGGTCTTTAGTGCACACTGACCACTTCCCACCTCATGTGTTCATAACTGTTTCTCTGCTTGCAACCAAAAGAGCTTGCTCAGCTAGGAGCAGGCTACTAGAAGTGCTGGCAACCGGCCTTCCAGGGCAACTGTTGCAGGGGTCTAGCCTTGAGCTAAACTGCTGCCATCATCATCAGATCCACTGTCCTTCCTTGCAAGAATCCATCAGGAGTGGGCCTGTGGACTGTTGACATTTCCTCAGAGAAAGAGGGGGTGTGACAAGATTTCAGACCCTCATTTGAATTTCTAGTCACTCTTTCCAGCGTTTTGCATGCAATTCTACTGTAACTGCATGTGCCCTCAGAGGGGGGGCGGGTCTCAGGAGGGGCTAGAGTATTCAGGATGGCTAAGGGAGAGTGCTCCCTCTAAGCAGCCACAAGGGGAGCCATCATCCATGATGGGCATAGATCTTCCTGTGCGGCTGCCTTGGGGTCACCCACACTCCTGCCATAACCCTTTATCCATGTTCTGTAACTAAGCCCAATAAACTCATTGGTTCCCCAGGGTGAACATTGGTGGAATTGTACTTTAGTTTGTCTTTGGAACTTTTTGAGGAGGGTAGACATTGTTTAGGCTTCCCCAGGGGAGGAAGTTTCAGAACAGCAACCCTTCATCAGTAAAGGATGAGTCAAGCTTCTCCAACCCCTTTTGTGGGACAGTGCTACAGACTGATTCTGGAGGGACCTCAGTGGAGCCAAGCTTTGCAGTGCACACCAGCAATCAGAGCGGCTGTTACATTCTTACCTTCCCTACTTGCATTTTCTAGAACAATAAACTACCTCAACAGGGGTTACCTTATGTTTGCCTTGAGAGCATCCGGGGCAACCAAGCACATACTATGAAGATAGTTCCACTACACTGAGAAACTCATGTATTCAGTAATGGAGGCAAGAAAAACAAAACAAAACAAAACAAAAAAACCGAAAACAAAAGTGGACCACCAGCAGGGTTTGCCTATGTACTATGAATGTACCAAAAATAACAGCATAAGGTAAAGACTTGACAGATGGGCTGGAATTTAATCATTTCTCTTTGGGGTTTGTAAAATGGCATTGAATTTGTAATCTTGGAATGACAAACAGGTTCCTTGGTGAGAGAGAAGAGAGAGAGAGAGGAGAGAGAGAGGAGAGGGGAGAGAGAGAGGGAGAGAGAGAAAAGGAAGGAAGGAAGGAAAGAAGGAAGGAAAGAAGGAAGGAAGGAAGGAAGGAAGGAAGGAAGGAAGGAAGGAAGGAAGGAAGGAAGGAAGGAAAGGTTCGGTTATAGGTGATACATGTAGTCCTAATGTGGGCACAGCATTTGGGGACACAGATTTCCACTCACTATCACATTATAAATTAGACATATATTTTATTATTATTCCAAATAAACATACAAGAAAGTTATCATTGTCCAAAGTTGCAGAACAGAAATCTGAGACTCTGAGAATTTAGTTTGTTGGCTCAAAATGAAACAGATTAAAAATGACAGGTTTAAGAAGCAAATGTTTATAGGGCCAATCCTGGAAAGGGGCTGCAAGTACCTGGTCCGAAACTGATGGCACCCAAATGAAACATCATCCACCTGCGCCACTCCTCACCTCCTGCCACGCCCTGGCTGATTATTGGACCGAATCAAACCTGGAGACAATTTAACTCATGATTCTGCGACTGATGAAGCGGCTAGACTGAGAACTGAGGTCAGCAGTTACATGAGGCTGTGCCCCTTCGGAGCCAGAGAGGCCGTTTACTTCCACCAGTGGGTGCTACAAAAAGCACTGGGACTTTGGTTTATAGTTAGTTTAAATTCCTTTAAAAATTTTTTCTTTTCTTTTATGTATATGAGTGTCTTGCCTGCATGTATGTAAGTGAACTACATGTGTGATTGATACCCGTGGAGGCCAGAAAAGGGTGTTGGATTCCCTGGAACTGCAGTTACAGGTTAGCCACCATGTGGGTGCTGGGAATTGACTCCTGGTCTTCTGCAAGAGCAACCAGTGCTCTTAGCCGCTGAGCCATCTCTCCAGCCCAGTTTATATTTAGTTTAAATGCGAACAGAAGCCTGCACTTGATCAATTCATGCAGATGTTCAAAAGCTCTCTCCCTCTAAAATGCTATTCATCAGTGGTTACAGGGGACTTGATTAGACCAATTTATGCCACTGAACTTGGACCTCAGGTCTTATTAACAGAAAAGATTGATGACTGTTACATATTTTAGAACAATTGGAATAATTCTCCTACTGGGAACGTAGTTTGTGCTGTTCGAGTAATGTAAATTGTTAAATAGGTATTAAATAAACATGAAAGACTAAGGTTTTCTCTTTTAATTCAGAAACTGCCAAGAAAAGGAAAAGAAAGTCAAGAAAGAAGGCAGTAAGCATCAAACAAGGTCACAGCCTTTCCTCTGCTGCCATTTGGATTTTGTGCTTAAAGAAAATGATTTCCACTTGCTTTTAAATGGGTTTAATCCAGATAATAATTTGTCTAGAGACTTTGTAATTCAAAGGATTCTACCTAATTAAAGATGAAAGAAACAAGTTGAAAGACTTAGAACATAATTCTCTCTCCTGTCCCCACTAGCTAACAGAGGTAAAGCTGGAAGGGGACAGGAACAGAGAAAGGCTAGGGCTCGCTTCAGCATGCTGGAGACACCCGGAACGAGAAACAAGAGCTAGATGCATTGAATTCTTTCTCAAAAAAATTCTTTATTTTTATTTTATGTGTATGACTATACTGCTTGCATGTGTGTAAGTGCACCCATGTCATGCAATCCCCAAGGAGGTCAGAAGAGGGGTTTCGATCCTCTGGAACTGGAGTTATGGACAGTTGTTAACCACCATGTAGGTGCTGGGACTCAAACCCGGGTGGAGCAGTCAGTGCTCTTAACCCCTGAGCCATCTCTCCAGCCCCTTCTTCTGTGCTCTAGGAACTCTTCTCAGCACTGTGCCTCCATTGAAGCTGAGGAATAGATATGTGCCTTAGCCTCAAGTGGTTTGGGGATGAAACCAGTCAGTTAGGCTCAGCATATACACTCAAATCGCTAATACTTTCTTGTTTCAGTAATAGTAATAAGTAGCTGAAAATTCAATTTACTCTTTGTGAAAAGTATATTACCAGTTTGCCAGGCATGGTAATTCAGGCCTGTAATCATAGCACTTGAGAGACTGAGGCAAGAGAATCATAAGTTTGAGGCCAGCCTGGGCTACATAGTGAGTTTAGGGCCATCTTGGGTTACATAGGGACAACCTACCTAAAAAAGAAACCATTTTGGGGGGAGGCACAGAGAGGGGAGCAGGTCTAAATGCCGTTGAACTATACTGTATGAAAATTGCAAAAATTAAAAAAAACATTTTATAGCCAGGCATGGTGTCACACACCTTTAATCCCAGCACTCGGGAGGCACAGGCAGGCAGATGTGAGTTCAAGGCCGGCCTGGTCTACATAGCCAGTTCCAGGCCAGCTGGAGCTTCAGGGAGACCCTATCTCAAATAAAGACAAAAACAAAACACAAAAACTGTTTTCTACACGAAAATGTTGAGTCTCGGAAAAAATGAACTAACCAATTAGCTCATGGTTAGACTACACAGATGGAGTATAGATTTAGGCACAGGGCTAATTAAAAATCTGTGCTTTATGTACTGCAGTTCAAAGTCAGAGCAGTTACTAAGTTGCTTTTCAGAAGGAAGATTTGTTAGGTAGCTAGTCAGATATTAACAGGTTTGGAGGGCTGGGAGTATAAACCTCTCTTTTTTTTTAAAAAAAATCTAATTTATTATTTTTATTTTATGTGTATGTATATTGCCTGCATGTAGGTAAGTGCACCCATGTCGTGCAATGCCCACAGACAGAAGAGACTGTCGGATCCCCTGGAACTAAAGTTATGGACAGTTGTTAGCTGCCATCTGGGTGCTGGGATTTGAACCTGGGTCTTCTGTAAGAACAGTGTTCTTAACCGCTGAACCATCTCTCCAGCCCTGAACCTCTCTCTCTTAATTATTTTAGGTCCTTACCTCCTGAGTCCCTAGTAACAAACCACTTTTGTCAGTGAAACATAGTGATGATAGAGGAAAAGGGAAAGAATTGCCTACCCTAGAAATGTAAAACACTGTATGAAATACCCTGTGAAAGACAGGAAGGTGTGAGCAGGAGGGCTTTGAGAGGCACACATTTCCCTTGAGAAAACTTGACTATTTTTAGAGTTCTGTGTTTTGTTTCTTTAATTGTTCTTACTCTATTTTGTTACATGATTTTGGTCAAAAGAATGAGATCTGAGTTGTATCCCTGACATTGTTGGGAACATGATTTCCTGAACTGTCAGGGAGTTTGTAGGATTTCTATCAGGAGGCTGGACAGGAAAACACCCCTTGGGAAAGCTGTCTGTTCCTGAGATAGCCCTGGGAGTGTTTTCTTCTACAAGGGTCTCTCTGGTCATTGTTCACTCTTATCCCTAGGAGATTTTCTTCTACAATGTCCCCTGTGGTCATTGGCTATCTTCACTCCCAAAAGTATTTCATGCCACTCTACAATAAACCTTACCTGTTCTATACACTATGTTCTGTGTTTTGTCTGAATTCATTTGATGGTCATAGCAGAACAAGGGAGCCAGAGAGGCCAGAGTGAGATCTTGGTAATCATTTCAGTTTTATATCCTGAGTTAACATTAGAGTATAGTCATAGGGCCAGGACACCTGGTATTTTAGTCAGCTTTCTGTTACTACAACAAAATACTTGAGCTAATCAATTGAAAAGTGGAAAAGTTTACTTTAGTTCACAACAGTGGAGGTGTCAGGTCATGATCAGTTGGCCCCATTGCTTTTGGGCCTGTGCTGAGGCAGCACATCACGGTAGAGGCTCTCAGAGAAGGCAGGAGCTGGTCCCCTGGCTGTAGCCTTGAAGTAGAGAGAGGAAGAAAGGCTGAAGTCCCAGTGTCCCCTTCAAGGGCATGCCCCCAATGACTCAACTTTCCTCACCTCACCTCTTAAAATTTCTATCACCTTGTTCTAGTGTGTTTCTCCATTGCTGTGGCAAAATACTCTGACCACTACCAACTTGGGAGAAAAGGGTTTATTTGTCTTACATCTCCCAGGTCACAGTTCATTAGGGAGCCGAAAGCAGGAACTCAGGGAAGGAACCTGGAGGCAGAGTGGAGCACAGGCCATGGAGGAACACTGCTTACTGGCTTGCTCCCTTGGTCTCTGCTTAGCCTGCTTTCTTATGCAACATAGATGCATCTACCCAGGGGTGGCACCACCCACAGTGGGCTGGGCCCTTCCACATCACTCAACAATCAAGGTGTCCCATAGACATGGCCACAGGCCAGTCCAATGGAGGCAATTCCCCAATTGAGGCTCCCTCAACCCAGGTGTGTCAAGTGGACATTAATGCTATTCAGCACACACCTCCCAGTAGCACAAGACTCAAAACTAAGCCTTTAACATGCAGGCCTTTTACCTAATGGGAGACATTTAAGACCTAAAGTAAAGCACCAGGCTAGCAGAATGCCTGCAGTCTCTGTGTGTTCATGTGTAAGCAGGCAGGCCTGCCTGAGGAGACTGAGGGTCATGGGCCTCTAGGAGGAAACAGCTGCCTTACCAATAGGCTCAGATCATAAATAAAACCCTGGCCAGTCTTACTACTCAGGGATGCTCTCCCATGGACCTCACAGCCCTTCCCTCTGAAGTGCAACCATCAGAAGCAGGGCGCTGTCTCCCATTCTCCCAGTTAAAGATGGGCCCATTTTCATTTGCACCCTGACATCTGTCTTCCGGCTGCTGCTTGAGAAACTGCCAAGAGTGTCCTAGCATTCTATCTCTTAGTCCAACTGCAGAAAGGGCGGGAAAACTATGAGCTAACCCTTTCCAAGTCTTCACCGGGCATGCTTCTCTCTAGACACGATTAGTATCCAAATAAAGCCAGCCTCGACAGAACATTTTCAGGATTCCAGTGAAAGTACACTCCATTTCAGCTGAAACAAAACTGACTTAAATAAGAGGTAACATTGCTCTGTGGCCTAAGATATTTAAACATGAAATGTAATTTCTTGGGTGAAGAAAAAAAGACCAAGTGAAGTTGAGAACCTCTTTTTAATGGAAAGTTACTGATCTCTGTACTGATATCTTGAGAGTAACATAAAAATTGACTGTCGACATTTCAGTGTGTTTATAGTCTAGAGGAAGACAAAGTGAAGGGGGCAGAAACAAAGGACAACAGTGACCACTGCTTTCAGTGACACGCAGAGGTGGCTCATGCTATGGGCCGCTCAGTGTTGCCACAAGCCAGGTTCTCTTCTTTCTCCAGTTTTCCACTATTTTTTCCTTCCTTCATCTCTTAATTTCTCACTAAGCATTTATTGACTATTTGCCTAGCATTACAGATATAAGTAAGAGAGTCTATCTGTTGTCATTCTTAGAAGCTCAAAGTCCTAGAAGAGATGACTAGTAAGCCAAGGGTAACAGTGGGCGGGACTGGTGTCTGGGGGAGATTTGCCAAGATAGCAAGGAACCTGGAGTGTGGACCAGCCACGCCTGTCTAGGCTACAGTGTGATCCAGGGAGGAAACACTGGGCTGACAGTTGAGAATGTAGTGAAAGAGCAAGTCAGGCAGGAAAGAGAAGGCATTTCATTTGTAAGCAATAGATGATCAGATGCCTTGTCAGGGCCTCGGCAGTAGGTAGCTGCATAGGTGTTGATCATAAATGTTTTAATTTTGAGGCAGGGTTTTAATATGTGTCCAGAGTGGGACATGCATGCAGGCAATACACTCATACAAATAAAATCAATTAAAAGAACTATTATAGGCTGGGTGTTGTGGCACATGCCTTTAGTCCCAACACTGGGAGGCAGAGGCAGGAGGATCTCTGTGAGTTCAAGGCTGTTCCAGGACAGCCCCACTACAAGGAGACCCTGTCTCATCTCAGTAAGACCAAAAAGAAATTTATTATTTTTAAAATTCGTGTGTATGGGTGTATTGCCTATATGTGTGTAAGTGCACCTGTGTCATGCAATGCCTGGTGGAGGTCAGAAGAGAGCGTCGGATCCCCTGGAAGTGGAGTTACCGATGGTTGTCAGCTACCCTTTGGGTTCTGGGAATTGAACCCAGGTCTGCTGCAAGAGCAGGCAGACCTCTTAACTGCTGAGCCATCTCTCCAGTCCCAACATACACCTTTTTCTAAGAAAAGAGTTTGCTGGGTACCTTCATGTGATGACTGAATGGGGTCAACTATGTAAAAGATGATTACAAAATTCCTCCCCTCTATGACCCACTCTTACAGTGTGACATGACCTTCTGTCAGTCATAACCTTCTCCTCTCCCTGAATCTTGGATGTGTGGTCAGTAGAATGTAGGGAATCCAGAAATCCAGTCCTCTGTGAACTCTGTTGTCGAATAAGGAAGCTTTGCTTAGCTTTTGGAGACGTGGCTAATGAGAGGCAGCCCAGCTTTCAGGTGTGAGGGCTCACTGTTTTAGAGCATGGGGCAGGGAAGAGCTTATGTGACTCCAGCTGTGCATCTCTAGGCGGATCAAGCTGAAGAACCTTGCACCTATACTTGCAAAATAGCAAGCAAATGAAGTAATCGTTTAAGATACTAACTTTTGGGGTGCTTTGTTAACAACTGATACACAGACTCCTAAGTATTGGAAATACAGGAACATTTCTCTGTGTAAACTTCAATCTTATTTTAGAATCATACTAGAATTGGCAACCTTTTCACCACTTGGCCACAACCAAGCGAAGTGGACAGCAGATGCTCTTCTCCTCTCGCTTTCAAGTTTATTATTTGCATCTGGACTGAAAGGAGCTCTGTTCTCAAGTTCAGAACTGTTCTGAAGCTCTTTAGGGGCAAGAGGAGTCATCCCTCACACACAGGCACCCAACGAGAGCCATGTGATCTGGGAAAAAAAATCTCAGTCCCACTCCCTCCTTTTCCACTCAGACCAGAGAGCCAAGGCAACTCGCTCCGGTTCTCACAGATCTGGAGTACAGTCAGGACAAAAACCCTGGTCTTTTGACTACTGACACTAAATGCTTTCAGTGTGCAAAGTGAATGTACAAATATGACAGTTTAACCTGAATAACATTTTTAGCAAGGAGGAAGACAGATTATATTAAGGCATAATTTTAGGGGTTACGGGAAGGTCTTTAAAGAAAAAAAAAAAACCTCCTGGAACCCAGATGTTTCAGTTATGAAATTATGATAGGTACAAGAATAGCTAGAGGGGGCTGGAGAGATGGCTCAGTGGTTAAGAGCACTGGCTGCTCTAGCAGAGGACCTGGGTTCGCTTCCCAGCACCCACATGGCGGTTAACAACCATCTGTAACTCCAGTTCCAGGGAATTCGATGCCCTCTTCTGACTTCTGCATGCATTGCATGATACAGGTACATTTACATCCATGCAGGCAATATATTCATACACATAAAATAAAATTTAAAAAGTAATAAAAAGAATAGCTAGAATTAATATCACAAAGGGTCACTGAGCTGGGATGGTGGTACATGCCTGTCACCTTAGCAGTTGGGAGGCTGAGGAAGGAGGATCATCATGCTTCAAGGTCAGGTTGGGATACATGGTAGGACTCTGGTTCCAGAAACAAACACAAATAAAACTCTAAGCAAGCAAACAAACAGCAAGAATAAAAACAAAGAATCACAATGAAACAAAACTGGAAAAAGATCATTGATTGAACAACCCCTTGATGTTCTTGATGTTGAGCACAAAAATGTAAGATCATTCTTTCCTCACAGAGTTTTAGTCTAGTGATAATATGCTGCCTGAGACACTCAGCCGGAGCATTTCCCTGTGCAATGGCTTTACAACCTTCTTCAGTTGCTCTGCCTTTACCCTTTGCAGACAAGTTAGCACAGAATGCCATGACAGACCCCATGGACCACAATCAGGGTCAATTAGGCAAAGTTACTTGATAATTTCATTCAGATTTTCTGCTAGTTGGGCTGTAAGTTACTGAGAGACCATTTTAACGTTTAGCTGTGTCAGCTTTCGCTTCGTGTATTCTGGGGTCATTACGGGTCCGTAACATTCATAATTGTTAGGCTTTCTTTTCTTACTTCCCTGTGATTATTTCCATTTCGCATTCTCCATTATTACTGATGACTATCCCCATTAACTTCTAGTAATTGCTTTTGTCCTGAAGCGTATTTCGTTTCATGTATACCCACACCATCTTTTGTATGACGAGTGTCTCCCTGTAGCTATTTTATTGTTTTCCTCTTAGCTTGTCTGACATATAAAATGCATCACTTGTACATAGCACACAGTTGTGTCTTGCACTTGGCATAGGGAGGTCCGAGGGCTCAGTTCCACTCTCACAAACTGTACCATGCCAGCTCTTAAAATATATATTTGGCCCAGTTTCTCCCAAGATCTGCGTGATTTTACAATCTGCTTATTGCTGTGGTTCTGGCTTCTCTGTTTGTTTCTGCTGCCTTCTGGAAGGAAGTGCAAAGGCCTCTATTTGTATTGTTTACTCTCCCTGAAATACTTCTGGCTACTTAACACACACATCTGTTCCCCATCCCTTTCCTGTTTTTTTCATTTCAGTTCAAAACTCAATGACTCCAAGCTCCATAGTCCAGAGATGTGTCTGTCATAGTGGGATCCTGCCCAACACATCAAGGTGCTCAGTTAGTATTTGTTCAATGAATGGATAGATAAATGAATGGCTTGCCCTTGTAAAGAGACCATGCATTAGAAAAAATTAATTATAATATATTAATTAAAGTTCTACTTGCTCCTATATTGCATTCCTAGATCTACTGCAGATGTCAATGGTCAAAATAAAGGACTAAAACTCAATGTCAATCCAAGCCAAGAATTTAGAAATTTTGTTTTTAACTTTTGCAGAACTATGAAAGAACTAGATAATGTGTATTACATTTATTTGTGTGTATGCTAGTGTGTATGCATGTGCATGTGTGGGAGTCAGAGGTCAATCTGTGGGAGCCAGTTCTCTCCTGCCATCATGTGGGGCCTGAGGACTGACCTCAGGTCATCAGGCTTGGCAGCAAGCACCTTTACCCCTTGAGTCATCTTGCCAGTCCTAGACAGTGTTTATGAATTGTATTATCAACACATCTTTGAAAGTACACTTAAGAGTTTTAAGCTCTACAGACTGAGCTAGCTGGGTGCTCTGTAAGTAGATTTAATTGTATGGCTCAGGAGATTTACATATGACTGAAATATAACAGCTTTTAGCCCCCCAAACCTGAAATTGAGAAGTTGCCAGCCTATTTGAGATTGAGGTGAGGTGTTTTAGGAAATGTGAGGGGGCAAAGGAAAGAGGGATTAGCTTGGATCTAGCTCACTAGCTAAAGCGTGCACAAGTCTAATAAGAACACTCCGATGTGGTTCCAAGAATTGTTTTAAAAAGTCAAAACCCAGAATGAGCAGACTTAGGGGAAACTAGGAGCAGGATGAGTGAGCTGGGATGAGGGCTGAGAGCTGCGCAAAAGCAGCTCGTAAATTGAGGAGCAGGTTTTAAATTGAGCCACGGAAAAGTCTGGCTTTGTAGCAACAAATGCTGCTGTAGCTCTTCTTGGAATGTATTTAAATGGTCTGATTAGTCTAAGTGCCCATTGCTCCAATTAAGCAATTACTGCTCAAGTAATCAGAGTGCTTACCTAGGACCACTGTTCTTACCTCTTCACTAACCCCTGCTTTGCTTTCTTTGAGGCAGTTTCAGTAAGTGCTGACTGAGCAGTTCTTGGGGAGAGTGCTGTTGGAGGACTGGAGGAGCTATGAGCAGTCTGCTCTCAAAGGGTAGTCTGGAAACAAGTTACAGGCTTAAGGAACAATGGAAAGCTGTGTCTGTGTGGATGGCACGAGGTGATAATCTAGAGAGGCTGTAGGTTGCTTGTGGTCAAGGGCCAAGGGAATGCCCAACTTTAGACAGTGTTACAGATTTTCATGTCTACTTGGGAGTCATGAAATTCTTCCCCCGTGAAATGATAAGTCACTTACTTTTCTAGGTTATTCAACTCTAACTTTGCTGCCCTGTCCTAAGAGGACATACTTTACATTTCCTTTACTTCTCCCACTGAGGAAAAAGGGGGGGCGTGACCTGCAGAAGTGCAGCCTGGTGCACAAGAAGTCTGTAATGCCTATTTGTTCAAGTTTCTGAAATTTCCTTTCTCTACAGACATTCGTTAGAACTGGTGGTACATTGCAAAGCTTTTCCTTGGTTAGGGAGTTAATATTGGGTGGTGGAGCGACTGTGTGTAAGTTGAACATTGCAAACAAACCAACCAAATAACTACCAGATGGAGTGATAACCTAGTGAAAAATGTTAAACCATAAGGGTGTTGAACTGCCGACTGGCTACTTTACATGGAATAGGCTGAGGGCATTCAGACTCCAGGCTAAGGATGGTGATCGAGATTGGAACCAATGAAAGTGAAATCTTGCCTTTAAACAAGCTGTTAACTCAATGTGTAAATTGGGGCTGGGAGGCCTCAGTGTAGAGAACTTATTTACTGGTATTTCAAAGTCCCATCAGAAGTAATGGTCATGTTATTCTTTAATTTTTCCTTTGATGTCAGTTCTTCCTTGGTGTATAAAGATATTTTTAGTCAGTCCAACAGCTGGAGGTCTAATGAGTGTCTAATTTGGCAAGTTTCTTCTGGTTCCTGGTTTTTTATTCTAAATCTGGGCAAAGTAAATTTATTTTTTTCGACATGTATTAAAATTCTAAAGTACTTGCCTCTTGAATTGTTTGAAGCAAGCTAAGAATAAGGAGCCAGTACAATGCCAGGAACCATAAAAGTAGGTTATTTTAGACAAGTTGCTTTGTCTTTCTGGGCCATGACTCAAACATTGATAAGAAAATAAGAATTGATTTAAATTACCTGAGGGTTTTTTTACCCCCTAGCTATAATCTTCAGCTTCAAGGAATATTTGTAGGAA
>NW_008335885.1:521654-554461 GCF_000622305.1 Nannospalax galili | reverse complement strand
TATTTATACATTTAAAATATATTTTATTTATTTTTTTAATTTTATGTGTATTCCTGTATTGCCTGCATGTAGGCAAGTGCACCCGTGTCGTGCAATGCCTGCAGAGGTCAGAAGAGGCTGTTGGATGCCCTGGAACTGGAATTAAGGACAGTTGTTGGCTGCCATGTGGGTGCTGGGATTCGGACCCAGGTCTTCTGCAAGAACAACCCGTGTTTTTAACTGCTGAGCCATCTCTCCAGCATAATTAGCTTTTCTCCTGTGCTGGAGATGGAAGCCCAGGGCCTTGCACATGCTAGGTAAACACTCTACCACTGAGCTACCACTCTACCCCCCTACCCTTGGCTCATTCTTGTTCTGGAGTTGGTTCTTCCTATGTAGCCCAGGCTGGCTTTGAGTCAGAATTGTCCTATCTCTGTCTCCCAAGGGCTGAGTAAACATATGTGTATCACCTCACCTGACAGAAGCAATGTTATTAGTATCAAGAGCTTTGAGAATTCAGTAAAAATATGAGAGTTGCCTGAAACTTCCACGTTCCACTTTGCCTTGATTAAGAGGAGTCAGTTTGACTCCTCAGACCCAGGAGAGAAATGGCGCACAGAGAGGAGCATGGAAATGGTCTGTTTAGAGCAGGGTGATATCTCTCAGAGAAGAAAAACCACTGCTCAGCTCCAGCCAGTTTTTACTGTGTGAGAACACAGGTTTAGAGTTTTTAGGGTGACTAGGATTTGAAGAGGTACTGGGTATACGTACGCTTTTTCTGTAAAATCTCCTAAAATGAAAATACTAGATAGGTATCATCCGAGTCAAAGAAACATCCTTAACCTACGATGTCTCATGGTCTCTCAGACTTCGATGTGTACTTAGAAGCAACAGGCTAAGATGCTTGCTTTGTGTTGTCTGTCTCCAACTCACCCTCAAATTAATTTGAAGCTTTTTTTATTTGTATTTTTATTTTTTTTGTCTTGTTGAGACAGGGTCTCCCTGTAATCCCGGCTGACCTGAACTCATTAGGTAGACCAGGCTGGCCTTGAACTCACAGAGATCCGCCTGCCTCTGCCTCCCGAGTGCTGGGACTAAAGGTGTGTACCACCATGCTTGGCTTATGTTTTTATAAAGTAGACTGACCCAGAAAATATTAAAAAGAGATGGGGGGGTCGTAATAACAGGTTAATGCAGATTAATCTAAAACTTCACACTGAGGTTTGGGAAATGGTTCAGTGGGTAAAATGCTTGCTGCACAGGCATGAAGGCCTGAGTTCAGATCCCCAGCACTGAGAGCCAGGCTTGGTTGTATACATGCATAATCCGAGCACTTGGGAGGTGGAGACAGGAGGCCCCTTAGGGCTTGCTGGCCAGGCAGTCTAGCCAGTCAGTGATCTCAGGTGCAGTGAGAGACCCTGTCTCAAAAATTAGGGGGGAGATTGATTGAAGACAGTGAACATCAACCTCTGGCCTCCACATGCACACACGTACATCCATACATACATGTACACACACACACACACACACACAGTTGATACTATGACTTAACTGTGAAGGGTAAAATAAAAGGCATACACCTACTTGTTTATTAGAAAAAGCGTCACAACACTTTTACATACATTCAGGTAATACACTGATACACATAAAATAAATACATAAATTTTAAAAAGGAAAAAGTGTGACAAAGCAGAATGAAGTAACTCCCAAGTGAAGTGTGGAAACCACGATGGTAGAAGAATGCAGGGGAGGACGCGTTGATGTGGAAGGCCAGCCTTGCCTTAACTGTGAGCACGTTCATTTCATCTCCTTCCACATCTGTTATTGCCTGGAGTCAGTGACTTCCGGCATTCCTTTCAGGACTAACCCTTCAATACTATGATTCTGTGAGAATGCTTTGTGAAGAACCTTTCTGAAAGGGACAAGATTTGGCTGATGTGGGAGACTTAACAGCAAGTGGAAATAATTGCTGACCTAATATGACCCTTTTTAAATAAATGATGCTGCCTCCCCACCATCACTGCAACGATGAATCACTGCCTGTGGGGCGTCTGTCTTGGTGATGATAAGAGATGCTTTTTAGCTCGTGTCTGTGTGACTTCAGGAGAATGGCGTAGGTTGGTGTGCAGGCATTTGCAATAGATGCTGAGATTCTACTTACCAGCACTTTAACTTGTGCAGACCTTGACCTCATGAATCACAACCTGAGTGAGCATGAGGCCTAAATTTCACCTTTCTATTGGTAGTCCTTCCTGGACTAGCTGAAATCCCATTCCATGGAAGTTCACTGCTTGATAAAATATTACTCCACTGACATCAGAGTTTTCTCACATTCATAGGAGGGTGTTTCAATCTCTCTCTCTCTCTCTCTCTCTCTCTCTCTCTTTCTCTCTCCATGGATATTAACAAAACACATGTATATGTATGAAGATGAAGTCCAATATTGTGCATAATTAATACATGCTAGTAAAATATATTTTTAAAAAACCATCTGGAAGACCCTATTTCAAAAGAACACTCCAAAATACATTTTAAAACATCTCTCTTATTAATGGGTTTCATCTCCCACTCTTTTCATCCCCAAGACAAAGTCCATTACTTAAAAAAAATCCCCTTGAAAGAATCTGTTAAATGACATTTGTGGTGGTTAACCTTGATTGTCAACTTGATGAGATTTAGGATCAGCTGGGAGGCATACTTTGACATGTCTGTGAGGGGCTTTCTAATTAGGTTAATTGCAGTGGGGGGACCTGCTCTAATTGTGGCTGATAGTATTCCATGGGCTGGGATCCTATACTGACTATGAAGAGAAAGTGGTTTGAACACAGCAGTCATCTGTTTCCTGACGGCAGATGAGGAGTGGCCAGCTGTTTCAAGCACCTACTGCCATGGCTTCCCTGCCCTGATGGACTGTATCCGAACACCATGGGGTTAAACAAACCTTCCTTTAAATTGCTTTCGTCAGGTATTTTGTTGCAACAACGAGACAAGTTTCTAATACAACACCGCTTTGTTTAATCAGACTCCTGCACAACTGTTCTCTGACAATATACCTCAGCAGAAATACACAGGGCTCCCTGGTTTCTTTGGGTCTTCATTTCACTTATGAAATCTCCCATGTCATGTTAAACTTACTAAATACATTTTCAGGCCAGGCATTGTGGTACAAGCCTAGAATCCCAGCACCTGGGAGATGGATACAGGTGGATCTGGAATTTAAAGCCAATCTGGGCTGCATAGCAAGAACTTGTCTAAAAAAAATTAATCAGGGCCTGGAAAGATGGCTCAGTGGTTAAGAGCCCTTACTGCTCTTCCAGAGGACTTGGATTCAGTTCCCAGCACCCACATGACAGCTAACAACTGTCCCTAACTCCAATTTGAAGGGATACAACATCCTCTTCTGGTCTTCTCAGGTACCATGTACATACATGGTATACATATATATGCAGGCAAAACACTCATACATATAAAAAAAAATCTTAAAAAATTAACCAGTCAATAAAGTTGCACATTTTTCTCTTGTTAAAACAAAAAGAAAGAAAAATATTTTGAAAGCTATAAAATCTCACTTCATGAAAATTATACACATTTATTATAATAATTTATAGCAAATTTCAGAGACCTCTTGTACTTACTGCAACATGCATTTCAAATTAATCTTTGTGAAGTCCATGTTAAGAAGAACAAAGTTTCATGAATATTTGATTCATTTAAATAATACTCTTCAGGGTGGGATGATCTCAGAAATGTGTTTGTTGAGCTAGAATTTCTGCCTGGTTGAATTCCAGGTTTCTAGTAATAAAGTACACGCACACTAGGATCCTTGTCAGAATGCAGCCTTAGAATGAAAGGCTACCTAAAATAAGCCTTTGCTAACGTTCTGTGCCCCATAGCCTGTCAGTCATTGCTTTTTATTTTTTTGCAATGTTTGAAATTTCCTCCTCCCCCTCCTCCTCCTGTTCCTCCTCCTCCTTCTCAGTTTCAGCTCAAATTCTCCAAGTCCTGTGTTCAAAGTATGTAGTGTCTTCAGCAATTGGGGTTTACTTTCAAGTTAGGGGAGGCAACTAAAGGCTATGGCAATAAACTATATTGTTTTGGAAATCTTTTGGACTACACTGACCAACAACTCAAAGGGAGGATTCACTTGCTTGGCAGTGGGATTTTTGTTAGATAGCCGTTAATTACACTCTCTCTCTCTCTCTCTCTCTCTCTATATATATAGGTACTGCACATGGTGCACATACATACATGCAAGCACCCTCATTCACCATCCCAACTCCCCCACCCTGTCTCTTCTCTTAGTTATACACAAAAATAAATTTGAAATAGGCAAAACTTTCTCTCCACCTCCTGCCATGATCTCTTTCTACTTTACTGGCTCTGGAGGTTACTTAGGTTATATACTTATAGCTAAAGATTCAGAGCCAGGATCCACAAATAAGAGAAACCATGAGGTGTTTGTTTTCCAGGGTGTGGATTACTATGCTTTCCTTTTCCATCCATTTACAGGAAAATTTCATTTGTGTTTACAGCTGAACAGAAACTCCAGTGTGTACATGTACCATATTTTCATTATCCATTCATCAGTTGAAGACTATTTATATTGTTTGCAGCAATGAACATGGCTGAACAAGTATCTCTGTAGTAGGATACTGAGTCGTTTGGGTATATGCCAAAAAACGGTATAGCTATGGTAGATCTACTTTCAGCTTTTTGAGAATTCTCCATACTGATTTCCATAGTGGCTGTATCAGTTTATAATTCCACCAGCACTGAATGAGGGTTCCCCTTTCCACACATCGTCATCAGCATTTGTTGTCAGTTGTTTTCTTGACCTTAGACACTTTAACTAGGGTAAGATGAAATCTTAAAGTAGTTTTAATTTTTATTTCCCCAATTAAGGATGCCAAATAGCTTTTAGATATGTCTTTTATTGATTGATTTATATTTTTAATTTTATGTGTATGAGTGTTTTGCCTGCGTGCATATAAGTACACCAGGTGTATATGATACCAGTGGAGGCCAGAAAAGGGTGTTGAATCCCCTGGAACTGGAGTTATGGACATTTGTTAGCTGCCATGTGGGTGCTGGGAACTGAACCTGGATACTCAGTAAGAACAGCCAGTGCTCTTAACTACTGAGCCACCTCTCCTGCAGCCCTGCTTCTTAGATATTTCTTAGACATTTAAAAATTTCTTCTTTTGAGAACTCTTTGTTCAGACCTGTAGCCCATTTTGAATTGGTTCATTTATTTTCTTAATTCGTTATTTTTGAGTTCTTTATATATCTAGGTAGTTAAGCCTCTATCAAATGTCTAACTGGCAAAGCTGGCATTCTCTCCCACTCTGTAGGCTTCCTCTTCACTTGATAATTTCCTTTGTTGTACAGTAGCTTTTTAGTTCAATGAGGTCCTGTTTATTAATTATTGACCTTAATTCCTGAGTGAAAAAAGTCCAATTTAGAAAGTCTTTTTCTGCATCTTTATTTTGTAGAGTGCTGCTTCTGTTTTCTTCTAACAGTTTCAGCATTTGGATTTCACACGGAGGCCATTGATCCATTGGGAATTGATTTTTGTTCAGGGTGATAGATATGGGTCTAAATTCATTCTTGTACATGTACGCATCCAGTTTCTCCAGCATCCTTGGTTGAAGAGGCTGTCTTTCCTCCAGTGTGGATTTTTGGCATCATTGTCACATATCAGATGGTTATAATTACACATACTCATATTTGTGCAGTACTCAGGAAAGCAGAGGCAGGTGGAGCTCTGTGAGTTCTTGGCCAGCCTGGTACATAGTGAGTTCTAGACCAGCCAGAGTTGTATAGTGAGACCCTGTCTCAAGAAATAAAAAAAGTTTTCTGGTAGAGTTTTTGGGATCTCTTATCTATAATATCATATAATTTTCAAATAGGGATAATTTTACTTCTTTTCCCAGTAGTATATCTTTAATTTCCTGTTCTTTTTTTTTTTTTATTGTTGTAGCTAAGATTTCAAGCACTATATTAAAAAGGAGTGGGGATAGGGGACAGCCATTTTAATGGGAATGCTTTGAGCTTTCCTCATGTAGTTTGATGTTGGCTGTGGGCTTGTTTTCTATAGCTTTTATTATGTTGAGGTATGTTCCCAGTTCTATTCCCTCTAGGACTTTTATCATGAAGGCATATTGAATTTTGTCAAAGGCCTTTTCTGCATCCATTGAGATGATCGTGTGATTTTTGTCTTTAAGTCTATTTATATGATTTATTAACTTATGTATGACCCCTGCATCTCTGGAATAAAGCTAACTTGATCGTGTTGGATGATCTTTTTGATATATGGCTGTGTGGTTTCAAGTGTTTTATTGAAGAGTTTTTGCATCTATGTCCATTGGGGATATTGGCCTATAGCTTTCTTTTTTGGTTTGTCTTTACCTGGTTTTGCTATTACAGTAATACTGGACTGGCTTCCTAGGAGTTTGAAAGTGCTTCCTCTGCTTCCATCTTTTTGAATAATCTAAGTGGTACTGGTTGTAGTTCTTCTATGAAGTTCAGGTAGAATTCTACTGTGCATCCATCTGGAGCTGGGATTTTTTTTTTTAGTTGGCAGGCTTTGTATTATTCTTTCAGCTCTTTATTACGAGTCTGTTTACATTGTTACTCTCATTCTTCTTGGTTTAACTTTGGCAGTTCAGTTGAATCTAGAAATTTGTCTGGTTCCTTTAGATTTTCTAGCTTAATGAAGTATAGGTTTTTGGTTTTTTTTTTTTTTTTTTTAAATTGTTTTTTGATTGTTTTCAGACAGGGTTTCCCTGTAGCCCCAACTGGCCAAGAACTCATTGTGTAGAACAGGCTGGCCTCCATCTCACAGAGATTCACCTGCCTCTACCTCCCTAATGCTGAGACTAAAGGCCCATTACCACCACACCCAGCTGAAGTATGGGTTTTAAAAGTAGTCTTTTATAATGGTCTGAATTCCTTTGGTGTTTATTTTAGTGTTTCCCTGTTCATTTCTGATTCAGTTAATTTGGGTCTCTTCTTTCTTTCTTTTGGTTAATTGGGCAAAAGATTTGTCAATCTTGTTTATCTTTACAAAGAGCCAGCTCTTATTGATTCTTTGTATTGTTTTGTTTCTATTTCGTTGATTTCTGCTCTGATTTTTATTATTTCTTCCCATCTCCTCAGTGTGGGTTTGGCTTGTTCCTGTTTTTCCGGATTCTCGAGTTGCTGGTACCGTTGAGTCAGTTATTTGTGCTCTTTCTGATTTTTTTTGATGTAGCCACTTAGAGTTATAAATTTCCCTCTTAAAATTGTGTTTAGTGTGTCCCAGAGGTTTTGTTGTGTGGTGTTTTCATTTTCATTTAATTATATGAAATTTAAAAAAGAAATCTCATTCTTTGTTGGGAGCTATTAGTATCAGCACAGCCATTTTGTACACTGAGCTGTGGCCGGCTTGCTTGTTTACTTTATGATCTTTCACCTTGACTCGAGAGTTTGTGTGTTTTGCATACCAGTACCGAATTGTTCTGCCAAGTCAGGAGGAATGTGTTGAATGTTTAGGGAAGATGGTTAATTGGTGGAATTCACAACAAGTATCTGACCGCTCCTTGACCCTCAGATAAAGGTGGGAAAAGACAGCTGTTGAAGCTAATTGAGCTAAGCAAACGGTGGCTATCTCTGGTGTTCTACTGTATAAAAAGGCGGAGCTGGAATAAACCAGGGCTGCAGTCTCTACTGACAGTCCTCCCAAGTTCTTTCTCTGTCTCTTGTTTTTTCTTTCATCCTCACTCCCCCTTTCAGGTGCTGTCCGTCTCAGCTGGCTGGCACCGGCAATTCTTGACTTTTTTCTTTGAACCATTCATCATTCACTAGTATGTTGTCTAATCTCCATGAGTTCATGTATTTGCTAAAGATTCTTTTGCTGTTGATTTTAAGCTTTAATGCATTGATGCATTGTGATCAGAAAGGACATAGAATTATTTCAGTTTTCTGTATTTGTTCAGATTTTTTTTTTGTGTCTCTCTTTGTGGTCTATTTCAGAGAGACTTTGATGGGTTGTTGAGTAGAATGTACATTTTTTGGTGTTTGGGTGGAATATTCTGTAGATTTCTGTTAGGTCCATTTGATGTATGAGAGTGCTGGGATTAAAGGCATGTGCAACCACACCTGGCTTCTTTTTGCTTTTAATTAATAGATTGGGCAGGGAGGCCATGGAGACCCCACAAGATGGACTTGAACCAGTGTCCAGTCTACAAAGTGGAGGTTCAACTCAGAGGAAACATCTCATTCATGCTTCCAAGTGAAGGTAGACATTGTCGAGCAGGACCTTTGACTTATCTTCACATAGATGAAACTGGTAAAAGAAAGGAGCCAGGAGCTCCTCCCAAGCCCATGTGAGCCCTGAGGAACAGATCCCCAAATGACTTTAAGTGTAAAAATAAATGGACTTATTTGGGCCAACTGTATGGTCTTAAACACCCAAAAGGAAAATGTATCCAAAGAGTAAAGTCATCAGTATATGTCTTTAAGAGTTCAAGGGATTACACTTCCCAGACATTAGGCTTAAGTCTATATAAAAAGTTATTTAGACAATTATTTCTCATTGATGATTTTGTTCCTAACCAGAAAGTGCTGATCAGATGTAAGACTTCAAATCTTGGTCTCCAGTACTGTAGTGCCCACCTGTAGCTAAGGGAGACAACCAGATATTGTTCTAAAATGACAGATAAATTTGTTTTCTCACCCTATCCAGAAGCCTTTGAGAGGGAACTGACACTGATTCTAATCACTCCAACAGCTACCAAAATACCTGAAAGCAAATTCTGAATCTGTCACTCTACAGTCCAGTCTTGGAAGACAAAAGAAAAATGAAGAGGAACCCAATAAAGGGACGCTTTTGGAAGTCCTTGTCAAGAAATTCCAATGGACTCTCTTATGAGCATTTGAAAATTGCCCTGTTCTGACTTTTTTCTAGTTCCCTGTCTAGAACTTGTAATGCTAATTACTCTTGCCTTTACTACTCCTTAACATCTCCTATTACTGATGCAAGGACTTTCTTTTCCCCTTAGAGATAAGAGTTTTGCAATTTGGGAGTCTTTTAGATAGACCCACTGAAGGGGTACCCCAATTGCCTCACCCTGCGTCCGTGTTCAGCATGGAAGAAGCCAGAGCAGTCTGCGACCTGATTCCCTATTGGCAATTTGGGTAACCTCTTCAGAGGATGGCATGATAAGAATAGGAGGTAGGAATTCACAAGGCAGTTAGGGTAAAATGACCCCAAGAAAAGTAACCAGTTTCCTGGCTAAAACTTACAATGTCTTTGGGCCCCTTAGCAACCTATTCCATCCCAAAGGCCAAAAATGTGGAAAATATTTGGGAGCTTTTATCTAATCCTTAAAAGATTAGAGTAGCCAAAAGCCCCATAAAAACAATTAAAGAAGAAGAAAGAGTACATGAAGTTACAGGAAAAAAAGTGATGGGGTGATAGATAGGAGTTGGAGGGGAGGGAGTGGGCATGGATTTGATCAAAACACCTTATATGCATGTATGAAATTCTCAGTAAATTATTTGTTTTTAAGAAAATGGTGTATCCATATCAGCCTTAGCCTCAAGCCAGGTCTGTTCTGTTGGACATGTGGGCAATCTGGCTTATAGCCAGGTCTGAAGCATGTATCTGCTGGTAAGGGCGCTTAAGGGACTAGATCCTTGTATCTTGTGAACCATCGACCCCACTGCCCTGCTGTAGCAAACTGAGATGCTTTCTGAATAGAAACTTCAAAATCACACATTGCCGCAGCAATTTGGGGATAAATCACTATTTTATTTTACCAATCCAAGGTCTAATTTACAATGATGTATAGATGCATTATAAGTTGGATGAGTTTTGCGCTTAAGGGACTAGATCCTTGTATCTTGTGAACCATCGACCCCACTGCCCTGCTGTAGCAAACTGAGATGCTTTCTGAATAGAAACTTCAAAATCACACATTGCCGCAGCAATTTGGGGATAAATCACTATTTTATTTTACCAATCCAAGGTCTAATTTACAATGATGTATAGATGCATTATAAGTTGGATGAGTTTTTTTAAATGTTTTATTAAATCAAGAATTTCAAAAAAAAAAAAAAAAGATTGTGCTCCAAAGTTCCTGTGTATTACTTTTGTTTTCTTCATAATCTTTGATTTGAGTGGTCCAATTTCTCTACTTTATCTTAGAGCCTTCTGTGCTCTATTTGATTCAGTTTACTGGCAAGACTTTCTCCTGAAATTGCTAATTGGGTTGTTGAGTATTGAGTTGTTCAGCTCTGTCTTCATTTCAGCTAAAGATTTCTTCAGTATTTTTTTTTTTTTTTTTTTGCCTTTTTGAGACAGGGTCTCCCTGTAGCCCCAGCTGGCCAGGAACTTGACCAGGCTGGCCTTGAACTCACAGAGATCCACTTGTCTCTGCCTCTCCAGTGCTGGGACCAAAGGAGTGTGCCACCATGCCCAGCTTTACTGAATTCAATTTTCCAATTCTGAACTGTCTTTGCCATTTCATTCAGCCATATATTTGTGTTTTCTTGGACTTCACTCCGGCATTTATTCCTTTCCTTTTTGACTTTGACCATATTTATGATTGTTCTTTTAAGTTCTGTGTCATGGAGTTCATCTGGGAAATTCTAATTGCAGAACATTTCTATAACACTAGTGGGTTTTTTGGGGGGGTGTTGTTTTGGCTTTTCATATTTATGTTTTTTTTAACATGACCTAGGCACTTGGACTTCTTTGGTTGGTTGGTTGTTGGATAAGAATGTTTACCCTGCCTTGTTGGGTGGAGGTTTGGTTGTATTTTTGTCTAAGCTTGGTTGGTTTCAGATCAGGTATGAAGAGTTAGTTGATCAATCCTTCAAATACTCAGTGTTGATTTTTGATTGGAGGGACAGGGGTGATTCTAATTTAGTAGTAATGAACAAAGAGTGTAGATGTGACTCCATGCTATTTCTGCCTCTGCCTGGTCTGGTACACTGGATGCACTGTCCCAGCTTTTCCTGGGAGTGTGGAGAAGGCAGCCAGGTGGGAGGATTTCTGGGGAACACATATGGCTGGGCTGGTCCATGAGCTATGCGAACCAAGTTAGGCCTGGGAGTGTGGATAAGATGGCAGGGGTGGGTAAGGTTCTAGCTAACTCACCAGGCTGGAACAGAATATCAGCTGTGAAACCCAGGCAAGGCCTGGGAATGAGGTTTCTGAGGTATTGGTGGGGTTCTGGCTGACTACTCAGGCTGGTCTGGAGACAGAGCTGCATGACTCAAGCTAGGCATGCGAGTGAGGGGTATAATTGCTTCTTTTGCTTGCACACTTTTCCTGTCAGGTATATTCAGGTGTAGTATGGGGGCCTGACACATTGCACATTTCATACCATAGTGGGAGGCCACTTGTGTCCCCTCTCCTGGATGTGATCATGCCTCTGATGCTGTCAGTTTCTTGTTTAACTAATATATTTTAAAAATATTTTGTTTAATAATTTTTTACTTTATGTGCATGATTATATTTCCTGAGTATAGGTAAGTGTACCAATGTAGTGCAATGCCTGCAGAGATCAGATGACATCAGATCCCCTGGAACTGGAGTTATGGACGGTTGTTAGCTGCCATGTGGGTACTGGGAACCGAACCTGGGTCCTCTGCAAGAGCAGTCAGTGCTCTTAACTGCTGAGCCGTCTCTCCAGCCCCTTGTTCAGCCAATATTGATACTCTGAAGAGCACCATATATTCCTTTTACTTTGCATTGATTAAAAAATTAGATTATTCATTTGTAAATCTTGGTCAAAATGATTTTCCTTGGTTCCTTTTTACCATATCCAGTTCCTGTTTTCTCTCATTAAATGAACAGTGCTTGAACCAACCCTCTTTATGTTCTTTCAGCCTGGACAAAGGCAAGTCCCAGCTTGGCCACTCCTCTCTCATGTCCTAAGGACACCTGGCCTCTTGAAGTGAGGCTGGCAAGCTGAGTGCTCAGAATTACCGCAAGGTCTGAATTTCCTGAATCCAGAGCTTGACTCATTTGTGTGAAGCTTTGGGAAGAGACTTAACCCCTTCTCTTCTGTCTTTTCTGGGCTGCCTTCCCTTTCTCGCTGTTAAACACATTGGCTCAGGCCTTTTGAGAGTATTCACTATCTTCCTTTTCAAAAACAAACAATACATTTTTTGGTAGCCAGCAGCCACTGAAAGATGGATCTAAATTCTATGAAGCTTCATCTGAGAATCAGTTCTCATCTGTCAGTGACAACTGTAGACTCAGGATTAAATTAGCTAATTTTTTAAGTCTTTATAAGACAGGGTTTCCCTATAGCCCCAGCTGGCCTGAAACTCATTATGTAGACCAAACTGGCCTCAAACTCACAGAGATCTGCCTGCCTCTGTGATTAAAGGCATGTGCTACCATACCTGGCTCAGGATTTTAATTTTAAAAACTGTGTTGTAGCCTCCCCCATATCTGAGCTTCAAGCAACAGAAGGCCCCAAATCCCAGAAATGGAGGTACTTAAAGCAGCACCTACTCCAACTCACTATGTAGACCAGGCTGGCTTTTAACTCACAGAGATCCCCCTGCCTCTCCCTCCCGCCCTCTCCCTTTTCGTTCTCTCTCTCTCTCTCTCTCTTTCTCTCTCTCTCTCTCTCTCTCTCTCTCTCTCTCTTTCTCTCTCTCTCTCAGCTTAAAATGAAAGCATAATGAGCCTTGTAGGAAAGAGTTGTTTCCCATGAAAAATATCATTGCCCGGGAATTTGAAAGCTTTAACATCATTTGCTGTGACTGGAAGTGTCAAGTGGAAGAGCCTAAAGAACTCCCGCAGAAGCTGTTAGATGGTTTACAATGGTTTTCAGGGTAACCCTGGCTTCCCTGAGCTAGAATCTGGGGATCAAGGATAGGAGCAACAATCACAGAAGTACCTGAAACCACCCAGACTCAACCGTAGGAATCAGTGGGATCATCAGGCATCTTGAGTCCTCTGGTTGGCATCTGTGGTGGCCCCATCCTAGGCAATGGCCAACACTGTGCATGCTCGGCTTTAGATGCCACACTCAGCAGTTTCATAGATGTAAAATTGGGCAGTTTCTAATGGCCACACAAAGGCATCTTGACATCCCCCCCCACCCCTTTTTTTTCTTTCTTGCCTAGGATCTTGTTGAAATCAGAGCATTGTGAGATGTCTTCCCTGCAGCTTGCAGAACTGTCCACGCTGTTTTTCATAGCAGGAATCCACTCCCTGAGGCCAGTGACTCACCACACTGTCCAGCCTGCAGCCCACTTCTTCCACAGCTTGGAGCTAGGAGAGGTGTGCTATGGCTTCAACCCTTTATTTCTGGCCTTTGACCCCAAAGCTATGGTGTATAACGGCATTTACCGCTTGGTTTAGCTATATTTTATCCTTATTACTTATGGTTTCCAAATTTGCCATTATAAATACAGTTTTATTTATAATGCCAAGTAAATATATGTGGCACTTTGGCAGTCACACATGAACATGAACAGAGTGTTAAAGATGGGTCTCACATAGGTTGCTAGCTAAGCTCAAGCAAACTGACCCTCTGCCTGCTTATTTTATGCCTCATGCTGTAAACAAATTAACCCCTCTGATCTACTTCATGCTGTTTTCTGCATTTTGTGTTTTTTTGCTGTTTAAAAATAGTCTCTAAGTACTGGGCTGAAATAGTACATAGTGCATTCAACTACAGGGAATTCATGGCATGTCTTACAGAGAAATTATCTATTCAATAAGCTTCAGACATGACTGATATGCTGTTAGATAAGTTCATTGCTAATGAATTAGTAATTTATATTAAATAAGGTGTCTGCACAGAAACACAAATTAAGAAAGCCTCTAAGTTGATTGGTGAATGGTGGAGGTCCTCAGGAAACCAACCCAGTATTTACACAGCAATGGTTCAGTCATTACCAACAGTGCAAGTGACATTTTATACAATGCAATTTCTGCAAATAAAATGAGTTGTATGTGAAAGGACTTAGGGTTCTTTAAACACGCCAAGTGCCAACTATTGTCTGTGCCTGACGGTGATCTATCTAGCAAGTTTTTCCCAGCTCAGGTACCCACTACTTCCCTTTCGTCCTTGATGTCATAATCCACTAATTCATTTGCCCCTCAGTTTAGGGAGGGTGTGTTTCACCCACAACTCACTGCACACATTCATATAATTACTTTAACATTTGGGGCTAATTTCTAGAGGAAGCAACATCTCAGCATGCAGAATATGCTGATGCAGAAGGGAGGGACAACCCTACACTTCCCTTCCGGGATGAGCAGGCCCCATGAGGAGAAGAGGCACGATTTGACAAGTCTGTTTTTCCTCTTCCCCCTTTTTGAATAAATTTTTATACTTCCTTCTGTCCCATTTGGGAATGGCTCTGGTTTTGGTAATTTGAATGATTTGGGATGGAAAGTACTTGAGGACAAACTATGCTACTACAAATAAGAGGAAAATCTAACAGCAGCTGATGACTGGCTGGAACCTTCCAGGTGAGATAACTGAGAACAGAGATACAAGTGGGCTCTTAGAGAGAAGCCCCTTGCTCACCCTTCTGCCTGACTCCCACAGGGCAACAAAGACCTTATTTGAGATATAGGTTCCAAGGACCGGGTGGAAGAGGGCAGACTGTACTCTTGTTTGACAGCACACGGAGGTGAAGACTTCAAAGTAGAAATCACCAGGCTGCCTATTGAGCCCTAAGGGGCCTTAGGAGTCCCACCGAGTCACCTGAACCGTAGCATGGGGAGGAGCCACAGTTTGCCTTTACTTGACAGGGGCAGAAGAAGCTGACCATCATCCCTGTCAACACAGCCTTGTCTTCAATAAGCTGCTGGGCTGATGGGACCCAATGTAAGTTGGTTACTGGTGTTCGCAGGTAACATCAATGGTTTTTTTTTTTTTTCTTCAAAAGAAGTCTCCCTATCCCCTGGAATTGTCAAGCTCTAGACAGCCACAAATTCACAATGTTTCCATTATGTGAGCAGGATGGAAGTCTACGAACAATAGCAAAAACCTAGAGTATTCCATAATACTTCAGAACCATGGAGATTTGTACCTATAGAAGAACTAAATAATTATCCAAGAGACTGTATTTATACATATGCAGCAAATGCCATGGGCCATTCAGGAAGAGCTTGAAGGTTCAATGTACCGAGACTCAAGTAAATCTCTGGCTTGTTTGGTATAAGTCTATATTATTTCAGAAAAATGCCGTTTATACTTTTCCATAAGGTGCTGGATAGTTGTTAATTTGACACATCTGGAACTGCAACTGGGAAATTTTTATCTGTAGGATTGGCCTCTGGGCATGTCTGTGAGGCAATTTCTTGATTGTTGAGTGATGTGGGAGGGCCCAGCCCACTGTGGGTGGTGCTACCCCTGGGCAGGTGGTCCTGGGTTGTATTGCAGGCTGAGCACAGGCTGGAGGAGCAAGCCAGTAAGCGGTGTTCTTCATGATCTGTGCTTCAGGTCCTGTCTCTAGGTTCCTCCATGAGCTCCTGCTTGGCTTCCCTCCATGATGGACTGTGAGCGATAAGTTGAAATAAACTCTTTCCTTCCCAAGTTGCTTTTAGTCTATCACAGTGTTTATCACAGTGATAGAGAAGCAAACTAATACACACTCTGTCCACATTCTAGATGGGCATGTCCTTTCCTGACACCTGGCCCATCTACAGGTGATTATCAAAGTAATCCTTGAGTCAAGGGATAGCTATTCAAAGAACACATAACTATTTATGAAATTCTGGAACACTAACATAGAAGACACTCTTAGGGCATACTATGACTGGTAGATGTAGCTAGATATTTGCCTAACATCCACTCTTTCACAGGGGCAGCCTGCCCAGCCCCAGGTGGCAGCCATATTGGTGTATGCCAGTGGCTTCAGTGGCTTTCTGCCTCCTCAGCCTCTTACAGCTCTGGATGTTACATGATCCAGAGCTTGTTGTTTCCAGAAACCAATATGGTTAAGGACTGCACCTGTAGTGCTTTCTGGGAAATCTTTCACTGTCCTGATAAGAAGGCCGGTGTGTTCTACATAAAACCCGCCCCCGCTTCCTTTGGCCTTCACTATGTTAGGAGATATTTTATAAGGAAGAGAGCAAGCTGCAGAATGCTGTACAGATACCAGCTCTGATACGGTTGGACTGCTCAACTGACTTCCAGACCCCTGTGTGAAAAAGCAAGTCCTTACAGGGAAGGCCTATGTGAAATGTTCTATTATTTGCAGCTAAATTATTCTTACGAGGCACAAAGAAACAAAGGATAACTTTACTTGAAACACAGAGGCAGTGCTTTCCTCCTGTGTTCCTCAGAAGACTTTGAATGATGGTCTTTCTTGGAAGGAGAAATCCTGGGACTGCAAGATAGGGTGACTTAAGATGAAGTCACAAAGAAAGCCCAGCATCTCAGTGCCTCAGGACCTATGAAGCAGAGGGTGGACCCTGCCCTCAGGTGGCCTGCTGCACAGTCTTTGTGTATGAATAATCCAAGCTGAGCAGAGTGGGAAGTCAAGAGACTGACAAATGCCACTGTAGGACTAGATCCTCAAAGCTACTGACCACATATGTCAACTTAAATTTAAATCGATGATCTGTGTAGTGGCTGTTACCTCAGCAGACAGCCAGTGCCTCTTCCAGCCTCCCTCTGGCACAGGGGCTGGGAACTCAGGGGACTGCCTGAGAGCACCCGGTTCCTGCCTCCCCGCGGTGCTATCAGAATACCTGAAAGCAAATCCTGAATCCTTCACTCCCGAGTCCAGCCTTGGCAGACAGAAGAAAAATGAGGAGGAACCCAAATAGGAGGACGCTTTCGGAAGCTCTCATCAAGAAATTCAAGTGGACTCTCATATGAACATTTGAAATTTGTCCTGTTCTGACTTTTTTCTAGTTCCTTGTCTAGAACTTATAATGCTAATTACTCTTACCTTTACTTCTCCTTCACAGCTCCTATTCATGATACAAGGACTTTCTTTTCCCCCTACAGATGAGAGTTATGCAATTTGGGAGTCTTTTAGACCCACTGAAGGGGTACTCCAGTTGCCTCACCCTGCATCCCTGATCTGCGTGGAAGAAGCCAGAGCGGTCTGCGTCCCTATTCCCCATCAGCAATTTGGGTAACCTCATCAGAGGATGTTGTGGTAAGAATAGGAGGTAGGAATTGGGTAGGCAGTTAGGGTAAAATGATCCCAAAGAGAAGTAGCCAGTTTCTTGGCTAAAAGTCAAAATGTCCTTAGGCCTCTTAGCAACACACTCCGTTCTTTGGAACAAATGTTCTTTGGAGCTCCATTCTTTGGCCAAAAATGTCGAAAGTATTTGGGATCTCTTATCTAATCCTTAAAAGATTTTAGGGTTACCTCTTCAGAGGGGGGAATGTTAGAGTAGCAAAAAGCCCTATAAAAAAAGCAGAAAGAGTACATAAAGTTATTAGAAAAAAGTGATGGGGAGATATGGGAGGAGTTGGAGGGGAGGGAGTGGGCATGGATTTGATCAAAACATCTTATACACTTATATGCCTGTATGAAATCCTCAATAAATTATTTTTAAAAAGTAATATGAAAGTGTATACATGTATTACTGCATCTTTGTGCAATCATATTTATAAATGTTTTATGAAATTATATACTCAAAGGTAATATGTTAACTAGGAATAAATTCATGTGTTTTGAATTAGAAAAAAAATTTAAATCGATGTTAATTGAAATGAAAAATTCTGTGTCTTATTTATTAATCAGTGAGGTAATCAGTAGTCATGGTTCAAGTGCTCAACAGCCACTTATGGCTAGTGGCAACTCTATGGGGCAGATTTGGAACACTTTCATTGTCATTCAGAGTTTTATTAGACAGCATTACCTTACAAAAGGGTAGCAAAATTTTTCTGCTGAGGACCAGGTAGGTGTATGTTTATTTTAGTTTTTTTAATGGTGTGTGTGTGTGTGTGTGTGTGTTGTGTGCATGCGGGTGTATGAAGAGGCCAGAGGGGACACTGGTTGTCTTTCTCTATCTCTCTGTCTTATACCTCTGGGGCAGGGTCTCTTATAGATATGGAAGTTCACCTAGGCTGCCTGGCCAGTGAGCTTCTAGGTGCTACCTGTATCCACTAGACAACACTGGGGTTACAGGCTCAGGCAGTCATGGCCGTTTTTTATATGGGTGTTGGAGATTTGAATTTAGGTCATCATGTTTACATAGCAAGTGCTCTTACCCACTGAGCCATCTCCCAGCTCTAAAACTTTAATTTAAAAGCAAGGTGGGAAGAAGCTGGGCATGGTCGCTGAGGCCTGTAATCCCAGAACACGGGAGCCTGGGGCAGGAGGACCTGAGTTCAAGGGCTGCCTGGTCTATATAAAAAGTTTCAGGCCATCCTGGACTACAGTAAGACTTGGTCTCAAACAAACACCCCACCTAAACCAAAAACCAACCAAGAACAACACAAACGAGCAAACAAAATAGCAGGCTTTGGCCTGCTGGCTAATTCTGTTCTCTAATGTTATCTACTGAGATGTTGGACTTCTAACGTAAGATATTACAGTCTAATCCAAATGTAAAGGCTTATAACTTACATTTTAATCTTTCTTTTAGTTGAAAGAACACTCGCTTCAGACTGATATGTAATTTTAAAGTAATCTTATTAGTTTATAAATTCTTTGTCTCTTGGTCTTTCCTCAAGCTGTAATAACATCTTGACAGTAACTAAAGTGCCCAGGTGGTGAGCCTGTTGAGGCCTTAAAACTGGCCCAAAAGATCAGAGAGAATTTAATTAGCTGTGCAAATACTACCCATGATCTGATTTAGGCTAGTTTGATAATGTCTGCTGAGTCATTAGCTGGACTTTTCAGAGACCGCCCATGCCTGGACCAGAGGGCAGAAGGAAGGACTATTAACCAGCCTCTTGATCTTGGATAACGAATTCACGTGATCAGGCTTGTGCTTTCTAATAGCATGTAAAAGTTAGGTTAGCAGCCTGCGGTACTGAGTCAGGGCAGGCACCCTGGCATGCTCACTTTTCACTAGCCGATCTTGCCCTCTGCTGGGTGCCTGTGGTGTCTGCATGGTGAGCTCTCTCTATGCTCCTTTCCTGCTTTTCCACCCTTGATTCAGCACAGCTGCCTGCCCAGGCCTGGTCCTCCAGTACCATGCTCTAAGCTGCAGAATTTCATTCCTGGTCAGTTGAGACACAGTGAAGAGAGGGGATTTATAAAGTTCCTTCACTTATGTTATTTTATGACAATGAAATAGTCACACTCTATCATAGATTATAATTCGCCTTTAATCCCAGCACTTGGGAGGCGGAGGCAGGCGGATCTCTGTGAGTTCAAGGCCAGCCTGGTCTACATAGTGAGTTCCAGGACAGCTGGGGCTACAGGGAGACCCTGTCTCAAAAAGACCCCCCCCCCCAAAAAGCTTTTAATCACCAGAGAATATAAAAACATAAGCAGGACTTGTACACACCAACTTCAGGACAGAGGTATTTGCAATGTTTTATTTACTAATAAGGATGAATTAACAGCAGCATGACAAAATACATATCTTTGATCCTGGTGGAGCAGATACCACAAAACAATACAAATTAAGCTAGTTGGAAATCTTGAGATGAAATCATCCTAGGCTTTGATCCAGAACCTGGTGTATTCAAGAGAGAAGGGAGGGAGATTCATAGAGACCACATGAAGACAGGGGCACCCACACCCATCACATGTAGGAAGCACTAATTGGATTCAGTGGTTATAAAAAGAAGAAAAGAAGGAGGAGGAAGAGAGGGGAGGGGGGAAGGAGGGGGAGGAGGAGGAGGAGAAGGAAGAGGAGGACATGGAAGAGGAGGGGGAGGACTGGTGAGATGGCTCAGAGGGTAAAGGCACTTGCTTTGAAAGCCTGGAGACCTGAAATCAATCTCCAGAACCCATGTAAAGGCAAGAGAATTGACTCCACAAAGTTGTCCTCAGACCTCCATGGGGCTCAAGGGATGCAGTCACAGCCTCAGAGAGCCAGGACTCCCTGGGAGCCCAGAAGTGCAATGGTGAGGCAAGTGAGGATTCCGGCTAAGCCCCTGCCCCTGCCTTAGCTTTGGGCTGCAGGCTTCCAGACTGCAAAGTTGGGGTTGTTTCACCTCATCACGTTTGTGGTGATTTGTTGCAGTACCCCTAGGATGCTACAGCAGGGTTGTCTTTCTTGTTATCCCTGCCCAGTTATTCTCTAGTTCACTCCTCACCAACTACAGTGCCTTTCACGGATGAACAAGCTACGTTCGGACCTGTGCTTGGAACTTAGCCTCTTTCCCAGTACGTTCCAGTGACAATGATCATAGTCCAAGACAGTCATCCACTGATTCATTTAGAATTCACATAGCATAGCATTCCTAAAGTTTATGAGTCAAGGAATATTTTCACAGGGATTTGTTTAACATCTTATCATAGCACAGTGGTGGCCTGAGTTCTGGACTGCAGTTCTTCAGTGTATGGAATAGAAGAAAGGCCATTTTACTATCTTCTGGGATGCAGAATCAACCAGGCACATAGATATTGAAATAGAATTTGTATTTAATACTCTGTGAAGTTCATCTTTTTCAAGAATTTGGTTAATCACATTAATTCTCATTTGGATTATTCGATGAATAGCTAATTCTCTTGTAATCCAAAGACACTGACATTTTAAGAGAATACTTTTATATATGCTACTTTTCATTCCTACATTCTGAAAAGTTGGACTGATTATTTTTGCATTTATTTATTTATTATTTATTGTTTCTCTCTCTCTCTCTTTCTTTCTGTATGTTATGTGTGTGTGTGCGTGTGTGTGTGTGTGTGTGTGTGTAGTTCACCTTTTGGGAGCTAGTTTTATTCTCTGTGGGTCCCAGGAATCAACTCAGGTCATCAGGATTGACAGCTAATGCCTTGCCTGCTGAGCCATCTCACTGGCCCTGTTTTTTTGGAATATTTATTTATTCTTTGACAATTTCCATACATGTATACAATATAGCTTTAAAATTTATTTATTAATTTTATTTTATGTGTATGAGTGTGTTGCCTGTATGTATATAAGTGCTTCTGTGTTGTGCAATGCCCACGGAGGTCAGAGGAGGGTGTCAGATTCCCCTGGAACTGGGGTTTCAGATGCTTAGCTGAAATGTAGGTGCTGGGAATTGAACTTGGGTCCTCTATAAGAGTAGCCAGTGATCTTAACTGCTAAGTCATCTCTTCAGCCCCTATATGATATATCTTGATCATATCTACCTCCAATTTCCTTCTTCCACTTCCCCTACCCCTCAACCCATCTCCCTTCCACCTTCATGATTACATTTATTTAGTTAGTTACTTGTGTGTGTGTGTGTGTGTGTGTGTGTGTGTGTGTGTGTACATGTCATTGTGCCAAGTGGAGGTCAGAGAACAACTCTGTGGAGTCTGAGGATTGATCTCAGGTCTCCAGGCTTTCAAAACAAGTGCCTTTATCCTCTAAGCCATCTCACCAGCCCTCCTCCATTTCTCCCTCCCTCCCCCCCTCCTCCTCCCTTTCCCTCCTCCTTCCCCCTCCACCCGCCTTCTCCCATAAGCCCCTCCCTCGTCCATGCTGGAATGTTGGCTGACTTGACCTTGTGCAGGTAACCGGCTGCTGTGAGTTCATGAGTGCAATACCCATATTGTGTCTAGGAGTCACCACTGCACAGCACTCTTCCCCATTACATTCTTTCCACCCCCTCTCCATGACTTTCCCTGAGCCTTGGGGGAGGAGTTGATATAGATGTCCTGTTTTGGGCTGAGAACTCAGCAGTACATTATTCTCAGCACTTGACCAGTTATGAGTCTCTGCATTAGCTGATAAATACTGCAGAGTGAAGCTTCTCTGGCCAAGGCTGAGAGGGACATTTATCTATGCAGATAAATGTAAATATCTAGAAGGCTGTTTGCTATTTAGTAAAATAGCAGTAGTGGGTTCTCCCCTGGGGCCTATGACCTCCTAGCCATGGGTTTTTCACCAGGCATGAATTCCTTCCTGTGGAGCCTCAAATCTAAAGATGGTTGTTTGCCCCCATAATAGTTATGCTACTGTTGTACCGGTGGGCACATCTTGCCTGGCATGACAGTATTGTAGCATGCAGGGTTCACTACTGGGTTAGACTGCTGACAATTTTTCTCTCCCAGCAACTTGCACTATGGAAGTTAGCCAGCAGGGATGAAGTCTCCCGGTCAGTTCCAGATTGATTGCGCTATGCTGGACTGATTCTTAATGCACCATACTTAAAAACAGTCATTTTATCAGAATGATGCAGTGTTTGCAGTGCTTGGTGGCCTGAGGACCAGAGTAGCACTGACCATGGGTTAGGGGTGTTGGTGAATGACCCAGGCAGGGTCTATTATAGGAGAGCAAGAAAAGGGAAACTGGGTCTAGGATCAGGCATTGAACCAGGCAGAGTGGCCTCTCATCCAGGAGGACATGTGAGAAATGAGTCTCCTCACTGGAGAACTGAGTCTGAACTGGGAACCTGGAGAGAGGTTAGGCCACTCCTGCACCAATAGTCTACTGAGGAGAAGAACAGAAAGGTTTGCCCTAATCAACTAGCCACCGATATCCCTTTCAAAAAGTTGAAATTACATGTTTAAATCACAAAATCAAATGAAACAATCTAAATACGTGTAAAGAACAAGGGAAAATATTCCTTCATCTTTTGCTCTCTCATACCCTTGAGGTAACAAAGTAAATCATAGCTGGTGCTTATCCTCGGCACCCACAGCTACAAGGACAGATGGTCCTCACTGTGGGTAGGAGTGGGATGTGCGCAGAGTGCTTGGAATGCAGCTGCAAACATAGAACCTGCATTCACATTTGCTGTTTTTACTATTGATCTCTCTGGGTTTGTTTCTGCAAACATGAGGATACTGTAAATATTTTGTGAGAACATTTGTTCACCCCGTTGTACTTCTGACTGGGTGACATGAATGTGGATTTCATATACTCTCTTTAACAGTCACCTAGCATCCTCTTGTGTGGACTCACTGAACTTTATTCAGTCTTTTTTTTTTTTAAAAAATGACTAAACATTTAGCTCCTAATCTTCAGATTTCTGATATTACAAATAGCCTCTGCAAACATTTGTAGTTATCAGTGCCTTTAGTTTTCATACCATTAGATTCCCCAAAGCGGGACGGACTACAGAAAGGGAATGCATTTAGAAGTGATCTCCGATTGCTTTCCAAACAGGACTGCACATCTTGCCAACCAGATGGGAGTATTTTCTCTTGCTGAGCTCACTTGTTTTTCTCATTTCTGTAGCCTTTAGGAATTTTTCTGGGTCTTAGAAGAGTCCCCTGGGCTTTGGTTTATAAGTCAACCTCTGGAAATGGATAGACCTGTTTTAAATCCTGGCTCTGCCAATTTCTAGTTTTGTGGTCTTGAGAAAGTTTGTTTATTTTCTAATGCTCAGTCTTACCATCTGTAAAACTATTGAAATTATTAAATAAAATCATTCATATAAAAACATTAATAGCTAAGAGGACTTAACACAAGGTAGATATTATAACTGATAAAGTTAGAAAGGGTGGGGGATGGAACTGTGGATTCATTACTATATGATTCTTCTTGATCATCAAGTGGTCACAAACTTTAATTAAATTACCAATGAATTTAGAACCTATGTTTAAAGTGTAATTATTAATGCATACCAACTGTGCATATTACTGGGATTCACTGCCATTTCCATATGTGCATATATTATGCTTTGGCTGTATCCCTCTTCCTAACATCTTCGTCCCCTCCTCCACTCTTTCTCCCCTCTTCCTCAACTATTTTACAAGTTTTAAGATTTAAAAAATGCTAGATTTCAAACATGAAAGAAAACAAGCGATGCTTTTCTTTCTGTGTCTGACTTATTTTCCCCAACATGGTAATCTTTAGTTCTGCCGATTTTCCTGTGAATGTTATAATTTTGTTCCTTAGGGCTGAACAAATACCGTTGTGAGTACGTATGTTATATTTTCCCTATCTGTCCATTTGCTGGTAGAGAACTAGGAGATTTCATACCTTGGCTATTGTGAGTAGCTATGATGAGTCTGAGCTTGCAGGCATCTCTTTTGTATGTTGTCTTCATTCCCTTCTGGTGTGTGCACAGGAATCTACAGCTGGATCATGGAGTAGCTCCATTTCAGTTTTATGAAGAAGCCCATACTGATTTCCAGTATGGGGCTTTGTGCATGCTAGGTAAGCAGTCTGCCAACTGAACCACATCCTCAGCTCCCTTTGTACATTTCTTAAAATTTGCACTTATTTATATATGGGTAGGAGTGTGTGAATGTGTATCATGGTGTGTGTTTGTGCACGCGTGTGTGTGTGTGTGTGTGTGTGTGTGTGTGTGTAGGTTAGAAGACAACTTGCAGGAGTTGGTTCTCTTCTTTCATCATGTGGGTCCTGGGGATGGAACTCAGGTTTGGTGGCAAACCCCTTTGCCCACTGAGTCATCTTGCTGGTCCCTGTACATTTTCTTTTGAGAAATTTCTTTTCAAATCATTTGCTTATTTATTGGTTGGGTTACTTGTTCTCTTGTTGTTCAATTTTTTGAGTTCTTTATTCATTCTAGATATTAGTTTCATGTCAGATACACAGCTGGAAAAGATTTTCTCCCATTCTGATTGCTTCTCTTGTTCTGCAGAAGTTTATTAATTTAGTGTATCCTATATATCAATTTTTGCTTTTATTTTCTGAGCGATTATCATTGTCTTGAAGTGTTTCCACTCACCTTTTTCTTTAGTAGTTTTAAAGTTTTGTTCTTTTCTTAAAGTTTATTTTATTTTATGTGTATAAATGTTTTGCTTGCACGTGTGTATGTGCGCACTATTTGCAGGCCTGGTGTCCATGGAGGCCAGAAGAAGGTGTCAGATCTCCTGGAAATGGAGTTACAGACAATTGTGAGCTACCATGTAGGTGCTGGGAACTTAACCTGGGTCCTCTACAAGAGCAGCCAGTGCTATTAACCACCGAGTTATCTCTCCAGTCCCAAATCTATGTTCTTACATTAGAATCTTACCCACTTTGAGTTGATATTTGTGCAGGGTGAGAGGTAGAGATCTGCTTTCAGTATTCTTTGATTTCCCAGCATCTTTTGTTGAGAAAAGCAAAAGATTTCTGGCTCTTCTATGCTTCCCATTCACATATATGTTTATGTAGGTGCCAGTGCTGTGCTGTCATTGATACTGTTTTTCTCGAGTGTATTTTAGTTCATGACTTCTTGGGCTATTTTGAGTCTTTTTGCTTCCATACTAGCTTTAGGATTTTTTCTAATTGTATAAAAATATATATAATGTTAGGTGAGGAGTGCATTGAATCTGTAGATCACTTTCAGTAGTATTAGTGAGATCTATTTTAACAATATTAATTCTGCTGACCCATGAACATGGGAGTGTAGTGTCCTCTTCAGTTTTTTTCTTCAGTGTTTCATAATCTCCACCGTAGAGGTCTTCCTTGGTTGGGTTGTTTAAAGGCTATTGTGAATGGGATTGTTTTCTTGATTTTTTTTTTTCCCCTCAGTGGATTCAGTATTGGTGTTTCTGATTTTCTTTGTTTGTTTTTTTTGAGACAGAGTCTCCCTATAGGCCTGGCTGGTCCGGAACTCTCTACATAGACCAGGCTGACCTCTACCTCACAGAAATCTGCCTGCCTCTGCTTGCCGAGTGCTGAGATTAAAGGTGTGCACCACTATGGCCAGTGTGCTGATTTTTGTATGTTGATTTTTTGTTTTGCAGTCTTTATTTGTCTAGCAATCCTGAAAGACTTTTGGTGGAAGCCGCAGAGCTCTCTAAGTACCGAATCCTATCGTTTATAAATAGTGATTGTGCTGGACTGCTTTACTTGTCAGCTTGACACACCTGCGTGGAGGGACCCACAACTGAGGAATTTCTGCCGTAGGACTGGCCTGTGGCCATGTCTGCTGGGCATTTTCTTGATTGTTGAGTGATGTGGGAGGACCCAGCCCACTGTGGGTGGTGCCATCCCTGGGCAGGTGGGTCTGTGTTGTATAAAAAAGCAGATTGAGGGCTGGAGAGATGGCTCACCGGTTAAGAGCACTGACTGCTCTTGCAGAGGACTCGGGTTCAATTCTCAGCACCCACATGGAGGTTACGAACCGTCCTTAACTCCAGTTCCAGGGGAATCCAAAGCCCTCTTCTGATCTCTGTGGCATTGCACGACACGGGTGCATTCACATACATGTAGGCAATGCGGTCATACACATAAAATAAAAATAATGAATAAAATATATAAAAAAAGAAAGCAGACTGAGCACAGGCCAGGGGAGCAAACCAGTAAGCAGTGTTCCTCCAGGTTCCTGCCTTGGCTTCCCTTGATGATGGACTGTGAGCTGTAGCCAGTTTCTTCCCCCAGTTTGTTTTGGTCAGTGTTCTTATCACAGCAACAGAAAGTAACTAGGACAGTGATCATTTGACTCCCTCTTTTCCTATTTGTTCTTTTTATTTCTTTCACTTGCCCAGTTTTTCTAGCTGAAATTTCAACTACCATATTGAATTAGAATGCCGAGAGTGAGCACTTTGTCTTGCTCCTGATTTTAAAGGCAATGCTTTCAACATTTCCTCATACTGCATGATACTGGCTGTGGGTTGGTTAGATACGGCCTTTTACTATGTTGTGGTGTGATCCTTCTCTACCCAGCTTATTCAGGGCTTTAATCATGAGAGGATGTTGAATTTTATCAAAGGCATTTTCTGCATCTATTGAGATAATCATGAAGTTTAAAAAAATAGTTACTTTATTTTAAATTATGTGCATGTTTGTATGTGTATTGGGGGGAGGTTTGCACTTATGAGCACAGGTGTCTGAGGAGGGCAGAGGCATCAGATCCCCTGGAGCTGGAGTGGCTGTGACCAGTGTGGTGTGGGTGCTGCGAAAAACTTGGGTCCACTGCAAGAGCAGTACGTAGTCTTAATCACTGAGTCATCTTTCCAGACCCAGGGAAGTTTTTCCCTGATTTTTATATGCTGAATTATATTTTATTGATTTGCATATGTTAAACCATCCTTGCATCTTGGAATCAAACCAATTTGATCATTTTAATATGATATTGAGGGGCTTGAGAGATGGCTCAGTGGTTTAGAGCACTGGCTGCTTTTGCAAAGGAGCAGGGTTTGGTTCCCAGCACCCACATGGCAACTAACAACTCCAGCTCCAGGGGGTCTGATGCCATCTTCTGACCTCTGTGGGCACTGTATGACACGGGTGCACTTACATGCATGCAGGCAATACACTCATACACATAAAATAAAATAATAAATAAGAGAAATGTGTTGTTGAATTTGTAAAATATATCTATTTGAACCCTTCCTTCCTTCCTTCCTTCCTTCCTTCCTTCCTTCCTTCCTCCCTCCCTCCTTCCCTCCTTCCTTCCTTCTTTCCTTCTTTCCTTCCTCTTTCTCATTCACCAGCCAGTTTTATTTACTGATAAAACAAGTTCAAAACCCTGGACAACAGCTCTGAGCTCTGACTCTCTCCCACCACATGCTATGAAGCTGTCCTTGTGAGACCAAACCTTACATATCCTCCACATATAGACGCACTTGAATCTCTACACCAACTCTGTGAGGTAGCATCATTACCCTTTCTCCATGATTCCATTTGACAGAAATTGAGACATTCATTAAATAAACAGCAAATCACATGGGGAATTCAGGCTAGGCCTGGAGTCTGAACACAAAGACTGGACTGGTCAGAGTGAAGGCTGGAGCTCTCTAGGTGGGAGGGTCCTGAGGCAACCAGTGCCAGGAGCGTGGGGCCTGCTCTGAACCCTCCACAGTGAACTGTTTTAGCTTATGAAGGAATTTTATTTTATTTCCACATATTGATGTTCAGAAACTTTTACTGTGAAGTGCTGGTAGCCATCCCTGCCCACTGGAGTTATCAGGACTTTTCTGGCACCCAGGTGAGCTCTTCTTGGTACTTCTGGCAATACAGATCTGTAGGACAGATTCACCCGTGGAATGCTTAGAAGCCCAGATGATGTTCCTGAAGCCTTGTCCTGCCTCACTGACCACAAAAGCTGTCTGTTCTGGGGAGACCTGGCATTTCTGGGATGCCTCCTGTGGCCTTTTCTACTATCAGTCTGCCCCCCCACCCCTGAGCCCTGTATGCTGGCAGTTAATGATGTGAATTTTGAGGTGGAGTTTGTCACCTGTTGGGGACTGGCTTCCTTCCCCAGGCTTGTACTGTGGGAAGGAACCATCTGAAGGCTGTTGTGGCTGTGTGGAAAGGAGGGCACCAGCCTGGCCTGCAACTCCCACCATGTTCCTGTGGCTGCCTTTTGATGGCCTGATTGTCAATCTTCTGGGCATCTCCTTGACGGTCCTCTTCACCGTGCTACTGGTTTTCATCGCAGTCCCTGTCATTTTTGGAGTCTGCTTTGGTATCTGAAAGCTCTACATAAGAATATTGTTCAAGAGCTTTGCCTGGGCTACCTTGAGAATTTAGGGAGGAGCCTAGGAGAAGCAGCAGCTTTACAAGCTCTACACCAATGGGTCATTGTAGAAGATCCCAGTTCACTGAAAGAAGAGATCAAAGAAACTCATAGAAATGGTGGTAACAGGCCCTGGATAGGTGTCAGAGTTTGAACTCTCATACAGTTTGTACTCTTGCTGGAAAGGAATGGAGACTGTTATGGGAGACAAGGAGACAAAGAGATTCTCAGTGGAGGAGTTGGAGTCTAGGAACCCACTGAACAGAACCAATGGACTAACGTTTAAAGAGATTTATTATTGTTGAAGGATTTATTAATTAGTCTCTCCCTTTAGATACCCTATCCACCAAATAATCGTATTTGAAGCATTACTTTAAGAATTAGGAATTTGTCAGTTAGCATAGCTTAAGCAGAGCTGTAGGAACAAACAGCTCTAAAATCTTAGTCACCTAAAATAACAAAGAATTAACTCCTGTTGTCACTACTTATACACTGAGGGGTAGTCTTGATTTGTGACCCAAAATGACTGACCCAAAGTTCTGTTTGGCAATGGGGAAAGAATATATGATAACTGAATTTAAAATGGACTCTTAATGTTTGACAAGCACATAATGCATGCCCATTGAAAATATTTATTTATTTATACTTTATATGTATGAGTGTATTACCTGCATATAAGTGCACCACAGGCATGTAATGCCTGTGGAGACCAGAAGAGGTCATCAGATCTCCCTGGAACTAGAGTTACTGATGACTGTGAGCTGTCATGTGGGTGCTGGGAACTGAACCTGGGTCCTCTGCAAGAGCAACCCATGCTTGTAACCACTGAGTCATCTCTGGAGCCCATTTCTGCTCCCTTTTAATTGACCAAAGAAATCTACAACCAGGAAGTACCACCATATTATGTACCAGGTAAGAGAGAGTCTATCTGTGAATTGTCCTGGCCACTATATAAGACAAAGATGAAAAGGACAAAGCTTTTACTTTGAAGGAGCTATCAGCAAAGGAAGGGGTTTCAGACAAATAATTTAAATTTGATGGTAGATACAGTAGGGACTCAGAGGAAGGAAATATTGATTCTTGATGGTATGTAGAGTTGGGAATGTTTTCACAGATATTGCTATTTGAGCTGTTTCATATTTTTATTTAAAAATTTAAAAACATAACTAACATAACAAAACTGTTATCGTGATTGTTTTTACATTGTCTCTTCCTGATATTTGCATGTCCTTCCCAACTGGGCTGACTGCTGACTGAGACTATCTTCTTTTTAAACTCAAATTTCATATCCAGTAATATAATTTCTGAATATTCATGAGCATGCTTATATATAAACATGAATATATAATAGTATATATGTATATTAAGTCAATGATTCAACTACTGTTCACCAATATTCGTCTACAAAATTGTTTCATCTTGAAAAACTGAAACTCTATATCCATTAAATAAATCTGCATTTCCCCAGCCCCTGCCTGCCCTCTGGTATCCACAATTCTTCACTTTAATTCTGTGATCTTAATTACCATAGATACTTCATACAAATGGAATGATATCATATTTGTTTTTTTGTGACTCAGCATAATGTCCTCACATTTTATCCATGTCACTGCATGTGTCAAAATTTCCTTTTATTGTGGCAGGATAATATTCCATTGAATATATGTACCACATCTTGTTGATCCATTCATCTGCTGTTGGATTTGCGGGCTGTTTCCATCTTTTGATCATTGTGAATGGAATTGCTATGAATGTGAGTATATAGATACTTGCTTGAATCATTGATTTCAGTTCACACACACACACATTCAGAAAAGAAATGACTGGATCTGAAGTGTGAATTTTGAGGGATGAGAAGTTCACCATACAGTCTAGTTAGGAAAGACATGAAAGTCATGAGAAGGACCCATGCCCAGTCTGGGAACTGAGAGGGTTCTGAGAACTAGGAGCAGCAGTTTGTTATGCTTGGAAGACAAAATGATGCAGGAGTTTTTGGAGTGAGACAGGCCAGAGGGTGGAGACACAGGGGTTGACTTTCAGGCAAAGATCTCAGGGAAACTCCTTAATGATAGCTCAATATAGGGCCTGGAAGGTTCACAGAGACACCTTCCAAAAGAGTTTAAGTAACTTTCCCCTAACCAATCCATTTCAAAAAACTTCACATGCATTCACTATTTTGTTGACACTTATAAAACTACCTAATGATGGTTGTTTAAACAGAAAAAAAATAGAGGAGAAAATTCCTATAAGCTTTCCAAGTTTTGATTTTTTTAAATGGCTCCACAGACTTCCTGCATCATTTTCCAATTAAATAAAATACAGTATTAGGCGCTGCTGTCACAAGTGGCCAAATTACTTTTCTTAATCGGCCACCTTTATACCCTTCCTTTTCTGCTGCTAGAAATTTAATATTTTTTGCTGCCAGAAATTTACCAGCATTAAGTACAAGCAAGCAGCAGAGGAAGTAGATGCAAGTTTTCCAGTAGATGTTCACTTGACACTCATGCCAGCTCCATTCTGAGGACTCAGGGAAAATGTTATCAACACTTACAAAGGGAAAAATGTGCCAGCACTTCATTAGGGACCAACTGATCCGAGATAAACATATATTAAAGGTTCTTGTAAACACCAATTGCTGAGGGAGAGCATGAGAGAGAGAGAGAGACAGAGAGAGAGACACAGAGAGAGAGACAGAGAGACAGGAGAGAGAGACACAGAGAGAGAGACAGAGAGAGACAGGAGAGAGAGGGAGGGAGAGAGAGAGACACAGAGAGAGAGACAGAGAGAGAGACAGAGAGACAGGAGAGAGAGGGGGGGAGAGAGAGAGAACACGCTCTGTGTGTGTGTGTGTGTGTGTGTATAGCTGAAGGACATATAACAAGAAATACAATGCCAGACAGGAGGAGTCTTCCTTAAAGTTGTTGGTTAGGGTAGTCTAAGAGACTCCCCAAATAATATAGAGTATTGATATAGTTCTTGGCTGCCTCCAAGAACTTGATGTTAAGAAACACTACCTACTTTGGATATAGGACTTGGAATTATTGAACTAGAATGAGCTAGAACTGACTTGGAAGGAAAGAGAGAGAGAGAGACACAGAGAGAGAGACAGAGAGAGACAGGAGAGAGAGGGAGGGAGAGAGAGACACAGAGAGAGAGACAGAGAGAGAGACAGAGAGACAGGAGAGAGAGGGAGGGAGAGAGAGAGAACACGCTCTGGTTATGTTTCAGGACTGTGCTGTTTGGAACGTATCACCTCTTTTGGTCTTCATCAAGTCAAGAATTTATTGAATCTACCAAAACCATTCCTTTTCAGAGTCTTCCAGGATTAAAGGACAATTTTACTTTCTTCAGAATGGACTTGAAAAAAAGGCAAGTGGAAGAATTTGTTTCAGATGAACTCAGATGTGTCTATGACTTTACTGAAGATGACTGAGTTGAGTGGACATGGCAGAATCACCTGTGATGGGCTGCACGCTAGCGAGAGAACTGTGCTGTGGCCTCCTCAAATTCTCAGTGCTTTAGTGGAAGGAATCAAGTCTAATGCACATTAGAGAAAGGGTGCTAGAGAGAAGGAACACACCATGAGCTTCACTTTATTTGCAATTTCTATTTTGTTGCTGAATGTATTTTATGGACCACGCCTGGAGTTGTGCAATATTTTGATAAAATTTTCTCTTCAGTAAAAGGAAGAACACTCTTTTTCCGTCCTAATATGTATTGTTTGAGGAGAAAATCTTGTTGTTTTTTTGTTGGGGTCCTGGTTGCCTGCATCCATGGGAAGCCAGAAAACCCTTTACTTGGCTCTGACTGTAAAGGTGAGTCATCAGGAATGTTACCTTTGCTGTTGATGTGATGGTGGAGACTGAGGCTCTGATGATTCCTGGTCAGTTCATCTTTATGTTCTTCATGTGTGCGTTGGAGGCCAGCCTTGTGCTGATGTACAAAGCAGAATGCGGATACACGAGAAATGAAGTCACTGCTTTATTTTTGCTGTTTGCTGTTAGACATACAGTTGTCCAGGATTTCTAAGGTCTAGCTGATCACTGTATTGGATGCTGCTCAGGAGAGTCCTCCAGGCTCCACTCTTAACCTGGCTACTGACTTGAGTGATGAGGCTGTTTCCACATCTTTATAATTAAAATATTGAAGCCTGCCAAGCCCAGTTTAAAATGTCATTGTGTACATAAAATACTTGTGAAATATGACATCTTGTGCATAAATTGCTAAGGAATTATTATTAATGTTGTTTTATAAAAATGAAGATATAAGCATCAGGCATCACTAACCCAAAATGAGGAGTGTTTATTAAGGATGGCTGCTTCTTAATTTGGTGTCAAATCTCACTCTTGCTATTTGGTTAAGGTACCATGCTCTGAATCCTATATCTAT
>NW_008335885.1:502465-519454 GCF_000622305.1 Nannospalax galili | reverse complement strand
CTATCTATCTATCTATCTATCTATCATCTATCTATCATCTGTCTATCTTCATCATCATCATCATCATCATCATCATCATCATCATCTATCATCTATCATCTTTCTATCATCTATCTATCTATCATCTATCTATCAATAATTATCTATCATCTATCTATCCATCTATCTATCATCTATCTATCTTCATCATCATCATCATCATCATCATCATCATCATCTATCTACCTACCTACTTATCATCATCTAATCTATCGTCTATCAATCAGTCTATCATATGTGTGTGCATGTGTCTGGGTACACATGTGTCATAGTGTGCATGTGGAGGTCAGAGGACAACTTCAGGAGTTGGTTCTCTCCTATCATCATCATCATCATCATCATCATCATCATCTATCTACCTACCTACTTATCATCATCTAATCTATCGTCTATCAATCAGTCTATCATATGTGTGTGCATGTGTCTGGGTACACATGTGTCATAGTGTGCATGTGGAGGTCAGAGGACAACTTCAGGAGTTGGTTCTCTCCTTCTACCATATGGGGATTGAACTCAGGTTGTCAGGCTTGGGGGCAAGTACCCACTGAGCCATCTTGCCATCCCTGAATCCAGAACTCTTTGAGGTGCTGCATCGGCTCTTCTGCTTGGAACCACCTTCGGTTACTTTGGGCTTCTCCTTGCCCACTGTGGATATCTGGCCTGTCACTCTGCTCTGACTCTGCATCTGGACTTGGTATTGATGTCTAGTACCCAGAGGCTTGATTCTTCTTTTTCCAGAGAAATTTATGTGGGTCAACCCTAGGTATTGCTTTAACTGTGCTGATGGAAAACTGCTTCACCATCAGTGGGCAGTTTGTAGAATGTTGGAGCCAGTATTCCTGTGTGATAAAGTAGGATTAGCATCATATATCAAAGATTCTGAGCATCCATTTTCTGAGATTTTCTCCTTTTCAGTAATTTTCAATTCTTTTGTGAGTCTACATAGCCTTACCAGGGCTGTATCCTTATGATGGAAACTACATACACTTGGGACTCATCTGGCTTGTGGGTGTAACTCAAAACAGTAGGCAAGTGCAGGCAGGTTTTCTCTTAAGGACTGGCATTTTACAGTTTTAGGTATTAATTTCATTTTAATTATGTAGGTCTTCCTTAGTTCTTGGTCTTTGTTTTGTGGTCACTCACTGTCGTCTGGTCTTTACCTTGACTTTGTTTTGATTTAACTCAGTTCACTTGATAATTGCTGTGCATCTCCTCTGTGTCAGGTACTGTGCAGGGGGGTTGGCTTCAGGTACTGGTGTGTGTATGGGCTAAATATGCTGCTGTGTGTGATGGGGCTGTGTGAGAAAAGCCACCTTGCTTCTCTCTTTTCGAAGCTCATTATGAGGTAACAGAGTTGTCAGGGCATGTTCTGTGCATGAGAAAATGAGAGAGGAGCGTATTACAGGGACAGGGGAAGCCTCCACCCAGTTCTCCTGCCTGGGGTGTTCAGGGTGTGAGGCAACTGTGGAACTGTGGATGATGTGTGTGCTGAAAAGTCTTTCCAGAGGGGAAAATGTGGTTTATTTTCTGATTCCATTTGTTCTACACTAGGCTCCAAATGAATTGGAGAACCAGATTTCTGAGGAAGAACAGTAGAGAACGGAGTCTGGTTCAGTATGACTCTTTTAATAATCAGAGAACCCAGACGTGAGTGCATAAAGCTGCACCATGCAGCATGCCATGTGATTTGGAAAGGTCTCAGTGAACTTGGCTGTGTACCTGTGTTTCCTGAGGACCCTGGGGACAGGCACAAGGATCGGCAAGGTTTGCTGTGGAGGAACACATTGACTCCCTATGTTCCCTGGCCATATGAAAGTAGCTGACTGGGAAGATGTTGCCAACACATTGAGCAAAGTATCTGCCACATTAATCAGCATCCCTAAGTGGGTCTTCTCCAAAGCTGTGGGTTTAGGAGAGGCTCATCCTTGCAGAAGAAAAAACAGTCACTAATGGGTAGCCCAGGGTCACAGTGGAGAGTTATGGATTGCTTAGAGCCTGGCCTGAGGATTGGGCTTAGGTTTAGATTGATGAATAGTTCCCTGCCCTGTCCATGGTCCTCCCTCTTAAGAAGCTAATTGCTAAAAAGTCCTCAGAACTAACTCTACCTCATGGCAAAGGAGTAGGAAAGGGAAAAGCAACTAATGATTCTGGGATCCATAAATAATCAGTATCCTCTCAAGTACTTTAGTGTTTCCTTATAAATTGATCTTCTGTCCTGTAAATTGTGCTTACTCCCTTTCTACCAATGAAGGAAATAGACCCAGATCAGCAGGACACTGTCAAATCTCATAGCTTATCAGAGGTGGAACTGAATTGCAAAGCAAATCTGCCTACCTTTTGATTCATAAAATACTGTTCTTTTGATATGGACTGACTGGAGCCAGATAAAGCCGACCTGAAGCTTTCTGAGGCAGAGCCTGTACTTCAAGGTGCCTATGTTCTGGTCCTGTGGTCAGATCTGAATGGTTTGGAACAAGTCCATTGTCTGGTGTTCACGGCATAGGGAAGCCTGTCTCTGTTCAGAGCAAACTGATATGGTGTTCTGTTTACAGGCAGCATATGATTCAAATTAATAAACATTTGGGATCCTCAATAGCGATGCGTTTATCACCTTTCTATTTCCATTTAATACTCTCCTTGATAAGCCTCAAAATGGGCCATTGAAGTAGGAAGCAGCAAAAGCAAAAACCTCCAAGCACTTGTAGGCAGTCTCTGAAGAGGTGAGTGAGGCCAGTTGGAAGGAGAACACAGGAAAACGGATGCAATGAGACCTGGTGCAATTCTAACAAAGCTTGATAGCATGGTGGTTCTAGTTCTGTTGTGCAGTGGTGTCTCCTGGTGAAGTTTTCTTTTAATTAAAATAATGTTTTTATGTATATGAGTGTTCTGCCTGCATGTATGTAAGTGCACATGTGCATGCAATGTGTATAGAGGTTAGAAGAGGGCATCAGAGTCCCTGGAGCTAGAGTTATGGACAGTTGGTTGTTAGCCACCACGTGGGTCCTCCGCAAGAGCATTCAGTGCTCTTAACCACTGAACCATCTCTCCAGGCCCCCTGGTGAAGTTTTAAACAGTATCATGACCTAGGTACCCATCCTCAGAATTTCTGATTTATTTAATTTCTTGAAGTATGGCCTAGGTATCGGTATCTTAAAAATTTTTGTATGAGAGAAAGCTTCAATCATGTATATTATATATATGTACATATAAAGCTAGAGAGAATGTTATAAAAAATCCATGAGTACTCATCAGTCAGATTAGCCAGTGTCAACTCAACTATACCTGACTCCACTTTTACTCACTTTTGCTTCAATTTACATTAACTCTCAAATATTATATTGCATATGTAAATATTTTATCATGAATTCTGAAAAAGGTCTTAAAAAACAACAGTAACAACAGGTTTTTCTAGTGGGCTTTGTGCTGCTGTTGGCCCCAGAAGGTATGAAAGCAAGGGTGAAGGAAGCTAACGGGGGTGGAAAACTAGCTCCAGGTCAGCTCCTTCCCTCCAGGTTCAGCACAGGTCATTTCCCCAGGGCTGCCTAGTTCACTAGAGTTAAACCAGGATTTTTCTCCTAAGCTCTGACTCATGTATGTCAGTGTTCATGGAAATTTCATCTCCATCTCTGCTTTGCTCTAGTTTGCAGTTGGTACCATATGATTCTTACATTCCTGCCATTGCTTTTACTTGTTTTTATTAACTTTAGCTCCCAACTGCCATGCATAGGAGACAGAATCTTCTTTGCAATACATTAGACACAAACGCAAGGAAATCACCTTGGGATATTTGCCCCCTCTCTTAACCTCCCCTTACAATTTAATGAGTAATCAAGCTGCAAAGAGGTTTTCTTTAATGGAAAGACTCACCAGAGGCCATCAGAGTTTAGAGTTGTGAGTTGCTTGTATATTCTATCCAAATACACAGCACAGATGAGCAAAAACTCATACCTCTCCCTTACAATTAGTTGTATAGTGTATAACAAAAGTCCTGATTCTTCTTTCTAAGTGTCTTAGAATTCTGAACTTACCAAAACATAAAGAATTTCTTTATTCTTTTATTTATTTTTATTTTATGTGCATGAGTGCTTTACCTGCATCTATGTAAGTGCACCTGTGGGTGTAATGCCAACAGAGGTCAGAAGAGGTTGTTGGATCCCCTGGAGCTGGAGTTAGCTGCCATGTGGGTGCCAGGAACTGAATCTGTATCCTCTGCAAGAGTAGTCAGTACTCTTAACCACTGAGTCATCTTGCCAGCCCCTTCTTTATCATTATTTTTTTTAATGAGTGTGAAAGCATTTTGTTGAAAAGCTATAGCAAGATCCCTATTGCTGGATATTACATTCTTGTGCACAAGTATATTAGTAAGATAAATTCCTGGATGTGAAATTCCTGGGTCAATGAGATTATACTTTTGTAGTTTTAATAGATGTCACTAAATTATTGTTAAAAGTTTTTTTTAAAGAAAGGTATACACTCATATGAATACAAAATGAACATGTGTTAACATTTTATTTAATTCATTAATTAAAGCAGTAAGATGTTATAGCCAGGGCTGAATAAATGTCTCAGTGATTAAGAGTACTTGCTGCTCTTTCAAAGGACCTTGGTTCAGTTCCCAGCACCCACATAGGAATTCATAACCATCTATAATTTTAGTTCCAGGGGGACTCTACACCTCCTTCTGGCCTCTGCGGGCACTGGGCATGCAAATGGTACACATACATGCATGGAGGCAAACACTATATACATAAAATAAAAATAAATAAATCTTAAAAAAATGAGATGCTACAAGTCAGTTCAGAGGAGAATTCAACTGTAAATATACCAACAATTAAATGCATGCTGAATGGCATTTGCAGACATAGAATTGAGACAAAATGAGTCAATAATCAATTATGTTCTGCTGGATACAATTAATTTTCATTTCTATGGACAAAAATATTTTTCCTTATAAAGTTGTCAAATAGCTTAATTTTCTATAGTTTATAGAGTTGTCAAAATCTTAAATAATGAAAATGATGAAGATAAGCCAGAGGGAAGGTTAGACCAAAGAAAATACTGTCCTTTCCCCCAAAAAAGTTGTTCATGATTTTGTCCAACATTGCCCCACCATGAAATTTTATCAATTTTTAGCCTCTACTTACAAGGTGTAAGAGGTCGACACCTCCTCTCAACCTGTGAGTCTGATCATGGAATTCTTCCGAGCCTCTCTGTGCTCTCCTTTGTCTCTCATCACTCTCAAACACTGTTCTGGAATACTCCATGCAGTTTCATCATTCTGGTATGCCTCCTGGATAGTGCTGCTCCCAAAGCCATTCAGTGAAAATCCTAGTGCCGGGTGTGGTATACCTCCCTACGGGTCGTTAAATTTCATCCTAATCTGGCTACTGTTGTTGAGAATCACTCCTAGTGCTCCAGTGGAACCTGCCCATTAGTCTTTGCTGTTCCTCACTGGACACACTGTAAACTCCACAACTGCTCAGCTAGGAAGACAGGGTGCCTTTTGAAACCATAGACCCAATGGACAAATGTTTCAGACAATGTGCTGAATACCACAAAATTCCAAGTTCTCGGAAATTCTTACAAACACACATTGTTTTCTAACTGATGAGAGGGGCAAAAAGATGAATCGATACTGTTTATTTGGGGTGTGATTTGGTACTCAATGGCCTCTGCATGATTATTAACTTGGAGGATAAAAAGAGAATTGATGGCATCAAAATTACCCTCTTGGCATTTGTGAGGAAATCTTTGTGTTAACTGCTGTTCACTACAAAAAGAAGCTTCTCTGGTGAATGTGAAGAACACTTTTATGGGTGTAAACATCCATACTGAGAAAGCAGGTCCCCAGCATGACTATTTAGCAAAACAATTGTAGTAGGTTTCCTCCATAGAGCCCATACCTACCCAGTCAGGGGATTTTGACCAGATTCACAGTACCACGCATGAATTTCCTCTTGTGTTTTAAGCAGGCCTCAAATCCAATCCAAACCGGTGACTCTTCTTCCCCAGAGGCTTGCATCATACCTTCTGGCACTATAAAGCTAGCAGGCAAGGGAGGAAATTTCCAGATCATTTCTAGCTTGATTTCTTTATGTCCTGCAATCAAAGTTTGATGTGTCTTCAGCAATAGGGTATTACAGCTAGTCCTGGTAGACAACCAAGCGAAATGACAGTAGCCTGTATTATTTTGGTAGCCTGTGGACTGTCTTGACCAACAACTCCTAGGGACTTCACCCATGCCTAGCACTGGGATTTTTGTTTGATAACTCATGGCGTCTGGCACCCATGCAGGGTGCCTCCGTTCAAACGCATTTAAAATATTATATCTTTAACTTGCAAAGTACTGCGTTTTCATAGGGTTTCCCATCTATCCCTAGTTTTGGGTAACCCTCCCCGACCCCCTCCTCCATTCTCCCACCCATATCTCCACTTAAATCTTTATACCACCAATATCTCCCCTTCTACCTTCTTGTCTCTTATCCCCTTCTCCTCTCAAGACTCACCCCAGGCCATTTCTAGTTTCCTGACCTCTGCAGACACTCCAAATTAAACACACAAATCTAAACATTTGAAGCTAGGATCCATATATGAGAGAAAACATGGATAGTTTTTCTTTCCAGGCTTGGGTCACCTCATTCACTATATTTTCCAGTTCCATTCATTTTCCTGTGAATTTTATGATTTTGTTTTTATTTATAGCTGATTAAAATTTCTTTGTGTACATGTACCACATTTCCATTATCCATTCATAAGTTGATGGACATCTAGGTTGACTCAATTTCCTAGCTATTGTGCATATAGCAATAATGGAACATGGATGTGCAAGTATGTCTATAGCAGGATGCAGAGTCCTTTGGGTATATACCCAGGAGTCATATGGCAGTTCTATTTTTCAGCATTTTTCTTTTCTTTGAGTTTTAAAGAAAAGTTTATTTTTATGTGTATGAGTGTTTTGCCTCCATATATGTAAGTACACCATGTGCATGCCTGGTACCCATGGAGGCCAGAAGAAGGCATCGTATCCCCTGGAACTGGAGTACAGATGGTTGTGAGTTGCCATGTGGGTACTGGGAACTGAACCCAGGTCTTCTGCAAGAGCAGCAAGTGCTCATAACTGATGAACCGTCTCTTCAACCCCATGTTTTAGAGAAAACCTCACAGTAATTTCCACAGTGGCCGGACCATTTTTGCTGTCAGTAGCTAAGCAGTGCCTTTTCCTCACACTCTCCCGAGCCTTTGTTGTCACGTCTTTCTTGATACAGCCATTTTGGACTAAGGTGAGATGGAATCTAAAGTATTTTCATTTGGATTTCTTTGCTAGCTAAGGATGCTGAACATTTAAAAAAACGAAATTGTGTTTTACTTATTATCAGTGTGCATGTATGTGTGTGGACACGTTCATGCAGAGGTCAGATGACAACTTTTGGGGAGTCAGTTCTTTCCTTTTACTGTGGGATAGGGAATCAAACTCAGGACATTAAGCTTGCTTTTACCCACTGAGCCATCTTACCATCCCTTAAAATGTTTATTAGTCATTTGTATTTCTTCTTTAGAGAAACCTTTGTTTAGTTCCATACCCCAGTTTTCATTGAGCTGTTTGTTTCTTGATGTATATTTTAGATATTAATCTTCTGTCAGATGTATAACTGTGGGCTCCTTCTTTGCTCCATGACAATTTCCTTTGCTGTACAGAAACCTTTTAATTTAAGGAGGTTCCCTTTGCTGATTCTTGACCTTGGGTCTTTTTTTTTTTTTGGATGTGGTCTCATGGCCTGGGCTGGCCTTGAACTTGCTCTATAGCCCAGGCTGGCCTCCAGCTTGTTGATCTTCTTGCCTCAGTTCCTGAGTGTTGGAGCCACAGGTGTGCACCACTATGCCCAACACATTGCTTTTCTTTTGAATGTGTTGGGTGGGAAGGGCTTATGACAGAAGGCGGCTCACTAACTTTGTACCTCCTGAGCCAGCTGTGGGCATGTGCCCTGGATCTGTGCTATCAGGGGGGATTCCTTTCCACAGGTGGGCTCCATCTAGTGAGGAAAATTCAAGAGCAGTTGAACAGGCTCTACCATGCATGGTTCTACCCAAAGCGGGTACCCCTGGCAGGGTCTCATCTGCAGAATGGCCTTTCAGACATTGAACTGTTTACTTAAGTCTAAAACCAGGAGATATTTACTTACTTTTAATGAATGTGTATGTACATATATGTTCATGTATATATGGCCTCTCTCTCTCTCTCTCTCTCTCTCTCTCTCTCTCTCTCTCTCTGTCTCCCCTCTGTGTATGTATGAATGCGCATGTTAAGTGTGCACTATCAATAAAGGCTAGGGGACAACTTTGAGTGTTGTTCCTCAGGAGCCCTCTTCATCTCTTTTGAAACATGGTTTTTCATTAGCCTAGAACTCATCAATTAGGCTAAACTGGCTGTCCAGTGAGCCCCAGGGATCTGCCTCCCTCTGCCCCCCTAGTACTGAGATTATAAGTGCGTGCCATCATAACTGACATTTTTTTTTTGTGGGTTCTGGAGACTGAGCTGGGGTCTTTAAGCCTGTGAGGCAAGCACTTTACTGACTAAACTAGCTCCCCAGTGCCCCCCCCTGACTTTTGAGACAGGGTCCTGCTATATAGCTCTGGTACTGGCCTGGTCCTTGCTTGTAGCTCAGGATGGTCTTGAACTCACAGTAGTCCTCCTGCCTCAGCCTCTGGGGTATTGGGATGATGGGTATGTCACATTCTTGACTAGAACCAAGAGATTCCTATCTTGGTGGCTCTGTCTTTCACTTTTTGTCACCTGCCTAGATCCTGGTATTGTAGCTTGAGGCACACTGTGATTCCCCTGTCCAGCCCAGGGCACAAGCTGAACTAGCAGGGATCCCTCTTGTACCCAGTCCAGGGTGTACCCAGTCCAGAGACTACAGGAATGATATAAATTTACTTTTATGATAATATATACATATTACATCCTTCCAGAAGTAAATAAACGGAAATGTACCACAGTAGGGGCTGAATTGGTCGTTCCCTTAAGCCTTTTCCCTCAAGTTATACTGGAGTCAAAATTTTGCAGAGTGTGACCTTACATTGAGAAAGGGTATTTAAGGAAATAATCAAGTTAGAATGAGATCATTAGGGTAGCCCTAATTCAATATGATGCTTATACTTACACAAAGGAGAGGTCTGGACAGACACAGACATACATGGATGATGACATGAAGAGGCGCAGAAGGAAGATGGCTATCCAGAGCTAAGGTCAGGAGCCCAGGGCAGATCCTTCCTACAGAGCCCACATAGGAAATGGACTCAACCAACAGCATGATCCTTGTCTAACAGCCTCATAAGCTGTGAGACAATACATTTTGGATGCTGAAGTTGGCTAGTCTGTTTCACACTCGTCTGTGACCCTAGTAAACTACTTTAGTAGGTATTTGTAAGGATAATATAGTAAATGCTGTCATTGTATAATTATTCAAATTATCTAGGGCAGGTATACTATAGACCAATTCTACTAATCTCAAAAGGCACATATGAAAATTGCTTCACTATTTGTAATTACACTCCATATGAAGAGATGTAGATTGTGCCATGAAACCCACTAAACCTTTAAACACTGAATTGCATCATGAAGGAAACTCCGTGTTTACCTCTCTGCCTTTCCCAATGTTTGAAGGCATTTGCAAAACTTTACTTATTATTATCGTGTGTGAGCGTAGGATATGTATGTGAATGCGGGCTCATGTGTGCCACAGTGTCTGTGTGGAGGTCAGAGGACAACTTGCTGGAGTTGGTCTAGTTCTTTGACCCTGTGGGTTCTGGGAATCAAACGTGGTCATCAGGCTTGAGTGCCCCCACCTACTGAGCAGTCTTGCAGACCCAGGGTTCGAGAGCATTTATTCCATGCCTAAAATTCATGAGTTGGCTGTTTCTTCCAACATTTTCCAGAATGTGGGAGCTACATCTTCCTCAAATGTACATTTCTTCCTCCAGTTGTACTCAGTATTTGCAAGTTAATTCTGGCCTTCCTCTAATTGCAAAGAGAAGCTTAATTGCTTCCAGCTCAGCTTTTCTTGTAAAGCGCTGGGCAAGGTGATGCTGGGGCAGTTACATGACATTTGTTGGCATCTTGCATTTGGGCTCTTTGTCTTATCACATTTCTTTTTTAGTTGATTTTAATATACAAACTGGCTAGTACTGTTTATAGAAACAGGAGAGAAGAAGAAGCCTGGTGGGCATCCTCAAGGAAAGGAAGAAGTTTTCTAGTTATAATGCTAAGTAATCCAACAGCTACAGCAAAAACAGACCCAAACAAAACCCCAGTTACTGGCAAAACAAACTTTATTAGGGTGGGGAGGTTTGGCTCTGATACAGATGACAGATTCAGGAGCTGAGATTTTGGGTGTTGTGATGTTTGGTTTTACTTTAAAGGCCTGTCAATGTAGAGCCAGATGAATGATTCCAGTCACTTAAGACTTTGGAAACACCCTTTTACTTACTGGTGTTAAGTAAAAAATAAAATCTTAGCTCAGATGATGGGATCCAAACTAAATTCAAAATGTGAAATGCCTACAAATCATAAGGCTAGGACCTGAAACCCAGGGGACACTAACCATAGGCTGTGGCTGGAGACTCTAAGCCAATGTCAGAACTGTGGCCACGAGACTGGAATTAAGATGAGTAAACCAAATAGGGCTGGGCATTCCTGCTAGAGGTGCAGCCAGGTCTGCCAGCCAGGTGTGACCCAGCCAAGGGAGCCATGGCAGCCTGCAGAGACTCAGGAGGAAATAATCCTCAGGGATTATTATTATCCTGTGTCAGAGACGCCTGAGGGGAGAGTGGGGTGAAGGTAGCCAGAGTGTGGGCTGTACCACACTAGAGGATTGACAGCAAGTGGGAGTCCAGGTAATCTTCAAACACTCTTTTCAGAAGCATATCAAAGTTAAGACTTTCTAGGTGGTTAGCTCTTTCATCTGAACCTACATGGATTATGGGTTGTTGGAACTAAGCTTGTGCTGTGTAGCTAGTTCCTCTAAATTGAAACATCCCTTCTAGGAACAAGGCTGACTGAAGAAGTAAATGAAATCTACAAGTCTCATGAAGTTCCTAAAATTTACTAGATCCGGGGCTGGAGAGATGGCTCAGAATTTAAGAACACTGGCTGTACTTGCAGAAGACTGGGGTTCGAATCTCAGCACCCACATGACAGCTAACAACTGTCTGTAACTCCAGTTCCAGGGGATCCAACAGCCTCTTCTGTCCTCTGACATTGTACAACACAGGTGCACTTACACACATGCAAGCAGTATACACATACACATAAAAAATTTAAAAATTTACAAGATCCACAAGCTTCCTGTCCCAAGTTATGTAAACAGTAACAACTGTTGGGGAGAGGAGACTCTGTGGTTGCCTAGGACACACTTCCCCAGTAGTTGTCCGTATTCAGGTGGGCAGTAATGCAGTTACCTTTGAGTCCAGATGCTTCTGTAGGTAACCCCAATAAACTCACTGATTCCTTAAGCTAGACTTGGGTGGAACTGTTTTTATTGGTCTGTCATCCATGCTCAGTCTGGGGTGAATATGTTTGTTCATGCCTCCCTATATCTAGTTATGCCATACATACCTAGGCAAAAGTTTCTTTTCTTTCCTATTTAGTTTTTATTCATAATCATAAACTTAACTCTGCAATCCAGCTAGACTTGGAGGGGAGTAAGGAGAACATGGAACCAAAGAACTACAGCGAGAGCACAGAGATTATGGGATATTGAGAGCAGATGGGGCGGAGGGTGCTCTCCTGAGCTACAGAGGGAATGGTCTGGTGGTTAAGATGCACACAAGTTAAAAGTATCAGAGCTGTCCACAGTCGGAAATGGTGATCTTCATGCTGGTCTTGCCATTCCTGGACCCAAAGCGCCCCATGGCTTCCACAGTGCTCATGCCTTCCTTCATCTTCCCAAAGACTGTGTGTTTCCCATCCAACCACTCAATCTTGGCAGTGCAGATGAAAAACTGGGAACCATTTGTGTTGGGTCCAGCATTTGCCATGGACAAGATACTAGGACCTGTGTGCTTCAGGATGAAGTTCTCATCCTCAAATTTCTCCCCATTATGAGTTGTGAAGTCTCCACCCTGACACATGAATCCTGAAATAATTCTGTGAAAGGAGGAACCCTTATAACCAAATCCTTTCTCTCCAGTGCTCAGAGCACAAAAGTTTTCTACTGTCTTTGGAACTTTGTCTGCAAACAGTTCGTTGGAGATATGACCCAAAGGTTCACCATCGACCATGATGTCGAAGAACACGGTGGGGTTGACTATGACTGACAGCAAGCGGCTACAGGGGACAGCAGTGTCTGCAGAGCTGCCCAAAAGTTTCTTCTAGCTACCTTGAAATAGTTATGAATGGTGGGAATACGTCTCATTCAGCAGTTATTATGTGTCTTCTGTGGGCTAATAACATAAAAGTGGAGTATAGACTCCAGGAAAAAGGCTTAGCTTCCTCCTGGAGCTCATGGACTAGGCAGCTAGAGAAAGAGCCACAGAGCATGGGACAGCCAACCAGTGATGGTACCTGGTTGTGGCCGAAGAGTGTAGGAGGCACTGGAGGGACGCTGGTGGCCGTGACAGGATTGGCTCTGAGGCTGTTTGTGTAGGAGCAGATTATCTTGTACTTCGTTGAGGTGCTTATTTGGGGAAAAGACTTGGTGTTTCATGTTTGGGTCTGGGGTGAGTCGTGTGAGCCACTTGCAATGAGAGGGAATGCGGACAATGTGTCAGTAACTGAGATAAATATTTTCATGTGACAGTTTTGAAAACAACAATTAATTTTAAAAATTCTCCAAATTTTCATAAAATGAGCATCAGTGCTGAGTACGGTAGAGCCTGAGGAAAAAAGGGAAAATCAGTGATTCTGATCCCATCTTTGTCTAAAACTTCCATCTTTGTTCAAAATGAATTTTTGGCATTAATTTTGATTATTAAAATATAATTTATGTTCATTCTGTTAAATGAAATATGTCAGCCACACAAAAATATTATATGACTCTACTTATATGAAGGATGTAGGACAGGTGCGAATTCATAGACTGAAAGTAGAACAGTGGTTTCCAAGCCTGGTCAGAGAGTGGGATGGTGAGTTACTGTTTAATGTACAGGGCTTTTGTTTGGGGGGTGATGAAAAGTTCTGGAAATGGATAGTGTGATGGTTTTATAAAGTTGTGAATATAACCAATGCCACCCAATCGTGTACTTAAAGTGGTTGGAAAAAATCTTGTTATGTATATTTTCTCACATTAAAATATTTATCTTGATTACATCTTAAGGGGATATTTTGGCATTCCCTTAAGCTTTCCCCTGTGTTGAGTACTGTATGCCCTATCCCCCCTCCAGCCTGCACCATGGCTCTAGCTAAGGCACGTGGTTTAGGGGTAGCAGAAAGAAAAGGACTACTGTGCTGTGGGGAGGGAGAGTGCAGGGTGTTCAGAGAGACCTGGCAAGCGGGAAAACAGCTGAGCTGAGCACTGGTGCATGGGGGAGTCTCCCAGAATGAGGCTAAGCAGGTGGAGTCCATGGATGCCTGAGTATGAGCCCCAGGTGAGCCAGGTCTGTGGGATGAGCAAGTTGGAGCCTGGCGTGGGGAATGAAGTATGGCTTTCAGAAGTGAGAACATAGAGGCAGACCAGGACCAGCCCATGGAGGACCTGGTATGAAGATTCACTTCACCCTGTGGGGCAGTGGTGCTGCAATGGGGGTTGTAGACAGAACAAACTTTCTATTGATACAAAGTGGGGAGGAGGCTGGAGAGATGGCTCAGTGGTTAAGAACACTGGTTGTTCCTTGCAGAAGACCCAGGTTTGAATCCCAGCACCCACACAGCAGCTAACAACTTTCCAGTTCCCGGGGATCAGACGGTCTTTTCTGTCTTTTGCGGGCTTTGCATGACACGGGTATATTCACACACATGCAAACAATGCACTCATACATGTAAAATAATAAATAAAATATTTAAAAAAACAAAGTGGAGAGGAAAGATGGGGGAGGGATCCTGGATCCTGGAGAGAGTTTAGGATGGAAGGTTATGATGAAAGAGGTTAGGATGAAAGCAGGTGAAGAGGCAGAACAGGTATAGCGTTCAAGGGGAGCAAGAACAGGATTGGAGATGCATAGTTGGATTAGTAAATGGAATTCTACCCACCTGAGATGTGGAACTATACAGTTATCTTGAAAGGACACTATGAATGAATCTTTGCTTGTGCTAAGAAGAGGCTTCAGGGATGGAGGGGTGCTTTTCAGAGTGGTTTCTTCCTGGACTCACCCTGTGACTTGAACACTTGTCAGTTGAGTGATCTCAGGAAAAGGCTCTTATCCTCTTGGTGCCTCAGTCATTTAATTTTAACAAGGGGATAATGTGACTAATGACCTCAAAGGGTTACAATGGGATTTAAACAAGTTACTATTTGTTAAAGTCTCAGAACTTTCCAGGCACATAGTAAGATTTAAATACATGTTTATTTAAATAGCAGAAAAGCAGTGTTGTGAATCGCCTTTCCTTTCTTAACATTTTTAGTGTACAAGATAATGGGTTTCACTATGGCATTTTCATACATATATCATCGCACCTTGCTCATGTGCACCCCCACTGCCCTTTTCTATTCCTCCTCCTCTCTCATTGGTTCTTTCCCTCCCTTCATATAGTCCTTCTGCTTTCATGTATGCACATACTCACACACACACACACACACACACACACACACACACACACACACACATCCAGACCCTTCATATGAGAGAAAATGTGACATTTGTCTAAGTGCAGACCATCTTTGTGAGCCATTGTCAGAAGATGAGGATAAAACTGTAGGATCTTTTGGTGTGGAGCTTTATTAATACAAGGATATTGGAATCCAGGAGGGAAAGAGTGTGGTAAGGATATCATGTCCATGTAAAAGAAGACTCTGGTATTGAGGTCATGCATGGCACAATGTGTTAACTTTTCCATGGAAGATGCAAATGAGTGTCCAGTCACTCCAGATGGGTACCAATGACAAACCAAAGTATGATTTCCCCAGAGTACAACTTGATGAGACCAATGAGGGTATTGAGCTTTCTTAACAGGGCATGGTAAGGGGATACTTACAGGAGTTTGGGTGACTCCCACACAGCTGCATCACTGCCAAGTTACTCCCCTGTGGATGCTGTGTCATAGTCCCTCTTTTACTTGTTCTTTTACTTCTGTATGTACTCTAGCATGTCTCCCAAGATCACTTTCAGTAGGCAAGGGAGTGTCGACAGCTCCATTGCTATTACGACAGGCCTGGCTACCACTGCATTGCTCTGCTCTAGTTGTTAAGGCTACCAGAGCAAAGTCCAAGGTGGCATCTTGTTATGACAGGATCAAAAAGCACCATACAACTTGTTAAAAGTATGCAAAGAGGATAATAGGGTGTGGTGGCACACACCTTTAGTTAGCAACGCTGGGGAGGCAGAGGCAGGCTGTCTCTGAGAGATTTCAAGGCCAGCCTGGTCTACATAGGGAGTTCCAGACCAGCTGGGGCTAGAGGGAGCTTCTGTTTCAAATCAACCAACCAACCAACCAACAAACAAGGAAACAAACAAAAAGTGTGCAAAGAGGAAGCAAAGGGCCCAGTAGATCCACAACTCCCAGCAGGCAGATAACGTCATAATCCAGCATGCCCACTTTGTGGAAGGCTTCGCTCGCCACTGCCCTCTTGTGTCCACCATAGAAACTGGCAGCTCATTTTTGTGATGGGATTTGGTTAACTCCTGGGAAAATTTTCTGTGGTTTTTGTCTCTTTTTTTGGTCATAAAGATATGGGTATTTTGACCAGTTCATGCTGAGTGACTAGACCCTCTCTGCTGGGATACGCCTTCTCCTGGCCCTCAAGATTTCCTCAGGATTGTTTTGCCAGTTCCAGTGCCGAGTCCTCAGGAAACTGTTCCCACTTGCCTAGACTCCCATGGCACTTTGTATTTTCCTTCATGCCATTTCCTGTGTCTTGAAATACATCCCTTTTGGATATTACTTGTGTGTTGCCCGTGTTCTCCTTTAGACAGTGTACTCTGTTGAAAGTATTGTTTTCTGTTTACACGGGGCCAAAAGAACTTAAGTGCTTCCCAAATATTTGTTGAACACAGTGAATTTTGGTTGAATACCATCCCAGCTATCTAGAGGGTCTTTGGTTATCTGGACCTATAGTGATTCTTCTGGTAGTAAGTGGTCAAGTGATTGAGCTGGTTGGCTGTTTTTAGATCAATATTGGCATTCTGCGTATGTCTAGATGATAGTAGAACTTCTTCTTGCAGATTCAAGCTTAGTCATTGTCCAGAACAGAACACCAAATGATGTAGAATCAGTGGCCTGTCATCTCGGTGGCTATCCTGTCTTATTGTGGTTCCTAAGAGATCACCTTTAGGGGTGTCCATGGTACTGTTCTGCTGTCCAGGAGGGGCCTGTTAGAAAGAGAGGAAAGAGTTGACCCCCACTGCCCTTCCAGTGGTAAGGAACGATTCCACTGAGATGTTGTCATTTCTAATGTGGCTGGCTGTATTAAATACTAGAAATAATAATGGAAGAAATTGGAGAGTCTCTTTGCTGCGGTGTGCATTGCTGAGGAAATGAAGACCAGCACATTAAAAAATCTCATTTCCCCTCCTAACTACAAGGTATTTCAGCATCAAAGAACTAACTTAACTTCTCTCCAAATTTCCACCTTGTGAAACTTCAGCCTGCAAATGGCGCAGCAGGGGGCGCTCCTACCCTTCCTAAGAAGCATCTGGTTTTCAACTGAAGATTTCATATCTGGATTGTGATGATCAAATCCATTATTAACGACACACCAGCCCCAAATCTGAAAAGAGAAAGGTTTATGATACTGTAATTTATATGCTTTTTTCCTTCTTCTTCTTCTTCTTCTTCTTCTTCTTCTTCTTCTTCTTCTT
>NW_008335885.1:491469-502117 GCF_000622305.1 Nannospalax galili | reverse complement strand
TCTCCTCCTCCTCCTCTTCTTCTTCTTCTTCTTCTTCTTCTTCTTCTTCTTCTTCTTCTTCTTCTTTTGGTCTTTTTGAGACAAGGTTTCTCTGTAGCCACAGCTGGCCTGGATTAGCTAATGGAGACCAGGCTGGCCTGGAACTCACAGAGATCTGCGTGCCTCAGCCTCCAGAGGGCTGGGATTAAAGACAGGCGCCACCACGCCCAGTTATATGCTTTCTTAAAAAGTCATATGAAGCTAGTTTGTTAAGTAATCTATTACCATAAAAAAAAGGTCTCCATTTGGTTTGGGATGATCACCTTGGAAAAGGAAGCATGACCCTAGGTTTGGAACACTGATTTAATGTGATCCAAACTCACACATCGGATTAGGGTTATCTGAGCTCTCAGGGGTTGTAGGAGCTTGGGTGGGAATTTTCAGAAAGAAGTTTCATAAGCACAGACAGTTGAAAGATGCTTATGATAAGCATGTGAGGGGCTTTGATGTTTACACTGAACGTCAAAATCTGATTTTCCCTCCAAGGAAGTCTTAGAGAGAGCGTGTAGCCCAGGAAGTTAAAGGGTAGTAGGTGCCTTTACCTGTCTGGCTTTTGCTGGTTCATCTTATTCTCTGGGACGCTGTCTTGGATGTGATAGGCCCCAGTCATTGAAATCAGCACCACCTGAGGAGAGTTTGGCTGTGATGGATTTCCCATTTTTCACCTGGGTCTTTGGTTCTTCTTGGGGCTGTCACTATTACTAGGATAAATGGTCATGCCAGTGACCCCAAGCCTCATCCTGAGACTTATCTATTTGTATTGCTGAAATGGAAGCTGCTGACCTGGGAGTAGGACTCAGACTCTTAGAGTGGGGCAATGGCTCTTGTCTCCCTCCAGTGGTCTGCCTGCTGAAGGCTGGTGGGGTGGGGTTTCTAGTTCTGAGATCATCAGCTGCACTGATCAGCTGCTGACAAGGCTCCTTGAGTCCCCTTAGGGTCATTCACCCTTAGCTGGTAAACATGCTGAACACTGCTTTGGAGATGGTGGGAAGAATGCTCAGGAACCATTCAGAGGAGGAGCAGGTGGTTAGGAAAGCAGGCATTCCACATCCAGGCTTATAGAGAGCTCCTCATGTGTGGCTCTGGTTTCTGACCACAAAGATTTCCTGGTAAACAACATTCTCAGTACCTGTCTCTTTATTCCTGGGGTTACTTCCGTCACCTCAATTTCCATCCTATTAGTGAAGGAAAGAAGTTTACCCCTTGCTATTTCAAAATAGGAAAGTGTGCATGTCAATTGGAGTTGGCCTTGCAAATCTTGAGGTTTGATTGGGAGCTTGATTTGTGGTAATTAAATAATTACTAGTTCACAGTTAAAAGAAAGGGGCGATGGTGGTGTTTCATATCAGATGCCACAAACGGCTTCCCTAATACAAGATCTATGTGTCATTTTCCATTGCAAGCAACAAAACACTCCAAAGCTCTTGAGTGTTTAGTAATTTGTCTTTGCACTTGCTAGCCTCTCAGAAGCCTCACAGCTGAAGAGCTCACATGGGGCCACCAGACTCCTGCGGCCTGAGTGTCACACCTGTGTCTCAGCCTCAGCAGAGATGAGAACAAGTCTCTGCTGGCTTGTGGGCCAGAACCAGGCAACGCTACAAACATCACTTGTGGGCAGATGTTGTGAAATTTAGAGGAGAGAGAAGGGGACTGTTGCAGGAACTGGTGGGATTCATTAAAGGGGGTGGGGCCAATGCAAATACACCAAGCCAAGAGGAGTTGCTGGCAGGAGAGCTGGCTGTTTGAACACTTTGTAAGACTTCGTGGAGGTCTTTAGAAACAGGGCAAGTCCCCATGTGTCTGGAGCGTTTGTGGGAGGTCTTCCCGTAGGCTTGGGTGTGGATTTGATGAACCCTCAAAGCCTTTTCAACGTTCTGATTCTGTGGTCAAGATTAGACAGACAGATGTGGCTGCAGATGAAATAGAATTGGGATCTAGTGGGCTGCTTTATGTGCTGTATCTTTGGCTCCTACTTTCAAGTGTGAGGAATAATCTGTTGTCTGCTACACGGCTGACCGGGTCCTATCTGTTCCAGAAGCCGATTCTCTTCATCTTAACCGTAGCATTATTCTTTCAAAGAAATTTTAAAAATCTACTTATTATCATTTGACAGATCATACATATATATGATTTTAGTTGTTTTTGCTGGCTGTGGTGATGCATGCTGGAGAGGCAGAGGCAGAGCGATCACAGTTTTGAGAAACAATTACTTTGAATCTCTTAAACACTCAAGCAGAGGGCCCGAGAAAATGTACCACTCGTGGATATTACAGATAGACTTTTGGATGTCATTCATTTGATCGCACCCCCAATCAATTCCACCAGCATCTTCTCTCTGTTAACATTTAAAATTCACTTTCACAAAAAATAACAATCATCTCAAAACAAACCGAAAAATCTAACAAGTATCTCACAGAAATAGTCTTTTTCTTTTTTGATTCTTCTTGGTTGAATCAAGAGGATGTCAAGGTTTGATAAAATATGTTTTGAGCATCAAGGGAAGGGGTCCTTTTGAAGACTTCACATTGGAGCCTCTCTCAAAAATGTGAGTTTACTCAGGGAAGAAAGGTGAATTGAATTTCTTCCAAGTAAAACATCCATCTGTATTATGCACTCCTGTTCCATTACAAACAAATACTGACCTTATTCTGATGTGAAGCCAGAGGGGGTGTGAAACACAGTGGGGAGAACAGTCTGCTGCAGAAACATGCACACTCCAGGCAACAGGAACACTGCGTTGAAAGGGAGAAGAGAAAGGTCCCAAGTTGGTCTTTTCTAATTCTTTCACTGTTGCTGACCTTGGGGAAGTAATTCAATACTCATCAGTTGCTTTGGGAAAATTGCCTGTGCTGTTCTAATTGCCAGTCGGATTCTTTTTTCCTACCTGGGATCTATTTCTTGGAATTCTCTGTTCTTTCTTTTAAGAACTTCTCTTGAGAACTTTTTTTTTTTTTTTTTTTTTTTTTTTTTGGTGTATGTGAACTTTTGCCCTAAATACTAGAAACTGGTTTCCACCTGGATGCTGACCAGCTCTTTCCTTCCTTTGGAGCAGCAGGTTACTCATTTGCGATTTCTTCCAGCACGATGTCCTAGGAACAGGCTTTTGAGTGGCACATAAGCTTGGCTAGCTATGGCAAAAGAAAGAAGGGAGACGTAGATTAGCAGATACTCAAAATGTGGAGTTTCGCTATTGAATGAAAACTACACTCACTGTTCTCGTAAAATGGGCTGAGATGAGGATTAAATGAGATAAACAGTTGATTTTCCTACAAGGTAATGTGCCTTGTCCTAACAGTCAAGGCATTATAGAATTTCATGCAATAAAAATGATAGGGCTGGGGCTGGAGAAATGGCCCTAAAGTGTTTAAAAGCACTGGCTGCTGTTGCAGAGGACCTGGGTCCAGTTCCCAGTATCTATGTGGTGGTTAACAACCATCTGTAACGCCTGTTCCAGGGAATCTGATGCCTTATTCTGGCCTCCATGGACATTGCTTAACACTGGTGTACTTACGTACATGCTGGTAAAGCACTCATGCGCATAAAAATAAAAATAAATAAATAAAATCATAGGAACCAGGTGTGGTGCGCACCTTTAGTTCCAGCACTGGGGAGGCGGAGGCAATCAGATCTCTGTGAGACCAAGGCCACAGTGGTCTACATAGTGAGTTCCAAGTCAACTGGGACTTCGGGGAGGCCCTGGTTCTACAGTAAGAGGGAGCTTCTAAGTCATGGAAAAGGACATAATTTCTGGATGAACTGTCCTGGCAATGAAACTGTGATGTTTGGTGTGTCCTGTTTTCCTTTTGCTTTGAATTAAAGTCTAGCATTTGTTGTTTTTCTACCTCCCCCTTTAAGAAGCCACACACATGCCCCATGTGACATGGCAGGCCACAGGACACTGGGTGCTTAGCACTGAAGTCACCATTCTTTTGCTTTGTTTTGTTTTAAAGGTTTATTTTTGCTTTTATTCCTATGTATGTGTGCGTGTTTGTGTGTCTGCCATGTGTGGGTGGGTGTCTCTGGAGACCAGAAGAGGGTGTCAAATCCCCTGGAACTGGAGTTACAGGTAGTTGTGAACCAGTGGGTGCTGGGAACTGAACTCATCCCCTGATATGTGCTCTTAGCCACTGAGCCATGTCTCCAGCTTTGGATTTAGCATTCTAAATTTACTTGGCAGCATGAGAGGTCATGCCATAGTTAGTCACTTTGTGGAATGTTATACATGACCTATCATGGCTTTATGTCTTGGGGAATTGTATTCCTTTATTTCTTTACTTATATGAATAAATTTACATATGATAGCTTTGTGATTGATCATTCCAGACATATATAATACAGTAAGCACTCAGTAAATTTCAGCTAATGACATGTAAATCAACAGGGTTTTTGAATCGATGGCTCAGGCGCTTTCAATACAATGATCAAACATGCACAGTGATACTTGCACGATGCAGTTAGTGAAGACAGTGAGATGAACCCTGTGGAATGAAGTGCAGGGTGTGACTCTGAGCTGTGGCTTTGTCACATACTAGCGGTGTGATTGCAGAAGGACTATTCCACGCCCACAGGAATTCTTACCTGTGACCTGGGGATGTTAGGGCTCTTTGTAAGCTGCGAAGGCCTATGGAAATGTTCAGTCTTAATACAATCACTCATCCAAGACACCACTATGCAGGAAGGTGAACGCAACTTACAGGTGTGAAAGGGCTCTCAAGCTTGTCTCTTTGGCTTGCTCATTTTCATCTTAGTGGGAGAGCTAGCCATGTGTCCGCTGTGCTTTGACTGGCATTGCAAAATGTCTCTGTGTATGTGAGTTTCCTTTTGCTTATGTCAGGAATTCTTTAAGGTATGTCTTAAGCCGAACCTGGGTAGGAATGATAAAGTCCCCTGAGCTGTCATTGCCACATCTCTTACCCATGAGACTGAGTTCTTGTTGCTCTTAATTTTGTTTGCCATTTGGGCAGTTGCACAGAAGTAGTGGTAGGGTGGTGATAAGGCCCTGCAGTATGTGCATTGCTGCCTGAACACTCACACTGGAGTAAAAAAAAATTGACTTTGGGGCTGGATGGTTCAGTGGTTAAGAGCACTTCTGCTCTTCAAGAGGTCTGGAGTTGGGTTCCCAATACCCACATTTAGTGACTCACAACCACAACCACCTGTAATTCCAGTTCTAGACGAACCTATGACCTCTTCTGACCTTCTTGGGCACTTCACACACACACACACACACACACACACACGCACACACACACACAGTTTTAAAACATTTAAATCTTTAAAAAAAGGGACTTTGGGGCCAGTGAAATGACTCAGCTGGCAAAGATACTTGTCAGCCTGGCAACTTGAGTTTGATCCCAGAAACCCACAAAAAGGCGGTAGGTGAAGACTGACCTCAGAAAAGTCGTCCTTTGACCTTCATATGTGCGCTGTTGCACCTGTGTTTCCACATCATACATACACAATAACAATAACTAAATAAATAGACTATCCTGAGGCTTCCATATGAGGAAACCCAAGCCATGTGGGGAGGCTGTCCGAGGTGCCCTAATGGATAGTCCTAGCTAACCTCTGCGTCACTGTACAAGTGTCACACATGGCACACAAGTTGCCCCAGGTGTTGAGCTACCCTTAGCTCATGAGTCATCCTAGACAAGGTGTAACCCGAAAGTTCCTCCAAAATGCTAGAATTGATGGGGGTGGGTGGGTCTAGAGACCCACACTGAACGCACTGGGAAGAGGGGTGGCACCATTGCCATGTTGAACACGGGGAACAAAGCCGTGGAACCACAGGTGAACAGTGTGTAAAAAGCTGGGAGAGACTGGGGTGAGACACCCTGATGGTGGCATTTCATGCCTTTGTCATAAATCATGCAAAACCAAATAGAATGTGTTATGTCGGTTTTGTCAGTCCTAGTCAGGACCGTGAGACCCTGAGTGAGCATGGGTTTCTCAGTGGGGAGGGGAAAATTTAGGTCATAGACAGCATGGAGAAAAGATAAGTGTCCATGCTATGCCCTCTGTGGACCCTTGGCCTACAGAATCTATGAACTTAAATTGTTGCTTCATAGCCCTACTTTTTTTTACTTTATTTATTATTTATTTTTTTTGACATAGGGTCTTACGTGACTCAGGCTGGTCTTGAACTCACCATAGAGCCAAAGATGATCTTGAACTCCTGATCCTCCTGACTCCGCTTCCCAAGTAGTAAGATTACAAGTATAAGCTTCCATACCCAACATATATACCTAGTTTTGGAATAATTTGTCATGCAGCAATATATACCAGAATGTTAGGCAATAACAAACGCAGAACTAAAAACAGTGTTACCTGACCCTACGAAACAGAGCGTTGTATTCGAAGAAATGGATAAATCATCTTTTGTATAGTAAATAAAACATTAATTGACTAGTAATTCAAAGCATGGATGCATTTATTCTTTAAAATATATTTATTTTTATTTTATGTGTGTGAATGTCTTGTCTGCATGTATGTGAACCCATGTCATGTAATGCCTGCAGAGGCCAGAAGAGGGCACCAGAGTCCCTGGAACTGGAGTTAACAATCAGTTGTTAGCTGCCATGAGCTGCTGGGAACCAAACCTGGGTTCTTTGCAAGAGCAGCCAGTGCTCTTAACTGTTGATATATTTCTTCAACCCTACATGAATACATTTATTCTTAAACCTTGGTGCAAATCAAACTCTGGGATTAACTATTTAGAAATTATCTCAATACTACATGTACTCATGTCTCTATTCCAGACAAAATATGGATACCATTTATAGATGCAAGCTCTGTATAGTCATTAAAAGTATAACATATCTGGAGTGAGAATAACAAATAAAAGGATTCCAGAACCCAACCTTGGACCATGCAGTTAATCTGCGCAGTATCAATGATTGAAGCCTGTCCAGGCCACCCAGAGCACACCCCTGGCTAGGGAACATTAAGCTAACAATTCCATATGATCCATTAATACCAACATACTGTTGGTTCGGGTCTGATAAATTATTGATGCAAATGTATAATATGAAAATGTGTGACTCTTAGGGGTCAATTAAAAGTTGAAATTGACCTTGAATTTAAGTCCTTCAAAGCATATTTTAGATATGGTAGTTATTAAAATGGAAATTTTGCATGGCTCCTTGACATCAGAAGGTCAAAGCGTGGCATAATTTGAATGTGTTGATTTTTCCAAAGCATCCATTTTCTCTAAGGAGTTCATTTTGATTGTTAGAGCCCTGAAAAGATTTTGAGACTGAATTGACACTGTATTAGCCAGGGTTCTCCAAAGAAACAGAACCAGTAGAATGAATATATCTGTATAGGGATTTATCAGCTTAGCTCACAGGATAGAGTCTGAGTAGTCCAACAATGGCTGCACCACACTGGAGAGGCTGAGAATCCGTAGTCACTCAGTCCATGAGTCTGGATGTCTCAGTAGTCTCAATCTGGTGCTGAAGGTCTGATGAATTCCAAAAGATTGGCTAGTCTTCAGTCTACAGCAGCAAGACGAACTCACCAGCGAGAGAGAAGGCAAGTGGAAAAAAGCAAAGTGTTGTCCTCTGCCATAGCCTTTTATACAGGCTGCCATCAGAAGGTAACACCCACATTTAGGGTGTGTCTTCCAGCTTCAGATGATCCAGTCAAGATCTCTCTCATTTCAGTTAATCCCAGATCCAGTCAAGTTGACACCCAGGATTAGCCATCACAGATACAAAGCATCAGCATATCTATCATAGAGATTGGCCTGAGGACCACCCCCTAATAGCTCCATCTTGGATATTTCCTCTCCACTAGGCTGAGCATGGCTGGTCACATGGAGGCCATTCACAACCACACATGGTCCTCGTTAGCACCTCACTGTTCTGCATCACACAGCCCAATACTGGTTGATTAATTGGATGCTATCAGCAGCCTTGGAATAGACCTACTGAGAAGGTGAGGCCCTAAAGGAAGGCTGAAGGGGCCATGGTGTAGCATAAAAGTTCTGTTTATAATACTTCTATTTTATGATGACTAGAGTTGAATGTGTCGACTTTTCCCTAGAGTAGTAGGTGCCTGTTTAATGATTCCCTCTGCTTAACATAATTGAGAAACACCTCCTCCGTTTAAAAATTCAGTTTTTGAGAATTTTTAGAGCCTATGACAAAAAAAGGTAAATGTTGACTTTCTTTGAGTGGTGAGTGGGGACCTGGAAAAAACTAGTGTGAACTCCCATTCTTGCCACCTTCAAGCATTTGACAGTTAGTATAGATTATAAAAATATAAAGAGCTTGAAATTTGGCAAGTTTAAGAAATTAATATGAAGGAATGCTTCAGAGAACCTACATATGTATGTATGTGTGCATTTTTATTAGTTTTTGAAAGCATACAAAGTAATGGGTTTCATTACAGTGTTTTCATAATACTTCGTTTTACTTACCCCCTCCCCCACATGCCTTCCCCATGCTCCCTACTCCCTCTTGCTGCCCTCCCTGTCCTGATAACAGCCCAATTTTGCTTTCATATCTTATCTTCTTTTAGCCTCTTTTATTCTCACCTAAGATCTTTTTTCCCCTCTTTTTCCTAGTTACATCACACACACACACACACGCACACACACACACACACACGCACACATGCACACGCACACATGCACACACACAAACTAAAATCTAGGATTTTTCATATAAAGAAATACATGTCATAATCAACTTTTTGAAACTAACATTTCATTTAGCATAATTATTTCAGTTCCCTCCATTTCCCTGTAAATGCCATTTTTCTTTACCACTGAATATGATTTTCTTTAGCCATTTATCCACTGATGAACATCTAGGCTGGTTCCATTTCTTAGCTATTGTGAATAGTGCAGCAATAAACATGGATGTGCAAGTTTCTGAGTGGAAGGATTTAGAGTCCCTTGAGCATATACCCAGGAGTGGTACAGCTGACTCATGTGGTAGTTCTGTTTTTTTTTTTTTGAGAAATCTGCATAGTGACTTCCAAAGTGACGGTACCAGCGTACATTCCCAACAGCAGTGAATAAGGGATCCTCTTTCATCACGTCCTCATTAGCACTTTTTTATTCCTTTTTTTTTTTTTTTTTTTTTTTTTAAGACAAAGTCACACTAGGTAGCTCTGGTTGGTCTGTGTATTAGTCAGGGTTCTCCAAAGAAACAGAACCGGTAGAATGAATACATACGTATAGAGATTTATCAGCTTAGCTCACAGGATATAGTCTGAGTAGTCCAACAATGGCTGCACCACACTGGAGAGGCTGAGAATCCGCAGTCGCTCAGTCCACGAGTCTGGATGTCTCAGTAGTCCGATCTGGCGCTGAAGGTCTGACACGTTCCAAAAGCTCATCTAGTTAGTCTTCAGTCTACAGCAGCAAGACAAACTCACCAGCGAGAGATAAGGCAAGCAGCAAGAAGCCTGGCGTTCTCCTCTGCCTTGGTCTTTTATACGGGCTGCCATAGGAAGGTAACATCCACATTTAGGGTGTGTCTTCCAGCTTCAGATGATCCAATCAAGAACTCTTTCATTTCAGTTAATCCCAGATCCAGTCAAGTTGACACCCAGGATTAGCCATCACAGTCTGGAACTCACTATGTAGACCAGGCTGGTTTTGAACTCCCACAGAGCCATCTGTTTCTGCCTGAATGCTGAGTTAATCCTTTAATAAGCATGTGCTGCCACACTGAGATGTTGTATTTGTTTTAATGATGGTCATTCTAATTGGGGTGAGATGGAATCTCAAAATAGTTTTAATTCAAAGTTCTTCAGTGGCTAAAGGCATTGAGAACTTTTTAATATTTATTGAATATTTGCATTTCTTCTTTTGAGAACTGCATGTCCGGTTCCTTATTCCATTTATTAACCGGATGATTTGTGGGGTTTGGGTATTTAATAGTTTCAGTTCTTTATAGAATCTAGATATTGACCTCCTGTCTAATGTATAGTTTGAAATCTTTTATTTTGTAGGATGTTGATATAGTTTGTTGATTGTTTTCTTTGTTATGTAGAAACATTTTAATTTTACTTAATCCCATTTGCCTATTTTTGAGATTATTTGAGGCTATTGGAGTTGTCTTCGGGAAGTTCTAGCCTACGCCTGCATTATTAGTGCTTACCCAATGTCTTCATCAATTTTAAAGTTTCAGGTCTTAAATTACACTCTTTGATTCATTCTGAATAGATTTATATGTATGGTAGGAGATGGGGATCTAATTTCATTCTTCTACTTGTAGAGATCCAGCTTCCTAAGCATCATTTATAGAAGAGTAACCTTTTTTTCTACATGACATATTTGTTTTGACATTTTTGTCAAAACATAGGTGACAATAGCTATAGGCTTATTTATAGGTCTTCCACTCAGTTCCATTGGTTTACATCTGTTTTTGTGCTAGTAGCATGCAGTCTTTGTCACTATGGCTCTGTAGTATAATTTGAGATCAGATACTGCTTAGGACTGCTTTAAAATTCTTGGTCCTTGTTTTTCCATATGAATTAAAAAAAATTCCCAGTTCTGTGAAGAATATCATTGGAGTTTTTTTTTCCACTTAAAAAATAATTTATTGAGAATTTCATACATGCATATAAGGTGTTTTGATCAAATCCATGCCCA